>NC_088219.1:21455775-21776647 GCF_036934945.1 Oncorhynchus masou masou
TAGTCAAAACACGAAGGACATTTTTAAACATACTGTACGTTATTGTGGTAAGCCTACCTGTTTGTTCCCCCGGCCCGGATCTCCCCGGGCCTTATTGAAGAGGACGTAGTGGCCCTCTGAAGTGACACTGGTGGTGCTGGACAAGGCCGGGCTAGGCAAGGCTGACTGGGATGAGAGGTCACAAGTCACAAGCTTGTAGTACTTCTGGGTGGTCCCTGTGGGCAGCAGCCTGGCCTGGCTCTGGAGACAGGAAGTGAGGTCAGAGACCTCCAGAGAGGACAGGAGGCTCTGGGCATCGGGAAGGTAGATGTTACAGTTGGAGTCCAGTGCCTGCGGTGACCAGCAGGGGGCAGAAGTCCCCCTGTCATGAGGAGAGGTGGTTGTTCGGCTCCCCTGACTGGGTCCAGCAGCCTGAGGCCCCTGGGACTCCTGGGAGAATGGGTGCAGGTTTAGGAAGACAGAGCCCTCTACTGGCTGGGAGGACTGTACTGCAGGGCAGCTGAGGTCATTTGGGGTTGCAGGGTTGTTACTCTTGTTGTAGATGGCGCTGAAGTTGACGAGAACCCCATCAGAGCTGTTGCAGGAGGAGTCTGTGACATACTCTAAATTACCCTCAGAGAAAGACTCAGGGAAACATTTTGGTTGGCCATAGCTGAAGCAGTAGCCCTCATTACCACATGTGAACATATTACCTTCAATATCCACTACTCTCTCCTGCTCCCCACAGTCCAACAACACAGTACTACCCTTGTTGTCATTGTTCTGCTGACTGGCTGATTGGCTAGAAGGTTTGGAGAACCGCCTCCCAGCATTACTCGGGGCCCAGTTAGAGTTCCCATGCAGCTGCAGCACAAAAAAAGGATCCTCGTGGTATCTGTGCAGGTTATCTCCATCACTATCCTCATCATCTTCTTCCACCCCTTCATTCGGGAGGAAGGAGTTGTGTGACCGTAAAGAACCTTTAACTACAGAGTGTTCTTTATGTCTTTGGGAGATGGTCATCTGTGACGCCTCCTCTGGTGAGGATCCAGAGTCACACCTCCCGCTGCTGTCGCTGCCCCCCTCCCCGTCCCCCTCCTCCTCGCTCCGGTCCTCCTTGAGGCTCCAGTAGCTGGAGGAGATGTGTCTGAGGCTGCTGTGGAAGGGCTCTCTGTGGAGGTTGTCCTGCTCGGGGAGGGAGGCGGCACGGGTCAGACCTACGGAGCTGGAGCACAGCCCACCAGGCTGCTTGGCAGAGCTGGCAGAGCCACTGCACAGAGCTGCCTGCACAGGAAGCTGCCAGGGGGGAAGCTGCACCAGGGGGAAGTGACACGCAATCAGGGTATCCCCTGATAGGCTAGCCGTCCTGTTCATTCTCTCAGCTCATGAGATGATGTTATTACTGCAAGAGTCTCCATTCTCTGAAGAAAACACCTGAAACAGGAGGTTAGTATTAAATGGGCTATGATACTCGTGATAATTCTGGAGCCTATAGTCAGTCAAACTACAACCTCTGCCTCTCGGCTAGAGCTCCATGATTCACTCAGTCAGCAGTGGAGGAGAAAGCACACAGCAAACGATCACATACTGTTCACACATGAGCCCAACTCTCATCCCCTAAACCCTCAGCTAGGGCTTCCTCCCTGTAAAGACAGAAGGCTGAGGCTCAGAACTATGACAACAGTGTCATGGATTACAGTGAGCAGGCTCACAGAGTCATTTTAAGAGATTTGGAGAGGGTGGGCTCTCCTCTACTCCTGGCTCTTTTGGAGAATTTAAAACCCCTGTCATTTTCTGAATTATGTTAAATCATCCAAATAGTCTCATCTTGAGCTTTGAAGCTTATTTTCGTATTGAGGTCAAGTCACTATAAAAACTTTAAAGCGATTTTAAATGCAAAATGTTTGTCTGCTACATTTTTTGGGGTACAGTGTGTTGTTTAGGAGAGGTGTTATCCTTCACAGCCTACCGTTCACACCCCATCTGGGTGTAATCTGTAAATCCCAGCAACATCTGGTACCAGGGACAGGCTGAAAAAACATCCTCTTTATCCTCAAAAGGTTTTCGAACAAAAACATGTCAACAAATATCTCCACCATCAAAATCTATCCATAACTGAACTAATATCCATTACAGACACATTCATAAAAACCTCATATTTTAACTAGGCCTAAGTGTCTCTGTGTTTCAGTTCATCTGTTTACTAGGGAAATACACATCACTTGTCAACAAGCTGTTCCTGATTTGGCATAGAAGAATAGTTAAAGTTCCTCTCTAATCCCATACAGTCGGCATCGTATCCATGGGAACTGGAATTCATGCACTGACATTTCCTTCGAGCCTCTCGTCTTTAAATAAGATCATTAAGTTTAATACCAGGAGAGAATTTCATGTGGAAAGTGGGCCATGCAGGCTGACAGGGTGTTGTTGCAGATGACTAACCACGGCACTGCATATTTGATATGCCCCCCGCGTCCTAGTCAGCACCCTGCCTGCCTGGCTACTAATCTGTGGTAGAGTGGAACACAGATCAAGACAACAAAATTGATCTTGTTTGTTTCTGTACTGTTTGTTTTCCTGTAATGAACAGTTAAATGGTTGTACAAAATACATCCTCATGCTGCTCAGATTAGAACAGTTTAACGGGTAACACAGAATTGGCAAAGGTCATTTTAAACAAACTACATTCAGTCATTTCAGTAGAAGATTTATCCCAACACAGTACATCAGACAGAGCTTGGTCTCCTTGGTCACCACCTCCTCTGCTGAAAGGTTAAGGGTTAACAAACAGTGGAAGGAAAACTGTGGATGTGTGCGTCCAGTGCACTAGACTCAATAGTGAGTTAGTTACAATGTCTCAGAATGCCTTTGAGGTTGTCATTCTAGGTCGCACAGCACACCTGAAAGACATCACATGAGTTACAATGTGACATAGGGTCTGCATGAAAGATGGTGAGGGCGTGTGAAATGGGGCGAGTGTAAACAGCGCATCATGATAGTAGGCTACCAAAACACACACATGACCAACATTTGACAGTAGCACTACGATGTCCTGAAGACGTTTACATTAAACAAAATTCTAAATATACACACAATTCATCTGAGCATCATGGAATAGGCTATGCAGGCATCTCCTAACCTACATTTCTTTCTAACAGGGTCAAAACTTGCACTGTAATCCTCTCCCAATTTTACCATTTAAAGTTACAATGGATGCATAATATTCATATTATATAATTGAGAAGAGTAGGCCTAACGATATATTTTTCCTTCAAAATCTTCAACATAATGCAGTTGAATGATTAATAAGACATGCGCCACTCGAATACTGATGTATTAAATTACGTAAAACAAACAACATTAAACATACATACGGTCAGTGTTGCGGGTAGTTTGAAGGCTTCGATCGGTTATTATATTGTAAATTGTGACTGCCAATAGTCCCAACTGCTGCAGGTCGGTCCCTTCTTTCCAACTGTCCGTGCGTCGCGCTTCCAGTGCCGGTGAATCAGAGGCCAGACCAGGTCAGCGGTATATTTGCGTCACAACGTCTCTAGCCAATGCGCAGAGCGCAGGACTTGTCACTCAAGCCGTTTCCAACAATAGCGAATAGAAATGTAGGCCATGTACTTATAAAAAATGACCAACGATTACAAACAACTAAAACAACAAAAGGAATACAAAAATATCAAACATTTATTATGGCAGTACAATGCTCAAAAAGTAGGGTACATAATTAAAATCACATTAGAGAGTCTATGATTAGTGTTTCAATGATTGAGAGAAAAAGTATAACATCTTTATGTAGGTCCAACAAATATTACACACATATGTCTACTAAGGTATACTAACATAAATCGGGCAAAGTTATAACAGGCTATGACTGACAAAATGCACTCAAATAATAATATATCATAACTCAATGCAACACCCTGAGTACAGACACTACAATGTAGGTGGAACAATATGTGAAAAAGAAGGTTTGTATAAAAGTTTAAAATTATGTTATTTAAGGCCCTTTCAGTCTCACTAAATTGTATAATAACTCAATAATAACTACAATTCATTAAAGCTATAATAAAACAGGGGAGGACCATCCTCAGTGAATTTAATTTAAAATTTTTGGGTGAAACATTTAAAAAAGTGATCTTTTTTTTTTAGATAAAACTATACTAAATATACTCATTTAAATGAACTGTTTTGCAATGAGGGTCTACAGTAGCCTCAACAACACACTCTGGCGTAGCACCATGTTGTAACCGGAGGACAGCTATTTTCCATCCTCGTCTGTTTACAATGACTTCAATACAAAACCTAGGAGGCTCATGGTTCTCACCCCCTACCATAGACCTGCACAGTAATTATGATGGCTTACGGAGGACGTCCTCCAAACAATCAGAGCTCTCGCAGCATGAACTGACATGTTGCCCATCCAATCAATGGATCAGAGAATTAATCTAGTAGTGAAAACATAAGCTAGCCCTGTAGTGCATAAAATGTGGTGAGTAGTTGACTCAAAGAGAAAGACAATAGTTGAACAGTTTTGAAAAAAATAATTTCTTTAAAAAATAAGGAGAAGCAGCACTTTCTAGGTATAATGCAGCCATTTAATTTAGCCTACTTAAACACCTGGCTCAAACAGAGAGGAATGTTACTTATGTTAGTTAGCTGGCTAAGGCTATCCAACACTGAAACTCTTCCAAGTCTAGGTAAGCTTTCGTTTTTTTACCGGGGTCCACCGGTGTAACTGCTAAACTGCTTGCTGTACACTGTACTGCGTGAGTGTAGAGGGTTTACTAACACGTTATTTCTAGTAGCTATGTTGACTATGATGTAAGCTAATATGGTGACAACGATGTAGGCTGTGTGAAGCGGTTTAGTGGTTATGGTATGAAGCTTTGGCTTGGAAAGGTTTTTTTGACTGGTCACTGACAACTGTTGTGTTGTGCACTGAAGTCCACAAGTGAAGGGAAAAGGTGAGAGGAGGAGAGCGCATAGAAGCGAGAAAATTTATACAACGAGCAAAGTGATGATGCTGTTTGTATGTGGCTGCTATGAAAGTGAGCTGTGTGTGCGGGTGATCAGGGGTGTATTAATTCTGCTAATTCTGTTGAAAAACGGATCTTAAACAGAAGCAAACGGAACAGGAATAAACCTACCTGAATTTGTCCAATAGAAATTCTTGTTTGCAACGGTTTGAACTAATGATTACACCCTAGATCAGCTAGATGCAGGCACTGTCTGTCGCCTTGATTACTCCCACTTGTATTTTGACATGTGCACCTAGGCTAGGTTGTAGCAGCCTCATGATGGGTATAGGGAAAATTAGAGTATGATGTAGCAGCCTAAACCTATAGATGTTACATTGAGCTGGGTGAATGGAATATGAATGAGAGTCATCCAATAGTATGCTGTAATAGAAATAAGGCCATACAAAAAATTGTCCTCCCTAATCATAAACGGCACCAACCGCCACTATGACCATTGTACCATAATGATCATTTTGGACTTATGCCCAGCATGATTTTGTTGCTGTATAACCAATACTTTTTTCTTTACAGTTACAAGTACAGTACTTCCACATACATACATCTTGAAACTAAACCTGGCTGAATTTAAGCTTGGGGTTGTCCTTGTACTTTTCATCCAGAAGACTGTTACACATCCTCGCATCAGTGGAAGTGTTTCACAGAAACATGGCTGATTGACATTTGATTTTTCTTTTAGGAATAGATTGAGGATTTTCAGACTGAATGGCCAGAACACTGTGTGCTCTGTTAGGTCATCACTCCTAAGGACTCAGTGGTGGCTCCCCCCCCTCATTGATGGTGCGATAAAACTGAGGCTGGGTCTGGGCCAATGGGGAGTCTGTCTGGGAGAAAAGGGCTGGCCGGCTCTTCGGGGTCCACCGCAGGAATCTACCTGAGGTCACCAGGTCACCGTAGCCCTGGGCGTGGGAGAAGGCGTAGCCTGACCGGCGGGTACTGGCGCGGCGGGCTTGGACACGGCGAGGGGCAGGGGGTAACACCTTGTCCTGTCTCACCTTGTACCTCACCTACAGGGAGGAGGAGGAATGAGAGAGAGTGAGGGAGAAGTAATAATTTGTGAATCTTCAATGCCAATTACAAAGGAGTTAACCCTCGACATCTGACCTTGTCGTTGACAGTGGGCCACAGCAGGATGCGGAGGAAGCGATATGCCACCACGGGAAGCACACAGAGGATGGAGGTGAGTAGCATAGTCAGCCACACATTGGGCTGGTTCAGGGAGTTCCTGGCGGTGCCTGTTACATAGAGTATCGCATCACAACATGTATTCAGATGATGATTGCTGCGACAGATGCTGCGATGATGATTGCTAACAAACAGTTACAGATAGTGTCACTGACCAAATGTTCAGATAGAAAGACATGAATGATGAAGGGAGAGAGGAGGTGGATGGATGGGTGCTGAGTGGTACTACTCACCAATGAAGGGGAAGGAGGAGGTGAAGATGAGAAACATGCCATTGCTGTACATGGTGAATATGACAGCAAAGTACACACACAGACTGCCCCACAGGAAGAACTGGTTCACTGATGTCCAATAGTGGGTGTCCAGACCCAGCTTTAACAAAGACACATGCAGCTACCTCAGACTCTGTTACTGTGTGTGTGTGTGTGTGTGTGTTTAGAGAGATGCCTTCTACATTAGTCCAGAGTGTGTATGTGTACAGTTGAAGTCGGAAGTTTACATACACCTTAGCCAGATACATTTAAAATCAGTTTTTCACATTCCTGACATTTAATCCTAGTAAGAATTAGGTCAGTTAGGATCACCACTTTATTTTAAGAAAGAGAAATGTCAGAATAATAGAAGTGAGAATTATTTATTTCAGCTTTTACAACTTTCATCACATTCCCAGTGGGTCAAAATTTTACATACACTCAATTAGTATTTGGTAGCATTGCCTTTAAATTGTTTATCTTGGGTCAAATGTTTCCGACTTCAAAGAAAACCGAGATGTCAACACAAAAAATTAGGATAGTAAAATTGATTACTGCACATCACTCATTCTTAAAATACTTCCACAAACCTCCCACAATAAGTTGGATGAATTTTGGCCCATTCCTCCTTACAAAGCTGGTGTAACTGAGTCAGGTTTGTAGGCCTCCTTGCTCACACACGCTTTTTCAGTTCTGCCCACACATTTTCTATAGGATTGATGTCAGGGATTTGTGATGGCCACTCCAATACCTTGACTTTGTTGTCCTTATGACATTTTGCCACAACTTTGGAAGTATGCTTGGGGACATTGTCCATTTGGAAGACCCATTTGCGACCAAGCTTTAACTTTTTGACTGATGTCTTGAGATGCTGCTTCAATATATCCACATAATTGTCCCTTCTCATGATGCCATTTATTATGTGAAGTGCACTAGTCCCCCCTGCAGTAAAGCACCCCCACAACATGATGCTGCCACTCCCGTGCTTCACGGTTGGGATGGTGTACTTCGGCTTGCAAGCCTCCCACTTTTTCCTTCAAACATAATGATGGTCATCATGGCCAAGCAGTTCTATTTTTGTTTCATCAGACCAGAGGTCAATTCTCCAAAAAGTATGATCCTTGTCCCCATCTGCAGTTGCAAACCGTAGTCTGGCTTTTCTTTGGCGGTTTTGGAGCAGTGGCTTCTTCCTTGCTGAGCGGCCTTTCAGGTTATGTCGATATAGGACTCGTTTTACTGTCGATATAGATACTTTTGTACCCGTTTCCTCCAGCATCTTCACAAGGTCCTTTGCTGTTGTTCTGGGATAGATTTGCATTTCTCACACTAAAGTTTGTTCATCTTCCTGAGAGGTATGATGGCTGTGTGGTCCCATGGTGTTTATACTTGCGTACTATTGTTTGTACAGATGAACATGGTACCTTCAGGCATTTGGAAATTGCTCCCAAGGATGAACCAGACTTGTGGAGGTCTACATTTTCTTTCTGAGGTCTTGGCTGATTTCTTTTGATTTTCCCATGATCTCATGCAAAGAGGCACTGAGTTTGATGGTAGGCCTTGAAATACATACACAGGTACACCTCCAGTTGACTCAAATGACGTCAATTAGCCTATCAGAAGCTTCTAAAGCCATCATTTTCTGGAATTTTCCAAGCTGTTTAAAGGCACAGTCAACTTAGTGGATGTAAACTTCTGACCCACTGGAATTGCGATACAGTGAATTATAAGTGAAATAATCTGTCTGTAAACAATTGTTGGAAAAATTACTTGTGTCATGTACAAAGTAGATGTCCTAACTGACTTACCAAAACTATAGTTTGTTAACAAGAAATTTGTGAAGTGGTTGAAAAACAAGTTTTAATTAATGACTCCAACCTAAGTGTATGTAAACTCCCGACTTCAACTGTATGTTTGAAAATATGGTTTAAGTCTCAGTTGAAACATTCATATACCACCACACATGCCCAAATTCCATAACTTAAGTACACATATTATTTCCCTTCTTCTCCCTTCTCCTTACCTGTATACTGACGGCAATGAGCAGGCAGGTCTGGGCCAGCAGGGCGAAGGACTGATAGTCCACAATGTCTTTGCCGTCGTCTCGGACTGTGTCGTACATGGCTGCCCAGGGAATGAAGAAGAGGACCAGGGAGCTGTAGCCACTGTGTAACACTGTGTAGACAAAGGCCCTCTTACTGAAGTACTGGTTGAGCTGGCCTGGGGCGTAGAGCTTGGGGTACTGGAAACTCCACCGATCATTTACATCCTAAACACACAGATATATAGGGAGACATACACTGAACAGTGGCGTAAAGTACTTAAGCAAAAATACTTTAAAGTACTATTTAAGTAGTTTGGTGTATCTGCACTTTACTATTTATATTTTTGCCAACTTTTACTTCACAACATTCCTGAAGAAAATAATATTGCTCCATACACTTTCCTTGATACCCAAAAGTACTTTTTACATTTTGACAGGAAAATTGACAAATTCACACACATATCAAGAGAACATCCCAGGTCATCCCTACTGCCTCTGATCTGGCGGACTCACTAAACACAAATGTTTAGTTTGTAAATTATGTCTGGAATGTGCTCCTGGCTATCCATCAATTAAAAAATTACATTTGTGCCGTCTGGTTTGTTTAATATAAGGAATTTTAAATGGTTTATTCTTTCACTTTTGAACAATTCCATTTACTTTTGATACTTAAGTACTGTATTTTTAAAAGGTGAATACTTTTAGACTTTTACTAAAGTAGAAATGTACTAGAATAGAATTTTACTAGGTGACTTTCAATTGAGTAATTTTCTATTAAGGTATCTTTACTTTTACTCAAGTATGACAATTTAGTAATTTTTCCACCACAGACACTGAATATACAAAACATTAGGAACATCTTCCTAATATTGAGTTGCACTCCCCTCCCTTTGCCCTCAGAACAGACTCAATTCGTCAGGGTATGGACTCTACAAGGGTCGAAAGCGTACACAATACACAATCCAGTCTCAATTGTCTTCTTTAACCAGTCTCCTCCCCTTCATCTACACTGATTGAAGTGGATTTAACAAGTGACATCAATAAGGGATCATAGCTTTCACCTGGATTGACCTGGTCAGTCTATGTCATGGAAAGAGAGATCTTAATGTTTTGTATGCTCAGTGTATGTGATTACATACATACTACTTTCTTGCATCGGCATACATAATTGGCTGACGTACATTACTGACATACTAACATAAGAGCGCACACATACACAATCCAGTCTCAATTGTCTTCTTTAACCAGTCTCCTCCCCTTCATCTACACTGATTGAAGTGGATTTAACAAGTGACATCAATAAGGGATCATAGCTTTCACCTGGATTGACCTGGTCAGTCTATGTCATGGAAAGAGAGATCTTAATGTTTTGTATGCTCAGTGTATGTGATTACATACATACTACTTTCTTGCATCGGCATACATAATTGGCTGACGTACATTACTGACATACTAACATAAGAGACCTGATTACCTGGTCAAAGAGACTCAACGCCAGCACAGGTAGAGCTGTGTAAACCAGGTTATACAGGGTGATGAACCACTCGTCATACACAGTCTGTTAGGGGGAACAACAAATAATACACATTAGATACATGACTGTTGCTTGGTCCATTAGAGCCCAGTATGTCAGGAACTACTTCTGCCACTAGTTATAAAGGGAAATAACATGTCATACTCTAAACAAACTAAAGCATGACTTTTCTGCTCGTCTCTGTGCATGCACCTCTGTCTCTGTGTCTCACCTGTGCTGAGAAACCGCAGAAGAAGCCGTACCAGAAGTGGACGAAGGTGAAGGTGAAATTCTTGTAGAAGAAGTAACGCAGGAATTTGCACATCCTCAGGTAGGACCAGCGGCCGTGCACCAGCAGGAGGCGCTGCAGGTAGCGGAACTGAGCGAAGGAGAAGTCACTGGAGAGCACCGCCTGCATTCCCTCCTGACCTGATATACCTACTCCTATATGAGCAGCTAGAGGGGGGAGAGAGGAAGGGAGGGCAAGAGAGAGGGAGAGGTGGTGGGAGAGAGAGGGAGAGGGGTGGTGGGAGAGAGATGGAGAGGATGCGTGTGTGTATGAGTTAATTAGAGGAATCATAACAGCAGTCAAACATTTAGCATCAAGAATCAGGATCCTTCAACACCTTCACAGTGATCAAGCAGCTCATAATCGGAGCTCATAATTGACCCTTGATCAAGCAGCCCTACCCTTGATCATGCTGACGTCATTGGCGCCGTCGCCGATGGCCAGAGTGATAGCCTGCTTGTACTTCTTCACCAGCTCCACCACCTGGGCTTTCTGCAGTGGAGTCACCCTGCAGCAGATCACCGTCTGACACATACACGCTGTCCGCAGCAGCTCCATCTCCATGTCCTTCTCCAGGGCAAAGGCCTGGGTGGAGAGGGAGGGAGGAGAGGGGAGGTAGGGGTGAGGGGAGGTAGGGAGGAGAGGGAGGTAGGGGTGAGGGGAGGTAGGGGTGTGAGGGGAGGTAGGGGTGAGGGGGAGGTAGGGGTGAGGGGGAGGGAGAGGGAGGGAGGAGAGGGGGAGGTAGGGGTGAGGGGAGAGAGAGGGAGGGAGGAGAGGGGTGAGTGGAGAGGGAGGGAGGGAGGAGAGGGGTGAGGGGAGAGAGAGGGAGAGAGAGGGGAGAGGGGGGTGAGTGGAGAGGGGAGGGAGGGAGGAGAGGGGTGAGGGGAGAGAGAGGGGAGAGAGGAGAGGGGTGAGTGGAGAGGGAGGGAGGGAGGAGGGGGTGAGTGGAGAGGGGGAGGTAGGGGTGAGGGGAGGGAGGGAGGGAGGAGGAGGAGAGGGGAGGTAGGGGTGTGGGGGAGGAAGAGGGAGGGAGGTAGGGGTGAGTGGAGAGGGAGGGAGGAGAGGGGGAGGTAGGGGTGAGTGGAGAGAGAGGGAGGGAGGAGAGGGGGAGGTAGGGGTGAGGGGAGAGGGAGTAGTGGAAAGACAGAGAAATGAATGAAACAGAGATTGGAACAGAGATTATGAAAAGTGATTACAACATATGTCAAATCAGAATATAAGTTTTATGTTTCCAGTAACTTGTCCTGTGAACCACCAGAGTCCTGGTCCTTACCAGACTGTGTCCGTTAATCACCATAGCGTATTCTCCATCCACTGGTTCATCTGCCACCGTCTCGGTCTTTAAAAGACAAAACAGGCCACTTCTACTCTTCGTGACTGTCGGCTCCTCTGGTCCATCAGGTCTCATCTTCCTCCTTGCGGTCCTGGTCAGGGAGAGAGAGATACGTTTACATGTCCCCTTACTGTGGTGCGTCAAGCTACGAAAGTGATTGACAATAGTCTGTCTGTGGACTCACTGGAGCTCCTTTCTGACTTCCTCTGCTGTGTTTGCCGACACGATGAACACGTCGGTCATCTCCTCTCGCAACATGTTGCAGGAGTAGCCAATGTTCTCTGCCGTTTCTGTTCCGACAGAGAGAAAAGAGAATCAAGGTGTGCCAGAGAAAACTATTGTAGCCTATTGATAGTATATTCTAAGGAAGATAACCCACCTTGCTTGTCTCCAGTGAGCACCCAGATCTTGATGTCGGCTTTGGAGAGCTGCTCAATGGTCTGAGGCACTCCATCCTGTAGCTTATCCTCTACTGCAGTGGATCCTAACAGCTACACACACATACCGGTACAAACATGAAAGATTCAGTTGATATTGTGCTCGTGGATTGTCTTGTAGGACATTGTCATGATACTTTTGTCTGTAGCACCCACCAGCAGGCCTTTCTCGATCTCCTCATACAGCGCATCCAACTTCTCCTCCCTCTCGTCCATGGCAGTGCTGGCCTCATGGTGGCGCAGTTTCCACTCCTCCATATACTTTGGGTCTATGTCCTTGTAGGCCAGAGCCAGCGTACGCAGACCATCCCCAGCATACTCCTGTCAATGGAACAGTTACTTTAGAGTTAGATCCTAACACATGGGTACAGAGTTGGACATACAGGATGTAGTTCATCTTGTGTAAGATTTTACATATATTCGCATGCTCCACAAAATAAATACAGAATTCTAAACACGGACACACAGAAGCTGGTTACTCACATTGAGGTGTTCGGTGGTGACCTCCTTTAGTTTGCTGCAAGAAGGGTTCAGTCTCTCAAAGATGATGGTGTCTGCTCCCTTACAGTAAAGAGTCAGCTTGCCCTCCGGACTGCGGACTAGGGGCCACACAACACATAATCAGGTTTTGTTATTAACTTAAATCTCAATGTCAATCGGTTACAATAAAGCCATCAATGTTTGAACAAACTTCACATATCATTCAGATAATTCTAAATAGCTACAGTTTCAGAACATATTCCCCTATAATTCTTAAGGCGTAACGGTTAGTGTTTGTTGGACTCACCGATGACCGACATCCTCTTGCGGACGTTGTTGAAGTCCAGTACAGCCAGCAGCTCGTAGGTGACCAGCTCTCCCATCTCCACCACAGTGATGCTCTCTGGCGTACGAGAGCGGAAAACAAAGCCAAAGTTCCTGGCTGCTGTGACCAGAGCTCCCTCGTCTGGTGACTGGGCCTGGTAGTACAATTCACCTAGAAGATCACAATAATTGGAAGATATTTACTAGTCACCTTGTCTAGTTTATGGAGTAGGTAGAAGTTGTCCTCCCAACCACTGTGCAACTTCTACCTCAAGCCGCAGTCCATTATCACCCACACCAATGCAATAACATGTGAATCCAGCAGGAGTCCCTTTCTCACCCTCCTTCTTCTCCTCGGGCATGACGGTGTGGCACAACGCAAGCAGGCGGAAGAAGGCCTGCACCTCGGGGTTGCCCTCCCTCACCACCTCCACTAGGCTGTGGTCATGGAAACAGAACTTTGGGTCGGCCAGGTTGTTCCAAGAGAAGTCCACCTTCTCTGTTTTCTACCAGAGAGTGAGTGAGGGTTAGGAATGTTAGTGCCACGGGAATGTAAGGATTTATTGCCAAAGAAATGGCCTTAGAGATTTTCTTTCATACATTTAAATCCATAAACCCAACACACCCTTTTCCTCCTCTCACCTCATTAATCTCCACTCTTTGTCCAGAAAAGTCCAACAACTCCCCTGGAGAACAGAAACACATTTAGTCAGTTATATGGTACAGTGAATGACTGCCACCTATGTGTATTAATGTATGCCTTACCGTGTGTGTAAACACATGATACGTGCTTAGAGTAATAGACTTGACCTTTTTCCTTCATCTACCGCTATTACCATCCATCCCTGCACATTGATATGGCAATGGTACTCCTTGTATATAGGTTCATTCTTGTGTGTTTTATTTCTCATGTGTTTATATATACAGTACCAGTCAAAAGTTTGGACATACCTGCTCATTGAAGGGTTTTTCTTTATTTCAACAATTTTTTACATCGTCGAATAATAGTGACGACATCAAAACTATGAATATATATAAATAAATGTAAAAAATATATACAGTATTTTTTACTTGTTTGTAAGCATTTCACGGTAAGGTCTACACCGGTTTTATTCGGCGCATGTGACAAATACAGTTTGATTTGATTTGATATAAGTGTGTGTATTTCAGCGCCAGGCCTCACCATAGGACTTCCCGTTGATGGAACACTTGTTGAAGGTCATGATGTTCTGTGTGAGTGTTCCAGTCTTGTCAGAGAAGATGTATTTGATCTGGCCCAGCTCCTCGTTGAGCGTGGTGGTCCTGGCCTCGGCAGGCGTGTCACTCTTGGGATAGTACATCTTCCTGTCCCAGTCTATGTAGAAACTGTTCCCCAGGCGAATGATCTCCACACTGCACCCAAAACACAGGAGAAAGAGAAAGAGAGAGAGAGAGAGAGAGAGGGAGAGAGAAATGCAAACAATTCACATTGATGATTCATGGTGATGTAGTCCTGTCATCAAAGGCACAGTAGAAGTAACACATTTGGACACAGATGCAATTGCAGTGAATGACTGGATAATATGTGAAGTGCACTGACCTGACATAGAGGGATATAGGCACCACAGTGTTGAGGATGATGACGTAGGACCAGAAGGTGAGGAAGGCTGAGAAGGGAGCGTTAACCCCCTCTTGCTTGGGTAGGAATGCAGCAAACTTAGAGCCCTCCTGGTACTCCCAGATTCCATTCCCAACGGCCAGGATTAAACACATAACCGCCAGGAAACCAAAGATCTGGAAGACCAAACACGACAGTTATTAAGAAGTGTGTGTGTGATGACTGTGTGTGTATGTATAGTCATACTCACACTCAGCACCAGAACATTCATGAGGCGATCAATGCTGGTCCGTTTCAATGTAGTCTTTCCACAGTTCTGCATCAGCTTGGTGTCTGGACCTGGAAGAGGAAATAGATTGATCATCAGTTGTGGATATATTTTTTTAAGGCTTAGGTAATTTCTCTGACATTATGTGGACCGGTGAGACTCACCTCCAAAGACGACCAGGCCGAAGCACCACTGGGTGTTCCTCAGAGTACAGCCTCTCAGCAGGACCTTCTCGTTGTCCAGGGAGTACATCTCTCCCTTCAGAGTCAGGGTGCCAGTGAACTTATCTAGGCGGTTGTTGGGTGGCTCACAGCGCACCTCGCCTACACAGGGACAGAGAAGTTCAGGGACTGTACAATAGTTAAGAATATTCTGATTCATAAGATCTAGACTTTTAAGCCATGATAATCTAAACTTTTTTCCAGTCTTACCGTTGAAGTTGGCCAGTTTCTCTATGCAATCCTCCAGTTCACCTGTTACAGTCAGGGCCTGCTTCACCTTCAAGTTAGTTTCTCTAAAGGAGGAGGAGGGCAGGATGAGAAACACAGAGAAAGAGGAAGAGCTCATACAATTAAGAAAGGCAGTGAAATATCTTTGGTGTCAAAGGTAAACACAAACACATGCATGAACGCAACAGAGACACACCCATCTAGTTCAGCTGTTTCTATGTAGATGAGGTTGAGAGGCTCACTGCTGGACAGCAACAGGAGATCGGCCTGGAGAAAGAGAGTGATAAAGAGAGAGAGCTATAGAATGTTAATGTGAAACCCCATAAATGATGACTTACTTGAAATATAAATTAGTCCGATTTCCTATCCTGTAGAATGACTGGTGACCTACACTGGCTGATTGTATTTCTGTGGTACATCTGCCCTTTGACCCTCAGCAGACACCTCCAACCTTACCGTGACAAACTGATTATTCTCCAGCTTGATGATGTCCCCAACTTGAACATCCATCCACTTTTCACTCCTTAGTCTGAAAAGAGCAAGATCGTAATGATGCTGCGCTAAAGCAAGCCTAGAGTGACATCTGGTGTTTGAGAATGCTAACACTGACTAACAAATCACCACCTGATGCATACACAACAAATATACAGACCTCTTGAGAGCTAATCTGTGACATTCAAGCACTTTCCAAGCACTGAGAAACAAGCTAAGACAAAGGGAAGAGAGACTCACTCTCCATCGATGAGGACCTCCACCTTCCGGTTGTTCACCTGTCTGTCACATCTGTGTCTGTTCTACACAGGTGAAGGAGAGGGAATATTAGGATCTGGAGACCAGAAAAAAACAGGTCTATGTAGAAACCATGTTCTGTATCTGGTCTTAATACTGTAATTAGTAGACGTTGAGCTCACTATGTCGTCGCTGCCGTCCTTAGCCATGGTCATGGAGAGCACCAGGACCAGGGGGACCACGGTGGTGAACCAGGACAGGGATGATATCTCTGGGATGAGCTGAGAGGATCCAGGAGAGACAAAACATCACCAGCAGGGACTCAACATTCTGCTGCCAATTAGTACTGCTGCAACCTATAATATAGTATAAGCCCACAGCCAGCTCCAGGCCATGAGGGAGCTTATGTGGATACTATGAAGAAATATACATTTGCACTCAGATTCAACATTTTGGTATATTTACAGCTTCAAATCTTCTTGGGTATGAAGCTACAAGCTTGATACACCAGTATTTGGGGGGTTTCTCCCATTATTCTCTGTGGATCCTCTCAAGCTCTGTCAGGTTAGGTGGGGAGTGTCGTTGCACAGCTATTTTCAGGTCGCTCCAGAGATGTTTGATCGGTTCAATCCGGGCTCTGGCTGGGCCACTCAAGAATATTCAGAGACCTGTCCTGAAGCCACTCCTGCGTTGTCTTGTCTGTGTGCTTAGTGTTGTTGTCCTGTTGGAAGGTAAACCCCAGTCTGAGACCCTGAGTGCTCTGGAGCAGCTTTTCATCAAGGATCTATTTGTACTTTACTCCATTCATCTTCCCTTGATCCCGACTAGTCTCAAAGTCCCTGCTGCTGAAAAACATCCCCACAGCATGATGCTGCCACCCCCATGCTTCAGCATAGTGCCAGGTTTCTTCCAGACATGACACTTGGCATTTAGGCCAAAGAGTTCAATCTTGGTTTCGTCAGACCAGAGAATCATGTTCCTTTAGGTGCCTTTTGGCAAACTCCAAGCAGGCTGAGGAGTGGTTTCCGTCTCTACTATAAACGCCTGATTGGTAGAATGCTGCAGAGATGGTTGTCCTTCTGAAAGGTTCTCCAATCTCCACCTAGGAAGTCTGGGGTTCTGTCTGAGTGACCATCTGGTCCTTGGTAACCTCCCTGACCAAGGCCCTTCTCCCCTGATTGCTCAGTTTGGCTGGGAGGCCAGCTCTAGGAAGAGACTTAGTGGTTCCAAAGTTGTTCCATTTAAGAATGATGGAGGCCACTGCATTGTTGGGGACCTTCATTGCTGCAGGCATTTTTTGGTACCCTTCCCCAGATCTGTGCCTCGACACAATCCTGTCTCACTCTACGGACAATTCCTTCGACCTCATGGCTTGGTTTTTGCTCTGACATGCACTGTCAAATGTGGGACCTTATATAGACAGGTGTGCCTTTCCAAATCATGTCCAATCCATTGAATTTACCACAGGTGGACTTCTCAAGGATGATCAATGGAAACAGGATGCACCTGATAGCAAAAGGTCTGAATACTTACGTAAATACGGTATCTGTTTTAAAATTTTAATACATTTGCAAATATTTCAAATCTGTTTTCGCTGTCATTATGGGGTAGTGTGTGTAGATTGATGAGGACATTTATTTATTTATTTAATACATTTTAGAATAAGGCTGTAACGTAACAAAATGTGGAAAAAGTCAAGGGGTCTGAGTACTTTCCGGATACACTATATCTACAGGCATCAGCCCTGTGCAGCATTGACAGAATAAGGCTTAGAGTGGCTGCATTAAAGGCTGTGTAAAGGTTACCTGGAGACAGAGGAGGAAGAGGAAGTAGGCATTGGCCAGCCTTTGGAACTGCTCAAACAGATTGAGCGGGAGAAAGGTGAAGATATTGTATTTTGAGGTTTTAATGGCATTGTCCTGCAAGGGAAGCAAGAGGGGAATATGTTACTGTGACAAATACACAAGAAAACATAACATGCAGACACACAATGTAAACAATGGCTTGGAATGAGTAATCGACAGCAGTACTCACAGCATACTCGTAAGACAAGTTGAATTCTCTGTCATTTGCTCGCAGGTGTCTTTCTTCCTCTGTAGGGGGAAACACAACATCAATTATATATCACAGGTGTGGCAATAGACTGCCCAACTCTTCCACAAGTAAATGTTGGCTTTAGCCCATTAAGGGCTGGGACACAGATAGCCAGATCACAGGCGTGGCAGTAAAATAATAAACTCTGGGGATGCTCTCCACATCAGAGCTGGGGCTAGACTACAGCAGGTCAGTTAACTCACCTTTTACTTCCTTCCTCCCACACTCCAGACGCAATTGTGACAGTAGCGACCCCATGTTCAGCTCATCACTCCCATATCACACCTGGGAGAAGAAACAGATGGCTGATGTTGAATAATAGCTTGAATAATAATGGAATCACAAAGTGAAACTCATAATATCAAATGATGAGAAGCAAGGTTGGGAAACTTCCTGACCATGATGATTTCTCCATACTTGTGGTACAGCTACAGTATATTGTAACCGTGTTCTGACAGAGCGAAGGGAGCGGAACAGTCTCATTTACAGCAGGTCTATACACTCTAACCAGTGTGTGGAACAGCAAGTGTGGAACAGCTATAATCATTTTATGACAAGTTCATGGTGAGCCTTGCAGGGTTGTACTAACATAGGCCTATGTGTAGTATCCTTGGCAACGACCACTTATCAGTTTTACACTATTGGTGAGAGTGAGAATTCTTTAATCACTGGCCCCGCCCCCACACATATCCACATGCACACACAGACACACAAGCCTGTTCCCTATGCAAATGAGCTTCCTGATATCTAAATGAACACCAAGAATCATTAACTTTCAAATGAACATTTTGTGAAAATGGCATTGATGTGATCTAATGAGCTTTATACAGAAATGACCGAATTGACTTGAGATAATCTGTTGAGTTATGGACATTGCACTGGTTTTTATGAACAGGTTACAGACACAGGTTAAATTAGTCACGGAGTAGACCGGATTTAAAAAAAAAACATGAAATTTGAATTTCATAAATATAATTTATGTTTGGGTTTTATTCTTCTGGATTACTGTGGCTGGAGCTTTTTAAATGAAGATCAACCATAATCTGGGAATATTTTAGGCCATATCCATGAAGATAAACTATGAATCCTCTTTATTACAGTGTAAATTGTTCCATGAGGAGGCTTTGAATTTTGTTTGAAATATAAAAAAATACAGATCTGATCAAGGCAAGTCTGGGGTGGCAGGTAGCCTAGTGGTTAGAGTGTAGGGCCAGTAACCAAAAGGTTGCTGGATCAAACCCCCAACCGGATAAGGTAAAATCTGTCGTTCTGCCCCTGAACAAGGCACTGTTCCTTGGTAGGGTGTCATTGTAAATAAAAATGTGTTCTTAACTGACTTACTTAGTTAAATAAAGATGATTAAAAAAAATCTCTATATATTTGTATTTATTTTAAATCCAGTATAAAGAGGAGTCAAATGTATAGTTTCTGATATTAAGGATGAAGCTCTTGTAAAAGCTCATGCTCACTGGTAGAGTAAATGCCATGTTGAGATGTAGTAGAGCCACTCCTTATCAACCATTTGTACCAGAGCAAAATACACTTGATAATCCATACTCAGTCACTACACTTGAGCTCGCTAATAACCCTGAACATTAGACCTGGTATTCCCCACATTATGTTCGCCTGCCTGAAGTCACAAAATTCTCTTATCAGTCTCCTTATCAGTCTCCTTATCAGTCTCCTTATCAGTCTTCTAGCTCCTCTGTGATGGCTGCCACCAGCTCAAAAACCTCATACACAGCCCACACACCATACATTCAAGTAAATAGAAAGCCTTAGAAGTACAGAAACTATTATATATAAACTTGTCAGAGGAAGATACTATAAATAAGATAATAATATATATATTTATAGTATCTTCCCCTGACAAGTTTTTCACCATGAAATTGTACAGTTCAATGACCATCTGTTTTGGCAGAAACTCACAAATAAACAGCCAAAATTCACTCCAAACCACAGGTCAAAAAGTAATCTTACCCTCTCACGCCCACCACAACACCAAAAGCCAAAACTTCTCCCCAATTCCATGCTTTCCCACACCCATATTTCTTTCATTTTTGTTTTAGTTTAAACTTTCACATTGGGAATATTTACTCCCTGCATTGTACCAGAACACACACACACACTTTGATACAAAGTACCCACTGGGCACACACACTGGTTCAATCAACGTTGTTTCCACGTAGGGCTGTGGTGGTCACGAAATTTCATCAGCCAGTGATTTCCAAGCAAATAACTGTCGGTCTCACGGTAATTGACCGTTAATTAACATAAACACATTTAAACATTTCCTGGCTTCCACACATAGCCTACAAGCAGACCTTTGGAACATCTACATTTTAAAAAGTCTAATAAATCCATGTAATACAGCCTACACCTTTACAATAAACCCCTTATTGTAAAGACAGGTCTATGATATGCAGAACATGTAGTCTATTTCAGAAGAACAGAATAGCATAATCTGAGTTGTCCTAATATTAGGTCCTGATCTGGTTATGCCAAGTGGCTGTGGTCTACACTAGTTCTTTTAGCAGACAAGATTTGCATAGACTTCAGTGGCATTATTTTATAGTATGAAAAATATAATTGAACAAAGCTAAATAAAATAGAAAGAATATTATCTCCAAACGATTGGTGTGCGCACATGCAGCTATTCTGTGTTGAGCGGTTAACAAAGAAATATGAATATCTATATTTTATATTTAGAGTTATTAATGTTACTTTAGTTGTTCTACAAACCTTGGGCTATATGTTTTGATTTTTAATACATTGTAAGGCTGCATGATGAGACTAATGATGATTTGAAAAAAAGTTGCTGGAAAGTTGCTTGAAAGGCATGAGCTCGGCTGTACACACTACATCAGTCTCTCATTCACAATTTGACAAGCACTTGATGATCAATTCCTAGAATTTCACGGCTGCATCCCCTTTGTGTGGCCGTAACGCACCTAAAAAAATCCATGCCTTTTTTTGGGCCAGTGGCCGTTGTGCCCTTCTCCCTAGGTGCTGTGCTCTCCATCACATGACGGGTTTTTCTTACAGGCTACAAGTGAAGACAGTCACATCGGGGATGCAACTGCGTGGTTCCTTATCCAATTCCAAGCTGCATATTGAAGATATTGGAAAAACTGTCCACATTTACTTTTCATCAGCCAACAAGGTGAGTAGGCCTTTTGAACAGCAAAATCACTAGCCTCTGTCAATCTATTCCAAACCTTGCCTGGGACAGTTGTGGGATGCGATAGATCCAAAATGAATACAACCACTACCATTAAAAGAAACAGTTTTACACAATCTGGCTGACACAGCAGATCAGAACATTTAGCTTAAAATGTTAAACTATTAGGCTATTTATTTACATTATAAGCCCAAAAATGTGCACATGGTAGTAAGCTATAAGCGCAAATATTCCATTAGCGTAAAATACCATTATCAAAAGTGACTGCAAATGCAATTATGCATGCAATGCTTCAATTTAAGAAGTTATTTGGCCACTTCAGTTGTGATACAAACGTAACAAAACATATAGGCCTATGGTTAGGCGACATGAGGTGTTTATTTTAATTTAACCTTCATTTAACTAAGCAAGTCAGTTAAGAACAAATTCTTATTTTCAATGACAGCCTAGGAACAGTGGGTTAACTGTATTGTTCAGGGGCAGAACGACAGATTTTTACCTTGTCAGCCCAGCGATTCGATCTTGGTTACTAGTCCAACTCTCTAACCACTAGGCTACCTGCTGCCCCAGTGTGCGACTATGATTAGAAAAAGTCACAAAAAAGGCATTGTGTCTTGGGCTGGGCATCATTCACAAATGATAATATATCATTCACAAGTGATAGGCTAATATTGTCACCCATCAGACTTAATCTTGTATTTACAGATACTAAATAACATATGTGTGAAATTTGTTTTGATTTAGAATGGACCATTATCATGCACCTGTATCGAAACAGGGACAGCTGGAAAAAATACATGTACTTAAATAGCGAATGAAGGACTCTTTTCCTGTGGTTCATTCATTTGCTATACTCCTGTTTTAAATATAAGCAATGTGCGTAACATTAGGAAAGTTGAAAAATAAATATAGTAGGCCTAGCCTATAGAAAGCTGATTCTCTTCTTTTTAGTAGAGGCCACCACTCTGTTTTCTCGCGCAATTGCATAGCCGATTGAAATGTTCATGAGCTCATGCGCTCTCATGAACTGTTTGATTAGATTTTCTAATACATTTGCATTGATGTCAGAGTGATTAGAGGGACAATAGAGTGCCGAGTACCAGGCAGTTAGCAAGTTTGGTAGGCTACTACTGACCATCAGCAGCATCAGAGCTTGGAGCAGCCTAATTACCGTGACTAAACGGTCATGTGGAATTTGAATGTTTTCATGACCTGTGACCGCCGGTGTGGTGGTAATACAGTCACTGCAACAGGTAATTTAAATTATGTTAAAGCAACATTGATCAGACGTTGAATTGACATCTGTGCCCAGTGGTTTTATGTTCAAATTCATTAGGATGCTGTATGTCAGAGTGATTAACTGATCAGCTTTTCCTTATTAGCCAAATACTGTATCTCTGAAGTCTCTGAACTTGTCGACAGACCCGTTCTACACAGATCCCAGGCACAGGTTCACTTAATTGTTAGCAGCAGTATTATTGGAGAAAAGCAAATAATGTCCAGTCACATACCTGTGAGAAGAATGATATCGGAGTCCCTCAGGAAAGTCAAGGTCCTTCAACAGAACACAGACAGGTACAACAAAGACGGGCAGGAAGTAGGCCTAAGGATGTCTCCAACGACACCCGCTTCTCTCACTCAACACACCCTCCCTTTCAGTTGAACTAGAGTAAATCCAGGAGACGGAACTGCGCTTCAGTCTGGGCAAACACACTTACACCAAGACGCAGACCCAGAGGGGCTCCTGAGACTCCTAGGTAGAAGGCAGGAGTGGAGCAGAGCAGGTGGAGTCCCAGAGGTGGGGTGTGAGGAGGTGGGGGAGGCAAAGTCATGGGCAGCTACAGGAAACAGAACGGGATCCCCCTAAGGGTAATGGCACAGAGCTAGAGTAAACACTGCAGCCAGCGATCTTTGGACCTGGATGTTGAGACACGAAGCAGAGGCAGGTGCTGAGCAGCAGTAAAACTGAGGTGAGGGACAGACACTGGCCAATCAGAACAAACAATGGGGCAATGACCTGGAAGATCAGAGGATACCAGGCATGTCACACACACCCTGAGGTGGGGACGCATGCGCAGACACACTATTTTCCACTTCCTATATATGAATTCATATCAAAACAGTCATACTGCACGTTATAATATTTTCTATATTTTGATTAAAGTCTATGTGTGTTACCCTTTGGAACGTGGCATTGCTCGTATGTGGACTAGAAGTGTTAATACCATCGGAATTGTGATGATTGTTATGAAAGTGGGGGGAGGATGTTGAACAGAATCTCAGAGCTTCAGAGCCACAGGTGAAATCCAAAACCTGGACACGAGTACAAAAGGGTCCTCTGTAGTCCCCAGGACTTCATTATGAGCCAATGGGCAAATGGATGCACAGCCACAGAAGCACGGTCACACACACAAATACATACACGCACATGATACCAAGGAATGTTGAAGAGACACTGTCATTCTTATTGAGTGCATGTCTTACCTTGTGGTGATAAGACATCTTCATGACCCTTCTTCAAGGGCACAGTGGTCTTTTAAGGGCACGTGTTTATTATAAAACAAGGCTCTACCAAGCTCAACACCGGCAGCTTGGAGAGAAATGGCAAGGTATCCTCCAGCCATTTACAAAATACCAAATGGAAACGGAGATTTGTGAACATCTAACATTCTTTAGTTTTATGCAATGGTTTGTATTTTACCTCTTACAAATAACATAGCTGCAATATGAAATAATGCTGATTATCAAACTAAATATTACTGGCAAAAACCAGCAGGAAAAAAAACACGTCATGTAAAAAATTCATGAATAACTGTTCATGTTTTTTGTAAAGGAAAACCAGACACATCAACAGATATTTGTTAAATACTTTATACTTTATACAAAATTCATAAATTGGAATGTACACATTGTAAATGATCAATACCAAATGTTATCCAGTAGCAATAATACAAATAAAACTTCACAATAGTACTTTGACTGATATACTATACGTGCTAACTATTGTGGTGATTTAATAGTAGTGCAAAAGTTCACAAGTTTAAAAAAAACAATGTATTAAAAACAGAATGAAATGATAAAAAGTGAACAATTGGGGACAGCTTGGCACAAGGAACATGTAATGTTAAGTGGCAGTGCCTTCCTTAAAGGTAGACATTTTTCCCTAAATCAACAGCCCAAAAGATGTAGGACTTCATGTTGGTACAGTAGATACTGTATATAAAGCCCAGATATAACTTCTGCAGTGTGTGATTTTGCAGTGGTTTCCTATTCAACAAACAGACTATAATTGTATGTACAATGGCAGTGTTACTTGACAAATACAAAAATATTTTCAGTACGAGTGTGATTTTTTTCTCCCCTCATTTCTATGAGGAAGTTGACTGGCATGCATCACACCTTAAGCGAATTGATACAGTACCGAACAGCTCCACCATTATTGTTTCCAAAAAAGGTTTACACACATTTTCAATGTCAAATTTAAAAAAGACTAAGAGAATAACTACATCTCAACAAATATTAAACAAATATAAATCCTTCAAAATGATTAAATACAGTTGATTTCGGGCAAATTGACCAATCCTCTATTGTTGTTCAACAAAAGAAATACACAGAAAATAAGGGGTAAAACAGGTATTAAATAGACAGCTTCTATTATCATCACAGTAGCAAGGCCACTCAGAGATACAAGGAAACATAGCTGGAAAATATTTTTTTTTCCTCAACGGAGACAAAAACTGTTTAAACTCCTCTGGTCCCAAAATATCCTGTAGGTCCAGTTAGTATCTGTAGGGTACTGTAGCACAAAGCCATTCAAAACAACCACTGCAAACAATACTCAAATGCTATCTAGTAGCCCTCTTTGTTTTTGCAATAGTAGACCCCATTCGTCATCTGGAATAAATACATTCAAAAAAACGATAAATAAAAGGGGTGTGTCATAGAGGGTTGGCAAGATTAGCCAAATGTTTGTAAAACATGTTTTAAATGTCTTCGCCAGGGTTATTTCCTAGTGAATACAAAGTTTAAGACAGGGCCCTCCATACACCACTGCACTTTGATGTACTGTAATAAGCGATTAAACATGCTCACATCTCCATCTATCCATAATGGAAGTTTCTCTCTCTATTGAAGGCATCCCTTGGGTTGACGATGTTGATGTCAATTTATCTCCACCCAGCACAGTCAGAAGAGGACTGGCCACCCCTCATAGCTTGGTTTGATTGAATTTAGACTCAAAAGCATTATAGAAAATACTAATTCAATGTGTATTGTCAACACTGTACACTTACGGGATTAATGGGTCAGGAATGAGAGCCCAATTTCTGGCAGGGCACACATAACTTACAACACTTTACATTGAGTGCTGTTCGCATTACAGTACCTCAAGTCAGAAAATAGGTGGATGACTCAAATGTAAAATCACTTCAGAAACACCACAAGGCACCACTTTCAATGCAACCCCCCCCCCCCCCAAAAACACTTTCCATTTCTACAGCAGAAACCAATGTATTTTTACACTATATTTAAGAGCAGGATACTTGACATGTGGTAGAAGTCAAAAGGATAGAAACCAGGTGAATCTACCTTGACCGATGCACCAACATTAACAAGACATCCCGTGTTTGGACCCTTAAAGTAGCATCGATGAGACTTCAACACGGATCCTGAAGAACACTAAAGTGAGATTGAGGAAGATAAATAAACAATTTTGTACTATAGGTTACAGTCTAAACTTCAAACATTCACAGCTTCCAAAGTGTAAGGCATCAATCGTACGGCCACAGTTGGGGGGGTATTGCACATGACAAACATTTGTGGGATGAGACCCTGTATTGAAGTACATACAGGCTGGCAGGGAGGTGACTGGCACATAAAGCCCATGGCATGTCCATAGTGCAAGACTGGCAGACCCACAGGAAGTACAGTATCGTGTGAGTGTGTGTAATAACCACTTAGTGAAAGAGAAACTATGTGTGTGAATGATATAGTGAGTGAGAGATTCATAAGGTGAGTGTGATAAATAGTGACCGTATGTTGGTGAACCAGTGTCCATCAAACAGCCAGTAGCAGCCAGGAAACATTATTAGTCCAAAGTCGAGCGGCTTTCCTTCTGTGATAAAGGTTCTCCCATCCCTCTCCACTTGTCTTTACTAGAGGCCCTTCACACTCCTCCCCTCCTTTAGGGAGACCTCATCTGCCCTCCTCTGCAGAACGTATCTCAGACTTGAGTTTGACGAACTCCTTGGCCACCTCGTCGTTTGAACGCTGGGAGAGGATGCGCATGGCGGTGAGGCCTGTCTCATCCATGGTGATACTCTGGCCCAGAGGGCACCAGCACGCCACGCTGCCTTTCTCTGCCACGTCCCTCAGCTGCATCACAGCCATGCCCACCACCCGGTCAGCACGACCAAAGCAGTAGTCCTTCACACACATCTGAAGTTCGTAGCACTCAAAGCCATCCTCGTTGCCCAGGACACTGAGGAGACATTGAGGGGAGGGAGAGTTTTCTTTTTTACGATGAGCATTGGCTATTTCAAAGGGCTACTATTGGTTATTGTAGGTAACAGGCTGTACTATTGCTTGGCTCTGCACTCACAAGTGGAAGGTCTCGTTGAACTTGGGCGCCCAGCTGTTGTTCTTGGACTTGGTTTGGAACTTGCGCTTCTTGTCACTGAGGTGGGGTCCGATCATGGTGATCTCCACAAAGGGCCGGAACATCCCAGACGTCTGCCACTTCAGATCATTGGCTCCCACCACTGATACACAATGAGGAAGGAGATTGTTAGTTTGTTGGGACAGGGAGAGACAGAGATAATGGTTCATTATAGTCATGTTCCCTTAAACCTTTACAAATCCCTTTAAGAACCTTTGACAGTGACTTTGTGCTCCCCAGTCCCAGGATGGGTGAATAGGTCAATCTGTATGGATATCTCTCCGACTGGCTTGTCCACTCCTGAGCCTAGCGTACACACAGATAAAAACACAAGACATGATCTTCCAGTGGTGGTCAGTGGTTATAGATACCAGGAGTAGTATCTGTTAGGGAGGAGGAGGAGGAGAGGGCATGGGTAGTGTCATACAACCAGGAGGAGGAGCAGTCAGGGTTGATGTTTGGGGCAAACTCACCCACAGGGGCAGGGGCAGATGGGAAGGGGTTTATGTACAGTCACAGAGTAAAGGAGGGAGGGGTTGTTGGCACATGCTATCCATTGTTGGCACAACCTACCCCTGGAGGGTTGTATTTTTTCATTGGAAGTTAACCTAATACCCTTCCCATTGTGCACTGGTGAGGAGGCAGCAGAGGAGATAACAAGAGAGAAGACAAACAGCAAAAAAAACCACATCAAATGGCAGCAGAGTCATGTTAGACTTCAACTCACAGAACAGTCACACAGCCAGATAAAGTTAGTTAATAGGTAAGTAATAGAGACACACAATATTTAGCTGATAGATCAACTTCAAGCCCTTTACTGGAATATAACAGTACTCAAGACCCCTGGTGACCCCTGGTGGCAAGGCAGGGGAGAAACAAAAGTTATTTTAGGACTGTGTTCTGTACAGTATTTATTTAGAAACAATGGAACGCAGACTGATGCTATTGTGTGTGCGCGCGCTTTACCTTGTGCGTGTTGTGTTGTGACGAAGGTCTTGATGAGTGTGTCTGTGGTCTGTGTGTAGAGGGACAGAGCGTGGCGTAGTGAGGTCAACTCAGAACTCTTCTCCAGGAAAGCTTTCTTCAGACCGTTTCCTCCAGCATGGAAGTATTGCTGCAGAAGAAAGGGAAAAGATGGGAAAAGAGAGGGAGACGGTAGGATTGTTTTCCTCCTACGCAATGAATGAGGACAGTAATTAAATGCTCAGCAACCAAGTCATCTTCAGCAACTACTGTAAGTAGTAACTTTATCACAGGTGTCACTATGAACTTAAACATAACACAAACCTTGATTGTGTCCAGTGCTATATCGATGACAGCACACTGTTTAGGTGTCAGGCTTTTGGCCTCTCCTGCCATGTGATCCTTGAGCTTGGAGAGCTGTCCCAGTTCCTTGGCTGCAGACAGGATCTGAGCCCCCTGACCCACACAAAAAAATAGATATCTTTTTTATGTATTTGTAGAATTTTTCTTTTAGGATACATGTGAAATAGGTAGAAAAGGCCAAATAAAAAATATAATAATAATAATAATAATTATATATATTTAATGCAATTGAAATGCATTCCAACATATATCAAGGAATGTATTTCAAATGTCTATCACAATGAGTGCAGAAAACATTATAAACAACTGCTCTTTCCATGACAGACTGACCAGGTGAACCCAGGTGAAGAAACACTTAAAATAAGAGATGTTTTTCATGTAGGCTTACCCTGGTGTGACGCTTTGATAACCGTGTAAATCTCTAGGACAGTGGTTCCCAAACATTTTATAGTCCCGTACCCCTACAAACATTCAACCTCCAGCTGCGTACACCCTCTGGCACCAGGGTCATCGCACTCTCAAATGTTGTTTTAAGCCATCATTGTAAGCCATCATTGAAAGCCACCAATCATTGTACCCCCCCCCCCACACACACACACACTATACAATACATTTATTAAACATAAGAATGAGTGTGAGTTTTGTCACAACCCAGCTCACGGGAAGTGAAAAAGAGCTCTATTAGGATCAGGGCACAAATAATAATATTATAATAATAAATAATTTTGCTCTTTATTTAACCATCTTACATATGAAACCTTATTAGGTCATCGAAAATTGTGAATAACTCACCACAGGTTACTGAGAAGGGTGTGCTTGAAAGGATGCACATACAGTTGAAGTTGGACGTTTACATACACTGAGGTTGGAGTCATTAAAACTCATTTTTTCAACCAGTCCACACATATCTTGTGAACAAACTATAGTTTTGGCAAGGTGGTTAGGACATCTACTTCGTGCATGACAAGTCATTTTTCCAACAATTGTTTACAGACAGATTATTTCACTTATAATTCACTGTATCACAATTTCAGTGGGTCAGAAGTTTACATACACTAAGTTGACTGTGCCTTTAAACAGCTTGGAAAATTCCAGAAAATGATTGCTTTAGAAGCTTCTGATAGGCTAATTGACATCATTTGAGTCAATTGGAGGTGTACCTGTGGATTTAATTCAAACTTAGTGCCTCTTTGCTTGACGACATGGGAAAAATCAAAAGAAATCAGCCAAGACCTCAGAAAGAAAATGCAGACCTCCACAAGTCTGGTTCATCCTTGGGAGAACTTTCCAAACACATGAAGGTACCACGTTCATCTGTACAAACAATAGTACACAAGTATAAACACCATGGGACCACAGCAGTCAAACCACTCAGGAAGGAGACGCGTTCTGTCTCCTAGAGATGAACATACTTTGGTGTGAAAAGTGCAAATAAATCACAGAACAGCAGCAAATGACCTTGTGAAGATGCTGGAGGAAACAGGTACAAAAGTATCTATATCCACAGTAAAATGAGTCCTATATCAACATATCCTGAAAGGCCGCTCAACAAGGAAGAAGCCACTGCTCCAAAACCGCCATAAAAAAGCCAGACTACAGTTTGCAACTGCACATGGGGGACAAAGATTGTTCTTTTTGGAGAAATGTCCTCTGTTCTGATGAAACAAAAATAGAACTGTTTGGCCATATTGACCATCATTATTTTTGGAGGAAAAAGAGTCGAAGAACACCGTCCCAACCGTGAAGCACGTGGGTGGCAGCATCATGTTGTGGGGATGCTTTTCTGCAGGAGGGACTGGTGCACTTCACAAAATAGATGGCATCATCATGGAAGAAAATGTGGATATATTGAAGCAAAATCTCAAGAAATTACTCAGGAAGTTAAAGCTTGGTCACAAATGGGTCTTCCAAATGGACAATGGCCCCAAGCATACCTCCAAAGTTGTGGCAAAATGGATTAAGGACAACAAAGTCAAGGAATTGGAGTGGCCATCACAAAGCCCTGACCTCAATCCTATTGAAATTTTGTGGGCAGAACTGAAAAAGTGTGTGCGAGCAAGGTCTACAAACCTGACTCAGTTACACCTGCTCTGTCAGGAGGAATGGGCCAAAATTCACCCAACTTATTGTTGGAAGCTTGTGAAAGGCTACCCGAAGCGTTTGACCCAAGTTAAACAATTTAAAGGCAATGCTACCAAATACTAATTGAGTTTACGTAAGCTTCTGACCCATTGGGAATGTGATGAAAGAAAGAAATGCTGAAATAAATCATTCTCTACTATTATTCGGATGAAATGTCAGGAATTGTGAAAACTGAGTTTAAATGTATTTGGCTAAGGTGTATGTAAACATCCGACTTCAACTGTAACTCTGCCATCTTGGGTTGTATTGGAGAGAGTCTCAGTCTTAAATTATTTTCCACACACATTCTGAGCCTGTATTTAGTTGTCATACTAGTGAGTGCCGAGAATCAACTCTCACATAGGTACGTGGTTGCAAAGGGCATCAGGGTCTTAAAAGTTAGATTTGCAAAGGCTGAGAGCAGCCAATCCAGAAATCTGGCAGTGGCTTCTGATTTAAATTCAATTTTAACAGAAGCGCTTGCGGCAATTTCGATGAGGCTCTCTTGTTCAGATATCGGCAAGGGGCAGGGCACGAAAGGGATAACGAATCCATTTGTTTGTGTCATCCGTTTCGGGAAAGTACCTGCGTAATTGCGCACCCAACTCACTCAGGTGGTTCGCTATTTCACATTTGACAATGTCCATAAGCTTTAGCTCATTTGCAAACAAAAAAATCATACAATGATGGAAAGATCTGTTTGTTGTCCTTGTTAATGCAGACAGAGAAGAGCTCCAACTGCTTAATCATATAGCCTCAATTTTGACCCGCACATTGAATATAGTTGCAGAGAGTCCCTGTAATCTTAGATTCAGACCATTCAGGCAAGAAAAAAACTTCACCCAGACAGGCCGTGTGAGAAACTCATCATGCAAGCGGACAGACAAGTGAAAATTAAGGTCTGTATAGAAAACTTTAAGCACGTCTCTCAATTTAAAAAAACATGTCAATACTTTGCCCCTTGAAAGCCAGCGCACTTCTGTATTTTGTAAAAGCGTTACAAGGTCGCTGCCCATATAATTGCATAGTGCAGATTATACACGAGAGTTCAGGGGCCTTCCTTAAACAAAGTTAATAATTTTCACTGTAGTGTCCAAAACATCTTTCAAGCTGTCAGGCATTCCCTTGGCAGCAAGAGCCTCTCGGTGGATGCTGCAGTGTACCCAATAAATAAAGAAAGTGGCGTCGGGAACAACTGCTTGCACGCGTGTTACCACTCCACTATGTCTCCGTCATGGCTTTTGCGCCATCAGTACAGACACCAACACATATTGACCACCAAAGTCCATTTGATGTCACAAAGCTTTCCAGTACTTTTAAAATATCCTCTCCTGTTGTCCTGGTTGCCAGTGGTTTGCAGAAGAGGATGTCTTCCTTAACCTGTTTGGGCTAGGGGGAAGCATTTTCACTTTTAGATGAAAAGCGTGCTCAGAGTAAACTGCCTCCTACTGTGAGTGTAACACAACTCATATGGCAGGCAAATACCTGAGAAAAAAATCCAAACAGGAAGTGGGAAATCTGAGGTTTGTAGTTTTTAAACTCAGCCCCTATTGAAGTTACAGTGGGATATTGGTTATGTTGCACTTCCTAAGGCTTCCACTAGATGTCAACCATCTTTAGAAACGTGTTTGATGCTTCTACTATAAACGGGGGCTGAATGAGAGGGGAATGAGTCAGAGGTCTGCCAGCAGTCACGAGCTCAGTCACGCGCATTCACGAGAGGTAGCTCTCGTTCCATTGCTTTTCTACAGACAATGGAATTCTTAGTTTGGAACATTATTGAACATTTATGATAGTAAAAAAACAGTAACATAACTTTTTTGAATTTTCGTCCGGCCATTCCGCTGGAAGTTGCACGCGTGTTTCAATTTGTTTACCAAACGCCCTAACAAAAGGAGGTATATGGACATAAATTATGAACTTTATCGAACAAATCAAACATTTATTGTGGAACTGGGATTCGTGGGAGTGCATTCTGATGAAGATCAAAGGTAAGTGAATATTTACAATGCTATTTCTGACTAATATTGACAGCGCAACATGGGGAATATTTATTTTGACTGGTTTGGGCTCTGAGCTCCGTACTCAGATTATTGCATGGTATGCTTTTTCTGTAAAGTTTTTTTGAAATCTGATACAGAGGTAAAGGAGAAGTTTATCTAAAGTTCCATGCATAACACTTGAATTTTCAAGTGATGTGGCTCTCTGCAAAATCACCGCATGTTTTGGAAGTAAAACATTACTGAACGTAACGTGCCAATGTATAATTAGATTTTTGGATATAAATATGCACTTTATCGAACAAAACATACATGTATTGTGTAACATGAAGTCCTATGAGTGTCATCTGATGAAGATCATCAAAGGATATTGATTAAATTTCTCTATTTGTGCTTTTTGTGATTCCTCTCTTTGGCTGAAAAAAATGGCTGGATTTTTCTGTGACTTGGTGGTGACCTAACATAATCGTTTGTGGAGCTTTCGCTGTTAAGCATTTTTAAAATCAGACACTGTGGCTGGATTAATGAGAATTGTATCTTTAAAATGGTGCCTAATACTTGTATGTTTGAGATTTGATTTATGAGATTTCTAGCGGAACCCCATTCCCAGACAGGTTAATTGACCCCCCATAAACATAACAGACATTTACCAGGAGCTGTGCCAGGCCCGCCACGTCTGTTGACTCATCCAGCTGTAACACACATCATTCACTGGCTTGTACGCGAAGCAGTAATTGTTTCAAAACATCTTCTGCCATGTCACTGATGCGTTGTGAAACAGTGTTGTTTGATGAAGGCATTGTCTGTAGTTATTTTGGCCTTTTCCTCCAGCATTGTCCCAGCCATATCCACGGCAGCAGGAAGAATGAAGTCCTCCACAATAGTATGGGGCTTGCCTGTCCTAGCCACTCGGTAGCTCACCATATAAGACACTTCTAGACCCTTCTTATTAAATGGTATCTGTTGCTTTTATACATGTCTTACTACTTGAAAGTTGTCTTAATTCTCGCTCAAAAAACTACCCTGGCTTCTTTTTCAAAATGGCATGTTTAGTTTCTAAATGTCTCCACAGGAGTGAAGGTTTAATTGAGTTGTAGTTTTGCACATGTAACACACTTGCTGAGGAAAGGCACTACTCCCAATACAAGTGAACCCCAACTCAATGCAGTTCTCATCATATTTGCACCTCTTTGATGGTCCAACGTCCCAGTCTGTTGTTCGGTGCTTTCCCGGGTAAGGGGGCAGTAGCTCTTCGGCTGGATCAGATTCACAACTGTCAGTGTCCATACTAGCTCGGCTAACAACAAATGTAGAATTACTGATGCTAGCATTGGATGTGCTCGTGGAAGCAGAACAACTTGTGTTGTCAACAGAATTTATCCATTATCGAGCAAACGGAATGAGCAGCAGCTACGTTTGGCTACATAAAGACTGTTAGTGGAATTCCCGCAACAGAGTAACGGTTAATGTGATTGGATGTTAATTATTTGACTCGGCTACCTGCATTTGACATTGCGTTGTTATTTCGCTGAACACTAGATGGTTAAATTTTATTTTTGGCAGTGAAACGAAGCTACTCAAAAAACCTCACCCAAATGTATAGGCCAGTTGGAAAATAGAAATGGACTATTTAAACATGTGAAGAACCCCAGTTCGGGAATATCTGCTCCAGGACAAGGTAACTTTTATCAACATATTCGCCTGTATTTAGCCCCCCAAAAATGAAATGCTAATTAGCTGCTAACGTGGCTATCATAAATAACTACAAATTCCATGATGATCTGGACGAGACTGACAAATTGAGGCAAAGGTAAGAATCTCTGGATTAATTATCTAATGTTAGCTAAATGTAGTAATTCTGTGAACTTTCTGGTGCAAGTTTAAAATGGACAGTACCTGTTAGCAAAGGTGTCAGCTAGAGATGATGTGTAGAAGCTTGCAGGGATTTGTAGTTTTGCATGATACTAATTAAATCAAATCAAAGTTTATTTGTCACGTGCGCCGAATACCTTACAGTGAAATGCTTACTTACAGGCTATAACCAACAGTGCAATTTTAAAAAAATGTATTAGGTGAACAATAGGTAAGTAAAGAAATCAAATCAACAGTAAAAAGACAGTGAAAAAAAGAACAGTAGCGAGGCAATATACAGTAGCGATGCTATAAAAGTAGCGAGGCAATATACAGTAGCAAGGCTATATACAGGCACCAGTTAGTCAGGCTGATTGAGGTAGTATGTACATGTCGATATGGTTAAAGTGAATATGCATATACGATTAACAGAGAGTAGCAGTAGTGTAAAAGAGGGGTTGGCGGGTGGTGGGACACAAGACAGATAGCCTGGTTAGCCAATGTGCGGGGGCACTGGTTGGTCGGGTTCATTGAGGTAGTATATACATGAATGTATAGTTAAAGTGACTATGCATATATGATAAACAGAGTAGCAGCAACGTAAATGAGGGGTGGGGGGTACACAATGCAAATAGTCCGGGTAGCCATTTGATTACATGTTCAGGAGTCTTATGGCTTGGGGGTATAAATTAAGAATTTTCGAATCTGAGAGTGAATAGAAACGAATATATTGATAAAAGTCACCGTGTTCGAAAGAGACTTACATGGTTTTCAAAATGTCATGCCAAGGTAAGTCTACTTGAAACACAGCCCTTACTTTAAGTGTTTCATCAAAACCAATGGGAAAAACTAACGGTGGAAAAACAATTGGAACCAAAACATTGCAGAATATAATGCCTCTCATTGGAGGACCTAGACCTACACTTTGCCACATTGTGGAGCATTGTATGATGTATATATTGTTTTTTTAATCAATAAAAACGAAGTACCTTAATATAGTAAAAAAAAAAACCTCGAGATGGGATTTTTTTTTATGAAGTTGAACATGTGCTCTTTATGACAGAACAAACAATTAAAATGATATCACTGCCAGTTTTGGCTTTGTGGCCAAAAAAAGTATCTCCATTAACCAATACGTAAAGAGTAATATTAGAAGATGAATTTGGAAGCACTTTGGCCAACCTGAAGACTAGATGTCATACCCAAGCATTTCTGGAATATTGTCAGGCATTACATTAATTTGAGCAAATACACAAATGTATGTACAGTACCAGTCAGAAGTGTGGACACACCTACTCTTTCCAGGGTTTTTCTTCATTTTACTATTTTACATTGTAGAATAATAGTGTAGACATCAAAACTATGGAATCATATTTTACATTTGAGATTCTTCAAAGTAGCCACCTTTTGCCTTGATGACAGCTTTGCACACTCTTGGCATTCTCTCCACCAGCATCATGAGGTAGTCACCTGGAATACATTTCAATTAACAGGTGTGCCTTGTTAAAAGTTAAATTTGTGGATTTTTTTTCCTTCTTAATGTATTTGAGCCAATAAAATCAGTTGTGTTGTGACAAGGTAGGGGTGGTATACAGAAGATAGCCCTATTTGATAAAAGACCAGGTACATATTGTAAGAACAGCTCAAATAAGCAGAGAAACGACAGTCCATCATTACTTTAAGACATGAAGGTCAATCAATCCACAAAATGTCAAGAACATTGAAAGTTTCATCAAGTGCTATGATGAAACTGGCTCTCATGAGGATTGCCACAGGAAAGGAAGACCCAGAGTTAACTCTGCGGCAGAGGATAAGTTCATTAGAGTTACCAGCCTCAGATATTGCAGCCCAAATAAATGCATCACAGAGTTCAAGTAATAGACATCTCAACATCAACTGTTCAGAGGAGACTGCGTGAATCAGGTCTTCATGATCGATTTGCTGAAAAGAAACCACTACTAAAAGGACACCAATAATAAGAAGAGACTTGCTTGGGCCAAGAAACACAAGCAATGGACATGAGACCGGTGGAAATCTATCCTTTGGTCTGATGAGTCCAAATTTGAGATATTTGGTTCCAACCGCTGTGTCTTTGTGAGACGCAGAGTAGGTGAACGGATGAACTCCGCACGTGTGATTCCCACCGTGAAGCATGAAGGAGGAGGTGTGGGGGTGCTTTTCTGGTGACATGGTCTGTGATTTATTTAGAATTCCAGGCACAGTTAACCAGCATGGCTACCACAACGATATATCCCTTCTGGTTTGTGTTTAGTGGGACTATCATTTGTTTTTTTAACGAGAATGACACAACACACCTCCAGGCTGTGAAAGGGCTATTTGACCAAGAAGGAGAGTGATGAGTGCTGCATCAGATGACCTGGCCTCCACAATCACCCGACCTCAACCCAACTGAGATTGTTTGGAATGAATTGGACCGCAGATTGAAGGAAAAGAAGCCAACAAGTGCTCAGCATATGTGGAAACTGCTTCAAGACTGTTGGAAAAGCATTCCAGGTGAAGCTGGTTGAGAGAATGCCAAGAGTGTGCAAAGCTGTAATAGTTTTGAAGTATTCACTATTAGAAAATAGTAAAAAATAAAGAAAAACCCTTGAATGAGTAGGTGTGTCCAAACGTCTGACTGGTACTGCACATGCATCTCTGGAGTACATTTTAAGGCATTACATGCATTTTAGCAAAAGTGCAAATGTATCTACATGTATTTAACATAAATATTTAACCTCCAGGTAAAATGTTTTTGTTTTTTTCCAAATGGGGTGGAAAAGAACATGCATAACATTAGGAGAGTGTTTGGAGTAGAGAGCCATGAGAAAAAGGCCACGTTTTAAAAGGTGAATGTTGAGGGTGTTAGGTCTTACAAAAGTGCCATTTCCTTGCGGAAGGACAATGGTCTTCTCCAGGCTGCTCATCACAATCCTCCACAGCTCCTTCAGAACCCGCTTCAGAACCGTCTTCTCACACGCCGAGGCAAACAGCGTCAACCTGCATACATACACACACTCAATGTATGTTGTGCCATGCAACATGGCACAACACACTGACAATAACACCTTTGACTTCATAGAGAAGGCCCTAAAATGTACGCCACCAAAACAGTGACCATAGCAAAGCAGGAGAGAATCAAGGGTTCCACTCACTTTGAATCCAAGAAGTCCATGAGTGGCCGCAGCATGTTGTCGGAGTCGGCCTCCACCACGTTGTGGCTGTTGGCGTTGACTGGGCCCTTGATCTGATAGAGCAGAGAGGCCATCTGTCTCATACAGTCATCAATATGGACCTGGAAACTATAGGAGAGAAAGGAGCCACAGAGGTTATGGGTCAGAGCAAAAAATTGCCTACAGAGTCTGTGTGCAAGAGACTACAGTACAAACATTAGGAATGAGTGAATTGTAGAGTATGGGGAGAGTGTACATGTTTGAATCTTAGGACTGCGTGTGTGTGTGTGGGTGTGTGTACCTGTTTCCAAATGTGGTACTCAGCTCATCCAGCACATTGTTCAGCTTGACCTGAAGCTCGTTCAGGAGGTCACTAGCGTCTGTGTCCAGCTGCAGATGGACAGACAGGCAGAAAGAGAAAGGCATAAAGATAGACATTAAGGCAGACAGACGCAGAGAAAAACAGTCTGATAAGTACGAGTACGGCACGTTTTACTTTACCATGTAACATGTTATATCAGCATGATTCTCACAAACCAGAGAACACACATACTGTGAAGTGTGCATATTGCAAGCCAAAGTAGAGCACATGATAATCCATCATCAATGGAGGAAAAGTTATTTTTTTCGCCAGTAAATTAACAAACACGGCAAGAAAAGGCATCAAACATTTTCATAGAAAGTGAAAATAGGACATGTTTGACGGAAGTAGTGAGATTCCCTATAATTGCAATGCACAACATGTCACTGCTACTTCTTTTCTATTTAATTATAGTCACTCTGTTTTATTAGACACACACTCCTGCAGAATAATCAAACTTTTTGCATGTAATAATCACCACCTTCAAAGAAATATGATTAAAGAAAATGAAGTTTTATTATGACAGCAGATTCATGATATTGACTAAGAAGTATACACTATTAGAGGAGCCACCAGGTGTCTCGTGTCCCAGATCTACAACCACAGCATCGGTCTGACAGAAACCATCTCACAGAGGCCTAAAGCAACCCCAGCCAGACAGATAACATGATGTAGCCCATTAAGCTAATACTCCAATAAGCCAGCTGATACATGGACTGCCAGGGACTAGACTACATGTCTAGGGTGTAGACGAGGGTACAGTATAGGACAGCTGTGGGGGAGACTACTGAAGGAGTTCTGCACCAGTGGATACAAGGAAGGCTTACAGGGGCTATAGGGAGAGACAGAGTATGTTTTTCATGAGCATCCTGTGTGTGTGTATACTGCTGAGTAAGTGACTGTTAGTGACTGTGATGCACGAGTGTGTTACTGTGGATCGCCACTCACTGAGGATGTCACTACACTCACCTTTACCTCCTCTTTCTTTTCAGGCTATCCGAGAGCGGTAGGGAAAAACGATACGGCAACATGTACTGTCATCTCTTATGAAGAGATGGCATTGAGTAAAAACAACCCACACTGCTAGCAATATATGGCAAATACCTGAAGAGCAAGTAAATCTTTTGACCAATGAACCAGTGTCATTTTTGTGAGCAGCATAGCTACCCCTCAACTACACAACGAAAGACACACACTAACCCACCTTTTCCTCTTCTATGGTTTCACGATGGGGAACCATAAAATTAGGAATTAGAGTAATTTAATAGGATCTCTGTGGGGTTAACTTTATTCCACGGACTCCATGTGCAGTCTTCTAATGATAACATAAACCAACCAGTCTTTCTATCCACATAATCAGTTATGACCTGCTGGTCATGGGCGGCAGGGTAGCCTAGTGGTTAGAGCGTTGGACTAGTAACCGGAAGGTTGGGAGTTCAAACCCCCGAGATGACAAGGTACAAATCTGTCGTTCTGCCCCTGAACAGGCAGTTAACCCACTGTTCCCAGGCCGTCATTGAAAGTAAGAATTTGTTCTTAACTGACTTGCCTGGTTTAATAAATAAAAAATAAAAAAAAATGTGGGAGGTGAGTTACATACTCTATCTACAACACCACTTTGGTAACTATCAAACTGCCCCCAACTATCAAAATGCACAACCACCTTATCTTCCTCATTATCCTAGTCAATATTTAGCAGTGAAGGAAATATCTATTTACACTCAAGTTATCAAACTTTTGTGCTACAATTCAATCATGGGTGTGTAAACCAAAACTAAGGGATTACTAAGCCAAACTACTTTACTCAACATCCAATAACTCAGTTACAACTCAGTAAGAATGGGACAATAATTCAGAATGAAGCCGGTCCTCTTCATACTTAACATACAGTACCAGTCAAAAAATTGGACACACCTACTCATTCAAGGGCTTTTCTTTACTTTCAATATTTTCTACATTGTAGACATCAAAACTATGAAATAAAAAGTGTTAAACAATGTTATATTTGAGATTCTTCAAAGTAGCCACCCTTTGCCTTGATGACAGCTTTGCACATTCTTGGCATTCTCTCATCCAGCTTCATGAGGTAGTCACCTGGAATGCATTTCAATTAACAGGTGTGCCTTGCTAAAAGTTAAATTTGTGGAATTTCTTTCCTTCCTAATGCGTTTGAGCGAGTCAGTTGCGATGTGACAAGGTAGGGGTGGTATACAGGAGATAGTCCTATTTGGTAAAAGACCACGTCCATATTATGGCAAGAACAGCTCAAATAAGCAAAGAGAAACGACAGGCCATCATTACTTTCAGTCAATGTGGGAAATCTCAAAAACCATCAAGCGCTATGATGAGGACCGCCACAGGAAAGCAAGACCCAGAGTTAACTCTGCTGCAGAGGATAAGTTCATTAGAGTTACCAGCCTTAGATATTGCAGCCCAAATAAATGCATCACAGAGTTCAAATAACAGACACATATCAACATCAACTGTTCAGAGGAGACTGCGTGAATCAGGCCTTCATGGTCGATTTGCTGCAAAGCAACCACTACTAAAGGACACCAATAATAAGAAGAGACATGCTTGGGCCAAAAAACACAAGCAATGGACATTAGACAAGTGGAAATCTGTCCTTTGGTCTGATGAGTCCAAATTTGAGATTTTTGCTTCCAACGCTGTCTTTGTGAGATGCAGAGTAGGTAAACTGATGGTTCCCATCGTGAAGCATGGTGGAGGAGGGGTGATGGTGTGCTTTGCTGGTGTCACTGTCTGTGATTGATTTAGAATTCAAGGCACACCTAACCAGCATGGCTACCACACCATTCTGTGGGACTATAATTCATTTTTCAACAGGACAATGATCCAGCACACCTCCAGGCTGTGTAAGGACTATTTGACCAAGAAGGAGAGTGATGAGTGCTGCATCAGATGACCTGTTCTCCACAATCACCCAATCTCAACCCAATTGACATGGACCGCAGAGTGAAGGAAAAGGAGCTAACAAGTGCTCAGCATATGTGGGAACTGCTTCAAGACTGTTGTAAAAGCATTACAGGTGAAGCTGGTTGAGAGAATGCCATAGTTTATTTAATAGTGTTGATGTCTTCACTATTATTCTACAATGTAGAAAATCATAAAAATAAAGAAAAACCCTTGAATGAGTAGGTGTGTCCAAACTTTTGACTGGCACTGTTCATATAACTACATTGTGCTCTTAAAGTAGGGATGCTAAACATAGGGAAGGTCAGACCATACATAGCTTTTTTGCCCTCTAGGAAGTTGATGTAGGGAAATAATATAAATCACCAAGGGCATATGTTAATGTAACAGTCTAGTCTACACAATAAGAAGTGGCTTATACAGTACACTATGCTATTTATCTAATGCTCTATTCTTCATGACAGGATGACATCAACGATACTCTAAATCAGCGATTCTCAACTGCTGAGTCACAGTTGAGAAAAGTTTGCTGAAATTAACTTACATTTTTAAATTAACTTGATCTCTAAAAAGAAATCTTCAATCTTAACAATATTTTCAATACAGAGCTATTTAGCGGATTTGGTTGATTTTCTGGTCTCAAATCAGTGAGCTTAACATTCTTCATCAAGAAAATGGGAAAAATTGACTTATTGACAATGAAAAAGGTGGGACTGCTGTTCCCTTGTCATATTACTGCTACATTTACTATCAAATTTGCGTTGCAAATATTGGGTCGCGACAGACAACCTGGTTCAATTTAGGTCCTGAGGCAAAATCAGTTGAGATCCGCTGCTCTAAATCATGTGGACCATCTCCATACCATTGCTTCCTTGTTTGCTAACTGGTACAGAAAGACACAAATACCATGTTCATGACCTTGTCTATGAAGAGCAGTTTCAACATCATTGAACCATATGTTCACAACTTCACACATAACAAATAATTGAGATTCTTTATTTCTCTAGGTGTGATGCCAGAGTAGCACATCATTCACTCCTTTAAATCCAAACCTGCTAACACCAAAGTCTGCTCAACTAGCTGCATAAGCCCAGAGACACACTGAGCCTGTAGACTTCTCCAGCAGGTTCCTGGTGGTCCGTAGCACAGTGAGGAAGAACACTGTTCACCCCCACCCACCACCCCAGCTCCATCTTACCCATCTGTGGAAGAAGCCATTTGTTATTATCTCTTCCTATACATAGTGTCGCTGCTTACCCGTTTGGCACCCATGGACTCAAACATCTTCTCCAGCTGGATCCGCAACTGCTGCACATTATTCATCAGTACACACGTCTACACAGGGGGAGAGAGAGGTACAGAGACCCGTTTAAATCTCTGCAAAAAAACCCACCAATGATATGTTGTGTAAAGCAGGATATGAAGACTTACAATCTTCTCTTTGTCAGAGTAGGAGGGGAAGCTCTTGGTCAGAATGGCACTGTACTGCAGAAGAACTTTGACAATAGTCTGTGGGCAGGAAAACAAGTAATTAAACTGTCCAACTAAATATGGGTGACATGTCCTTGGAAATATATTTCATCAAACCACTAAATGACCATCATCCATTTCTGTGAATGCGAAGTGGTCTTTTTACACAGGCTAGAGGCTAGTGTGGTTATTATGTAAAGTTAAAGGGTATGTATGTGAGGTTACTGCCAAAAGGCCTCTGAAAGTATGAATGTATTCCCTGGATGTATTCTTTGTGATGCAGAACCACAGTCTCTCTATAAGCTGTGCCAGGCCAGGCTAGCCCCAGGGATCTAGCCCCAGGGAGAAGGAGAGAGGGAATATTAAATGATGTTGTCCCATTAGTCATTTTGATTTAATGAGAACATATCATATCCAATTCCTTTTAGACAAATGTGAAAGTCCCTCAGTCCCTCAAAAGTCCCTCCGGCTACTTTTATTGAAATGTGATTTACTGGGGCTCATATTTGTAATAAGCGTACACTACTCTCAAATAAGAAAAGCAATGGTAAGGATTTCTCTGAAGGGCAGAGTTGGCTGTTTTCAGGCCTAGAAAATGCTCTGGGCGGTCATGAATCACTTTAATAAGATTTGGGGATATTGCAAAGGTTTGAGCCAGTGTTGTCGTACTTGAGACCGGTCTCAGTCCCAAGACTACATATTGAGTGTTTGTGTGTGGAACACATTTTTATTCAGTTTTGACTTGGCCTTGGACAGTGAGTACTCATCATTTCTTCCTGAGACCAGCAGAGTAAAAACACTCCATATATCAGCTTCCATTCAGCCAGGCAAAATATATACACTAATTTCATGAAACATACAGTGCATTTTGAAAGTATTCAGACCCCATGACTTTTTCCACATTATGTTACAGCCTCATTCTAAAATGTATTCAATATTTTTCAATCTACACACAACACCCCATAATGACAAAGCAAAAGAAGTTTAGACATTTTTGCAAAAACAGAAATACCTTATTTCCGTAAGTATTCAGACCCTTTACTTAGTATTTTGTTGAAGCACCAACACTCCCTACCGAGTTCCAAACTGCCTCTGGAAACAATGTCAGCACAAGAACTGTTTCGCGAGCTTCATGAAATGGGTTTCCATGGCCAAGCAGACGCACACAAGCCTAAGATCACAATGCGCAATGCCAAGCGTCGGGTGGAGTGGAGTAAAGCTTGCCACCGTTGGACTCTGGAGCAGTGGAAACGCATTCTCTGGAGTGATGAATCACGTTTCACCATCTGACAGTCCAATGGACGAAACTTGGTTTGGTGGATGCCAGGAAAACACTACCTGACCCAATGTATAGTGCCAACTGTAAAGTTTGGTGGAGGAAAGGTAAAAGTAACCGAAAGGTTGCAAGATCAAATTCCCGAGCTGACAAGGTACAAATCTGTCGTTCTGCCCCTGAACAAGGCAGTTAACCCACTGTTCCTAGGCCGTCATTGAAAATAAGAATTTGTTCTTAACTGACTTGCCTAGTAAAATTAAGGTAAAATAAAAAATAAAATAAAAAATGACATTCTAGACGATTCTGTGCTTCCAACTTTGTGGCAACAGTTTGGGGAAGGCCCTTTCCTGCTTCAGCATGACAATATACCCTGTGCATAAAGCGAGGTCCATACAGAAATACTTTTTCGAGATCGGTGAGGAAGCCCTGACCTCAACCCCATCTAACACCTTTGGGATAAATTGGAACGCTGACTGAGAGCCAGGCCTAATCGCCTAACATCAGTGCCCGACCTCACTAATGGAAAATTACTGCTCCCTATTGCACAGTGACCCGTTGGCCTTCAAAAAGTCCCAATGGGTGACTTAGCTAGTTGGATTTATCTCCCCAGAGACCACCAAAGACAAATCCTGATTATAACTTTTTTCCTATTTAGTTTTAACCCTTTCCTTTCTAACAAACACTGAAGAGCTTAAATTAGAACATCATTGAAAAGATTAATATAATAATAATTATTGTTGTAATTTCATAAATCCTTTCACTGAAAGCGTAGAAGGCCACACTATATTTGGGTTAGTAATCATTTGCAGAGTGGCTCTATCTTCCTTCAGCATGCATTTATTCTGAATGTCTAAATAATCTACATGTTATTCTGAAACATGAACACAGAAATACTGGACATTTTGTCATGGTGACAATTTGACAGAATTGCAGTCATGGTCTTGAAATGGATTCAAATTTTTCTGGTCTTGACTCAGTCTCGACCCCCCCCAAATGCCAAACTCTGCCTCCCATTGTTTGAAAAACATTTCAAGCCAAAACTCCAAATAAAGCATGACCCAGGACGAGGCTCCCTCACATGAATCTCACAGAGGGTGGAGATATGAGAGAGCAATCTATCCCTCCAGGCATTGGTCTACAGTACACACAGATATGACATGTAGGTAGGTACGATGCGAAGGATAAGGTTACCTTGGCGAATCGTCGGCTGTAGTGAGCCATGACCTTGGGGTCAGGGCAGTCCAGTTTCTTGATGATCTCAAAGCTCTGGTTGAGCTGGGTGAAGACGTCCACCACAGAGCAGGAGAAAAGAGCATGCTCAGATGTCTGCTGGAACTGGGAGGAGAAGGGGATGAAGACAAAGGTAACTATATAGTTTATAGTGAATAACTGACAAAGATGTAAGGGACAATCAACGAGGGGCTATGCATATTATCGAAAATAATGAACAATGTGGAAGGTGCGTTCCATGACACCTTCCACAGTGGAAGGAGTGGAACTGACCTTCCTTGAACGGAGTTGCATTATTTTCCAGAGAACGCATAGAGCCCCGAGTTGATTATCCATTTTATAATTCAACACATTTGCCACTAGAAATGTGTTCATTTGTTGGTAGAAACGAGTTCAACATTCACTGAAGTAGTTAAAGTTTACTAGATAGCAACAGTAGTTGCATTGGTAACTAAACAGTTAAAATAGTTTAGCTAACCAAACCATCAGTCCTAGCTTGCTATTATGAAAATCGAAATCAACAATGCCAATAAATGTTTTTAATTCCACTTTTGCTTTCAAAAGCAGCTCAAACAAAGCATGTAAGAATGAACTAATAGCCATTGAATTCTACCATGCTGATATACCATGCGCTATAGGGAATTATAAACTGGGTGGTTTGAGCACTGAATGCTGATTGGCTGAAAGCCGTGGTATATCAGACCATATACCATGGGTATGACAAACATTTATTTTTACTGTTCTAATTACATTGGTAACTAGTTTATCATAGCAATAAGGCACCTCAGGGTTTGTGGTATATGGCTAAGGGCTGTTTCCAGGCACTTCGTGTTGCGTTGTGCCTGAGAACAGCCCTGGGTCGTGGTATATAGACAATATACCACATCCCCTTGTGCCTTATTGCTTAAATAACTACTACCAGTTACTCACTCCATCTTTCTTGTCTCTCTCCAGAGCTCCGTGCATGAACTCCATGGAAACGTACTCATTCTCATCCAGCCACTGCAGCACAAACTGTAAGAACCACCTGAAAGAATGAAGTAAGGGGTAAAAAGGGTGAACCTATTTTTAGACATTTCTGTTAAGTTTAGAAAACTCATGGTTAACTCACGATGGGTAGTCGGGGACAACGCTATTGAAGTTTGGCAGGTCTTTCACATACTCATTGTACAGCCACTTGACCTTGAAGTGCAGGTTCATGTAGTCAGCACTCTTACACAGCCGGTGTTTCTCATGCTCTGTGGCGACAAACACACCAGTGGGAGTTTGTGTCTCTAAGTGTGTGTTTGTGTGTGTGCGCATGTCTGAGTGTGTACAGTCGTGGCCAAAAGTTTTGAGAATAACACAAATATTAATTCCACAAAGTTTGCTGCTTCAGTGTCGTTAGATTGTTCGCCAACAGAGATGGCCGCGTCGCGTTCCTAGGAAACTAAGAAGTATTTTGTTTTTTTACGTGTTATTTCTTACATTGGTACCCCAGGTAATCTTAGGTTTCATTACATACAGTCTGGAGGAACTACTGGACATAAGAGCAACGTCAACTCACCATCATTACGACCAGGAATAGGACTTTCCCGAAGCGGATCCTCTGTTTTGCCCACCACCCAGGACAATGGATCGGATCCCAGCCGGCGCACCAAAACAACGAAGCAGTAAAAGGGGCAGACGAAGCAGTCTTCTGGTCAGGCTCCGGAGATAGGCACATTGCGCACCGCTCCCGAGCATACTACTCGCCAATGTCCAGTCTCTTGACAACAAGGTTGATGAAATCCGAGCAAGGGTAGCATTCCAGAGAGACAGAGACTAACATTCTTTATTTCACGGAAACATAGCTCACTCGAGACACGCTATCGGAGTCGGTACAGCAAGGTGGTTTCTTCACGCATCGAGCCGACAGAAACAAGCATCTTTCTGGTAAGAAGAGAGGCGGGGGGGGGGGTATGCCTTACAATTAACGAGACTTGGTGTGATCATGACAACATACAGGTCCTCAAGTCCTTCTGTTCACCTGATTTAGAATTCCTCACAATCAAATGTCGACCGCATTACCTAGCAAGAGAATTCTCTTCGATTATAATCACAGCTGCTATATTCCCCCCCAAGTAGACACAGATGGCCCTGAACGAACTTTATTTGACTCTATGTAAACTGGAAACCACATATGTCGAGGCTGCATTCATTGTACCTGGGGATTTTAACAAGGCTAATCTGAAAACAAGACTCCCTAAATTCTATCAGCATATTGATTGTGCTACCAGGGCTGGTAAAACCCTGGATCATTGTTATTCTAACTTCCGCGACACACATAAGGCCCTCCCCTGCCCTGACCACGTCTCCATTTTGTTGCTTCCTGCCTATAGACAGAGACTAAAACAGGAAGCTCCCACGCTCAGGTCTGTTCAACACTGGTCCGACCAATCTGATTCCACGCTTCAAGATTGCTTCGATCATGTGGATTGGGATATGTTCCGCATTGCTTCAAACAACAACATTGACGAATACGCTGATTCGGTGAGCGAGTTCATTAGCAAGTGCATTGGCGATTTCGTACCCACAACAACAATTAATACATTTCCAAACCAGAAACCGTGGATTGATGGCAGCATTCGCGCGAAACTGAAAGTGCGAACCACTGCTTTTAACCACGGCAAGGTGACCGGAAACATGATCAAATACAAAACAGTGTAGCTATTAACCTCAGCAAGGCAATCAAACAAGCTAAGCGTCAGTGTAGAGACAAAGTAGTCACAATTCAACAGCTCAGACACAAGAGGTGTGTGGCAGGGTCTACAGTCAATCACAGATTACAAAAAGAAAACCAGCCCCGTCGCGGACCCGGATGTGTTGTTCTCAGACAGACTAAACAACTTCTTTGCCAGCTTTGAGGACAATACAGTGCCACTGACACGGCCCGCTACCAAAACCTGCGGACTCTCCTTCACTGCAGCCGGATGTGAGTAAAACATTTAAACGTGTTAACCCTCGCAAGGCTGCAGGCCAAGACGACATCCCCAGCCGCGTCCTCAGAGCATGCACAGACCAGCTGGCTGGTGTGTTTACGGACATATTCAATCAACACTTATCCCAGTCTGCTGTTCACACATGCTTCAAGAGGGCCACCATTGTTTCTGTTCCCAAGAAAGCTAAGGTAACTGAGCTAAACGACATAGCACTCACTTCCGTCATCATGAAGTGCTTTGAGAGACTAGTCAAGGACCATATCACCTCCACCCTACCTGACACCCTAGACCCACTCTAATTTTCTTACTGCCCCAATAGGTCCACAGACAACGCAATTGCAACCACACTGCCCTAACCCATCTGGACAAGAGGAATACCTACATGAGAATGCTGTTCATCGACTACAGCTCAGCATTTAACACCATAGAACCCTCCAGACTCGTCATCAAGCTCGAGACCCTGGGTCTCAACCCCACCCTGTGCAACTGGACTTCCTGACGGGCCGCCCCCAGGTGGTGAGGGTAGGTAACAACATCTCCACCCCGCTGATCCTCAACACTGGGGTCCCACAAGGGTGCGTTCTGAGTCCTCTCCTGTACTCCCTGTTCACCCACGATTGCGTGGCCATGCACGCCTCCAACTCAATCATCAAGTTTGCAGACGACACTAGTGGTAGGCTTGATTACCAACAACGACGAGAAGGCCTACAGGGAGAGGTGAGGGCCCTCGGAGTGTGGTGTCAGGAAAATAACCTCACACTCAATGTCAACAAAACAAAAGGAGATGAGCGTGGACTTCAGGAAACAGCCGAGGGAGCACCCCCCTATCCACATCGACAGGACAGTAGTGGAGAGGGTAGAAAGTTAGGTTCCTCGGCGTACACATGACGGACAAACTGAATTGGTCCACCCACACAGACAGCGTGGTGAAGGCGGCGTGGCAGCGCCTCTTCAAACTCAGGAGGCTGAAGAAATTCAGCAGGTCACCAGAAGCACTCAAACTTTTACAGATGCACAATCGAGAGCATCCTGTCGGGCTGCATCACCGCCTGGTACGGCAACTGCTCCGCCCACAACCTTAAGGCTCTCTAGAGGGTAATGAGGTCTGCACAACGCATCACCGGGGGCAAACTACCTGCCCTCCAGGACACCTACACCACCCGATGTCACAGGAAAGCCATAAAGATCATCAAGGACAACAACCACATGAGCCACTGCCTGTTCACCCCACTATCATCCAGAAGGCGAGGTCAGTACAGGTGCATCAAAGAAGGGACCGAGAGACTGAAAAACAGCTTCTATCTCAAGGCCATCAGACTGTTAAACAGCCACCACTAACACTGAGCTGATCTGACAGCTGGTGCTTCCAGTGTTTAATTACTATACTGTAATGACTTCGCCACCATGGCCTATTTATTGCCTTAACTCCCTTATCTTACTTGCACTCACTGTATATAGACTTTGTTTTCTTTTGTTCTACTGTATTATTGACTATGTTTTGTTTATTCCATGTGTAACTCTGTGTTATTGTATGTCAAATTGCTATGCTTTATCTTGGCCAGGTCGCAGTTGCAAATGAGAACTTGTTCTCAACTAGCCTACCTGGTTAATTAAAAAGTGAAAAAATCTCATATGTATATACTGTACTCGATACCATCTACTGCATCTTGCCTTTGCCGTTCTGTACCATCACTCATTAATATATCTTTATGTACATATTCTTCATCCCTTTACACTTGTGTGTATAAGGTAGTTGGTGTGAAATTGTTAGGTTACTCGTTGGTTATTACTGCATTGTCGGAACTAGAAGCACAAGCATTTCGCTACACTCGCATTAACATCTGCTAACCATGTGTATGTGACAAATAAAATTTGATTTGATTACATTTTTTTGTCAGATGTTACTATGGAATACTGAAGTATAATTACAAGCATGTCATAAGTGTCAAAGGCTTTTATTGACAATTGCATGAAGGTGATGCAAAGAATCAATATTTGTTGTGTTGACCCTTTTTCAAGACCTCTGCAATCCACCCTAGCATGCTGTCAATTAATTTCTGGGCCACATCCTGACTGATGGCAGCCCATTCTTGCATAATCAATGCTTGGAGTTTAAGAATTTGTGGGTTTTTATTTGCACACCCACCTCTTGAGGATTGACCACAAGTTCTCAATGGGATTAAGGTCTGGGGAGTTTCCTGGCCATGGATGTGGCCATGGATATCGATGTTTTGTTCCCCGAGCCACTTCGTTATCACTTATGCCTTATGGCAAGGTGCTCCATCGTGCTGGAAAAGGCATTGTTCGTCAGCAAACTGTTCATGGATGGATGGTGCTTGCTGGACTTTCTTGGGTGTTCTGAAGCCTTCTTCACAACAATTGAACCGCTCTCCTTGAAGTTCTTGATGATCCGATAAATGGTTGATTTAGGTATAATCTTACTGGCAGCAATATCCTTGCCTGTGAAGACCTTTTTGTGCAAAGCAATGAGGACAGCACGTGTTTCCTTGCAGGTAACCATGCTTGTCAGAGGAAGAACAACGATTCCAAGCACCACCCTCCTTAAGAAGCTTCCAGTCTGTTATTTGAACTCAATCAGCATGACAGAGTGATCTCCAGCCTTGTCCTCGTCAACACTCGCACCTGTGTTAACGAGAGAATCACTGACACAATGTCAGCTGGTCTTTTTGTGGCAGGGCTGAAATGCAGTGGAAATGTTTTTGGGGGATTCAGTTCATTTGCATGGCAAAGATGGACTTTGCAATTAATTGCAATTCAACTGATCACTCTTCATAACATTCTGGAGTATATGTAAATTGCCATCATACAACCTGAGGCAGAAGAATGTGAAAATGTATATTTGTGTCGTTCTCAAAACTTTTGGCCACGACTGTACAAGTGTGAATAAATATGCACCCATGTACAGTGCCATCAGAAAGTATTCACACTCCTTGAGTTTTTCAAAATGTTGTGCTATACCCTCAATTTTAAATGGATGAAATTGAGATTAAGTTTTACTGGCCTACACACAATATCCCATAATGTCAATGTGGAATTATGCTAATTACACATTTTTACAAATTAATAAAAAATGAAAGGCTGACATGTCTTGAGTCAAAAGTACTCAACCCCTTTGTTATGGCAAGCATAAATAAGTTCAGGAGAAAAATGTGCTTAACAAATCACATAAAAAGTTGCATGGACTCACTGTGTGCAATAATAGTGTTTAACATGATTTTTGAATGACTACCCCATCTCTGCACCCCACACATACAATTATATATATGAAATTCACTGCTCAACTGAGGAACCAAACACAGATTCAACCACAAAGACCAGGGAAGTTTTCCAATGCCTTGCAAAGGGCACCTATCGGTAAAAAAAAGCAAGACACGGAATATCCCTTTGAGCATGGTGAAGTTATTCATTACACTTTGGATGGTGTATCAATACACCCAGTCACTACAAAGATACAGGTATCCTTCCTAACTCAGCTGCTGGAGAGGAAGAAAATCACTCAGGGATTTGACCATGAGGCCAATGGTGACTTTAAAACAGTAACAGAGTTTAATGGCTGTGATAGGAAACTGAGAATGGATCAACAACATTATAGTTACTCCACAACACTAACCTAAATGACAGAGTGAAAAGGATGCATCCTGTTTGCAATCAGGCACTAAAGTAAAACTGCAAAACAATTGGCAAAGACATTTACTTTATGTATACAAATACAAAGTGTTATGTTTGGAGCAAATCCAATACAACACATTACAGAGTACAATTTCATACTTTCAAGCACGGTGGTGGCTGCATCATGTAATGGGTATGCTTGTCATCTGCAAGGACTAGGGAGTTTTCTTTTATAAGAAGAAACAGAATAGAGCTAAGCACATTCAAAATCCTAGAGGAAAAACTCTCCTTCGCAACAGACACTGGGAGACAAATTCTAATTTCAGCGGGACAATAACCTAAAACACAAGGTCTAATATACACAGGAGCTGCTTACCAAGACGACCATTAAATGTTCCTGAGTGGTCTAGTTACAGTTTTCACTTAACATAAATCGACTTGAAAATCGATGGGAAGACCTGAAAATGGCTGTCTAGCAATGATCAACAACCAACTTGACATAGTTTGGAGAATTGTTTAAAGAATAATGTGCAGATATTGTACAGTCCAGGTGAGCAAAGGTCTTAGAGACTTACCCAGAAAGACACAGCTGTAATCGCTGAGAGATCTGTCATTGGGAGAGTGTGAACATTTTCATGTGGACAGGGGGAAGTGGAGATACTACTTAGAGATATACAGTCCACCTGTGGGGAGAGGAGTTATAGAGAGGTCCTGGAAGACATAAGCAGCTTTCACACCCAGCACATATCGTTCTCGCTCTGCACCGCATGGGGCTCTACTGTATCACACATCCCCAGAACTCCTCCATCCTCCCCTGGGATACAGCTCTCTTCATTCCTCACGCCCTCATTCCTCTCTCCATACTCGGCTTCAGTGTAGCTTGCTCCCTATTCTTCTCCAAGCATTAAAAATTATTCTCTAACCTCAGCAATGAAATGAGAGAACAGACGGAATATGTAAAACATAGTCAGGAACTCTGACCACAGTGAAAGAATGGTAGGAGATTCAGCAACACTGAGGACAATTTAATTAATTACAAATGTGTCTTTATCCCTAAAAGTAGAACCTATGTAGGTTTTTAAAATTAGTTTTATTGAATTGTCCTCCAAGTGTGGCTGAATTTTATCTCTTCAGTTTGCTCCTCAATTCATGCACCTTGGTTGGAAAGCGAGGTAGCGGCAGTGATCCCTCCTTTCACCACAGTGAAAGAAACAAACAATGGCCTTCCCTAGATAATTAACTCGCCATCTCCATTGGAAATGGCAGTTTTCTCTGGAAACACAGATCTAACTGTCTGGGATTGTGGGGTTCTGGGAGGAGAACAGGACTAGGGGAGTGATGGGGGGGGGGTTGATGCTCTTACCAGCATAAAACATCTGCCCAAAGACAGTGGAATTCAGATGTGAATAGAATACAGAGAAATGAGCAAGGACGAAGGAAGGAAATGAAAGAGAAGTACATGGCAACACAAATAGAAAGGAATATAGCAAGATAGAAGTGAAAAGATGGAGATGAGCCATACAGAACTGTTGAATACAAATGGCTTGCCAGACTATGAATAAAGCCAATATAATTAACGATCAATGGAAATAGTGTTTTTTTTCTGTAATAGGGAATTATTTATCAATGGGTCAGAGACTTGGGAGGAATTTGTCTATACGGTGAGCCTGAAATAGGATACTCGATATTTGGCCATTGGCCCAGTTGTACTGCAAGGACTTCTAATTGGTCACCACAGGCTAGGGCTGGGTTATAAAACTAGATCCTGTCCCTTTGTTCTGGGGAGATAATCACAGGAAAGAACCACAGGAGAGAGTCTCAGGAGAGCATCACAGAGGACAGGGGAGAATGATCATCTACTTCCAAGCATAATTTGTCCTATTTGAATAAACCTATTTTCCGCACCTGATTTGCTTTGGAGTCGGTGTGGTAGAAGTCAAATTATATTCAACACTGAAAACATGATTACTAATGGCTAAGAGAAAACTGTCACCTACTGTAGCATAGCATAATAAGAGGGTCTACTCTATTGTCTCACTTGTCAGTCTTACCCTGAAGCCACTGGTAATGATCAACATTATCCATTACTGAAAGACAGACAAAGGAGAAACGACAGACAAGGCTGAGACAGAGAAAGACAGCGAGTGGAGCCAGCAGAGACTGGGGAGATGTATTTTCCTTTTACTGTTGCTTATGGTCTACAGTGCAATCCACAGGTATCCTCTTGGGCTCATTCTTTCACCATATAGCTACAACATATGCAAACACACCCAGAAAAAAGGGCCCAAGTAGGGCCAACAAAGTCTAGGATATAGTAGCAGTGGTTTAGGACCTTGACCCCAAAATGACCCAGATAGGGGACATGTCTGCATGGCTCCTGAGAGGGAATCTGTGGAGACTCACCCTCCATGGCATACTTCATGTCCTGGGAGAACAGCATCCACATGACCTCAGCACACACCTTCCCCACATTCAGCTCCTGAGGGAACCTGGGGTAGAAATGGCACAGAGCAGCATTAGATACTGGAAATAGAACATTAAAACAGAAATCATTAGTACATTAGTTAGGTAATAGTAATTTAATACTAACTGGCTGAGGACGGGTGTGTAGGAGTTCCTGTCCTCCTCTACGATGGAGACGATGAGGGTGATCAGTTTGGGCCAGAAGTCCAGGTTCTTGATGCTGGGGCCCTGCTCCTCCAGGGGAAGATCCTCTTTGTGCTGGACAAGAACACAACCACACAGTCAAACTAACACAGCATGTTCTGGGCCAGAACACAACCATAACCACACTCCAAGTCAGACAAAACACTGCATGAAACACAACACTGCTGGATTAAAGTAATATCCCTTGTCATATGAATAACCTGCATTTAGTCCATTTGTGTAAAAAAGAATTAAGGGGCCTACACAGCTGCCCTGGGGAATTCCTGATTCTCCCTGGATTATGTTGGAGAGATTTCCATTTTATTTATTTTAATTTTTATTTCACCTTTATTTAACCAGGAAGGCAAGTTGAGAACAAGTTCTCATTTACAATTGCGAACTGGCATTAAAGAACACCCTCTGTGTTCTGTTAGACGGGTAAACTCTTTATCCACAATATAGCAGGGGGTGTAAAGCCATAACACATATGTTTTTCCATCAGCAGACTATGATCGATAATGTCAAAAGCCACTGAAGTCCAACAAAACAGCATATTTTATCATACATTTCTTTCAGCCAATCATAAGTAATTTGTGTAAGTGCTGTGCTTGTTGAATGTCTTTCAATTCCTCAACAATCCACAGGGATTTAACAGTGTTTACAGTCACTTTCTTAATGGGTGCATGTTTATTAATTTTGTAAATGTGTCAAGTGCAGCATCTGGCTGCTCCTCATTACACACCACAGACCAACAAATATCACAATATAGGAATCACTACAAAACATATTGTATGACCCCTTATACACTATCTTCTGCCCAGGATTTGAAATTTTTGTTTTCCTAGATATGGCTACTATTGTGATCACTACATCTGATGGATTTGGATACTGCTTTAAACAATTCCTGTGCCGTTTGTAACTACCCTGGTAGGTTGACTGATAACCTGGACCAGATTGCAGACACTGAAGCTTTTTCTTGAGTGGGCAGCTTGAAAGCCAGTCAATACTTAAATCTCGCAGAAAAAATACCTGTCTGTTGATATCACATACATTATCAAGCATTTAACACGTTATTGAGATACTGACTGTTAGCACTTGGTGATCTATAGCAGCTTCCAACCAGAATGGGCTTTAGGTGGGGCAGATGAACCTGTAGCCATATTACTTCAACATTATTTAACAAGAGATCCTCTCTAAGCTTTACATGAATGTGGTTCTCACCCAGAAAATATACCTCTGTCGATATCACATACATGACACTGCAGTAGAAAGTGAGTAGAACCTGAGTGGGTCTTAGTGACTCACTGTGTCCAGCAGCTGGTATTGGCGGCTGTACAGCTCCTGGCAGTTGTTGAAGATGTAGTCGTAGGTGGAGTTGAGACAGGCCTTGACACAGTCCCTCACCACCTGACTGGCTCTGGGGGGACTCTGCAGTTCCTGGACCTGGATGCCAGAGGGAAATGGTGAGCATTTCAGGGAGAGAGAGAGAGAGGGCTTGCATAGCACTATCAACAGTCATTATTTTAGGTGGGGAGTTACTGTCATAACACACTGATTACAGATATCTGTACTAAGGAAGATAACAGAGCTATCTGTTCTACCAGAGATAGGAGTAAATCTGGATTGTTTAATACTGAGAACCGAACCCTGAGTCTGTGTGTTTCATTTCCTTCTGAACCCTGGTGTAAGACTACCTTCATCCTGAAGAAGGTGATGCTAGTCAGGAGGTCTACAGTGGACTTGAGGTCTTGGAGACGGTCCTTACTGCTCGCAGGAAAGTTGTTCTGGATGAGAAGAAAAGGGGCCCATTAGGAACACAGAGATAAAAGGGGGAAGATGTAGTTCAACCAACAAGTGCATTTTGAGGTTCAGGTGAAATATGTGTAACTCACCCTGTATGTGGAGAGGTCAATGCGTAAGGAGTTGTGGAGTTGATCCAAGAGCTTGACAAAGCGCTCTTTCTGTTGGAGAGAAAGTAAGAAAAATAGAAGTAAAAACAGAGCCTGTAATCTGGACCTATAGAGGATAGAGACATTTGTACATGATAGAGAGATGGGGAAACAAAAACATACATTCAGCAAAAGGCATCTTGTGTTATAAAACAGGGTAGAAGCCAAGATGGTGTAATTGTGGAGAGGGATGACAGTCAGGCAATACTCACTCCAAAGTTGGAGGCGGAAAAGCGGTCAGAGGCAGAGACGTTGGTGGAAGCGGTAGTGTGGGCGTAGAAGGCATTGATGTTGGCGAGCAGGGTGCTCATCACAGCGGGAACACCAGGACACATGTACTTAGAGGAGAGGCAGGCAAAGTTTCTAAACACACCAGCAGAGGGCACTACTGTCAGGGAGGGCTCAGAGACAGCAGCTCAATGGGACATGATGCTGTTTGTTGATGGATTCTATTCATTCATGTATTTATTATGTCTCTTGTACACAAATCACAATGACTGATGTAATGTTCAGGTCAAAATGTTAACAGAATCAATTTGTTTATGTAATTTGAACCAATTTACACAAGATGGACATGTTCTGTCATTGTGGGACAAAATAATCTACAGTATAGAATATTATGGGACGTTATGCATGTTATAACAACACTGCACAAGAGTAGGTCTATGTTTAGCTACATAGCACCCTCACTGGGATCAGGCTTACACAGAATAAATCCTCCCTATGCGGGACGGCTGTTTCATTTCTCCCATCAAGCCCCTGCCCCATTCTAGCTGAGGGATGGCCACCTGAGTGTGCTTTATGTGAATGATGGACTCGGTTAACAGGCATCTGTATGGAGAATGGCACCTCATGGAGACAGATCCATTCTAAGACCATTTATAATTGACTTTCCTTAATTTGGAGGCAGCCAGGGAATGACAACAGCACCAAATGGTTATTTCATAGTAGAGAGAGGGGGGAGAAGGGGAGCCAGACAGAGAGCAAGATGGAGAGTGTGCGAGAGAGACAGTGCACGAGAGAGTGGTCTGCTCCCTCTGACTCACGTCATGGACTGGTAGATGGACTCGATCCCGTAGCGCATGGCGAACTCATCCACTATCTCCTGTGACACCTCGTCAAAGTACACCTTCCAGGCATCGTCTCCTTTAGCATCGGGGATCCTTACTATCCCCTGGCCCAGAATGTCTGTTGAGTGGTGGAACAGGTTCTAGAAGGCAGACAGACATAATGTCAGTGTGATATAGAGACCCACAAGTAGCTGTGCTTTTAGGGCTGGTTTAGGACTAGTTTTAATGTGATGTCTGCAGTAATCATACTGTATGAACAGATATGTACTGAGTGTTGTACCTCGTGTAGACAGGTGTATTGGACGTGGTAGGGAGCTACTTTCTCCTCTCCCTTGATCTCCACACTGATCTGGAGACGGATGGCCCCAGACACGGCTGACTTGTCTGTCCTCTTCTCTGTAACAATAGGCACACACGTCAGTGACTCAATTACTTCAATTTAGACCTGGCACACTAACCAGGTCTACTAATCGACAGACAGACAGACAGATAGACAAAGTATTTAGTCAACCACCAACTGTGCAAGTTCTCCCACTTAAAAAGATGAGGCCTGTAATTTTCATCATAGGTACACTTCAACTATGACAGACAAAATTAGAAGAAAAAAAAATCCAGAAAATCACATTGTAGTATTTTTAATTAATTAATTTGCAAATTATGGTGGAAAATAAGTATTTGGTCAATAACAAAAGTTTCTCAATACTTTGTTATATACCCTTTGTTGGCAATGACAGAGGTCAAATGTTTTCTGTAAGTTTTCACACACTGTTGCTGGTATTTTGGCCCATTCCTTCATGCAGATCTCCTCTAGAGCAGTGATGTTTTGGGGCTGTTGCTGGGCAACACAGACTTTCAACTCCCTCCAAAGATTTTCTATGGGGTTGAGATCTGGAGACTGGCTAGGCCACTCCAGGACCTTGAAATGCTTCTTACGAAGCCACTCCTTCGTTGCCCGGGCGGTGTGTTTGGGATCATTGTCATGCTGAAAGACACAGCCACGTTTCATCTTCAATGCCCTTGCTGATGGAAGGAGGTTTTCACTCAAAATCTCACGATACGTGGCCCCATTCATTCTTTCCTTTACACGGATCAGTCGCCCTGGTCCCTTTGCAGAAAACAGCCCCAAAGCATGATGTTTCCACCCCCATGCTTCACAGTAGGTATGGTGTTCTTTGGATGCAGCATTCTTTGTCCTCCAAACATAACGAGTTGAGTTTTTACCAAAAAGTTCTATTTTGGTTTCATCTGACCATATGACATTCTCCCAATCTTCTTCTGGATCATCCAAATGCTCTCTAGCAAACTTCAGACGGGCCTGGACATGCACTGGCTTAAGCAGGGGGACAAGTCTGGCACTGCAGGATTTGAGTCCCTGGCGGCATAGTGGGTTACTGATGGTAGACTTTGTTACTTTGGTCCCAGCGCTCTGCAGGTCATTCACTAGGTCCCCCTGTGTGGTTCTGGGATTTTTGCTCACCGTTCTTGTGATCATTTTGACCCCGCGGGGTGAGATCTTATGTGGAGCCCCAGATCGAGGGAGATTATCAGTGGTCTTGTATGTCTTCCATTTCCTAATAATTGCTCCCACAGTTGATTTCTTCAAACCAAGCAGCTTACCTATTGCAGATTCAGTCTTCCCAGCCTGGTGCAGGTCTACAACTTTGTTTCTGGTGTCCTTTGACGGCTCTTTGGTCTTGGCCATAGTGGAGTTTGGAGTGTGACTGTTTGAGGTTGTGGACAGGTGCCATTAATACAGGTAACGAGTGGAGGACAGAGGAGCCTCTTAAAGAAGAAGTTACAGGTCTGTGAGAGCCAGAAATCTTGCTTGTTTGTAGGTGACCAAATACTTATTTTCCACCATAATTTGCAAATAAATTCATTCAAAATCCTACAATGTGATTTTCTGGATTTTTTTTTCTCAGTCATAGTTGAAGTGTACCTATGATGAAAATTAAAGACCTCTCATCTTTTTAAGTGGGAGAACTTGCACAATTGGTGGCTGACTAAATACTTTTTTGCCCCCCTGTACACACACACACACACACACTGTTTTTTCTTTATTTGTATTATTTACTACATTGTATATTAATAGTGAAGACATCAAAACTATGAAATAATACATATGGAATCATGTAGTAAAAATATATATATTTTAGATACTTCAAAGTAGCCACCCTTTGCCTTGATGACAGCTTGGCATTCTCTCAACCAGCTTCATGAGGAATGCTTTTCCAACAGTCTTGAAGGAGTTCCCACATATGCTAAGCACTTGTTGGCTGCTTTTCCTTCTCTCTGCCATTTGACTCATCCCAAACCATCTCAATTGGACTCTGTGAAGCATTTATTTGGGCTGCAGTTTCTGAGGCTGGTAACTCTGATGAACTTATCCTCTGCAGCAGATTTAACTCTGGGTTTTCCTTTCCTGTGGCGGTCCTCATGAGAGCCAGTTTCATCACAGCACTTGAGGGTTTTTGTGACTACACTTTAAGAAACTTTCTGTATTCTTGAAGTTTTCCGGATTGGTTGACCTTCAAGTCTCAAATTAATGATGGGCTGTCATTTCCCTTTGCTAATTTGTGCTATTCTTGCCATAATATGGATTTTAACAAATAGGGCTATCTTCTGTACACCACCCTTACAGTACCTTGCCACAAAACAACTGATTGGCTCTAACGCATTAGGAAGGAAAGAAATTCCACACATTTAACTTAACAAAGCACACCTGTTAATTGAAATGCATTCCCGGTGACTACCTCATGATGCTGGGTGAGAGAATGCCAAGAGTGTACAAAGCTGTCATCAAGGCAAAGGGTGGCTACTTTGAAGAATCTCAAATATAAAATATATTTGGACTTTTTTGTTACTACATGATTCCATATGTGTTATGTCATTGTTTTGATGTCTTCACTATTATTCTACAATGTAGAAAATAGTACAATAAATAAAAATACTGGAATGAGGTGGTGTTATATATATATATATATAAATAAATAAATGTATGTGGACACCCCTTTCGGTCACACCGGTTGCTGATAGGTATAGAAAAATCGGGCACACAGCCATGCAGTCTCCAAAGACAAACACTGGCAGTAAGATGGCCTTACTGAAAAGCTCAGTGACTTTCAACTTGGCACTGTCATAGGATGCCACCTTTCCAACAAGTCAGTTTGTCAAATGTCTGCTCTGCTAAAGCCTTCCCAGAAGAGTGGAGGCTGTTATTGCAGCAAAGGGGGGACCAACTCCATATTAATGCCCAAATAAATGCTTCACAGCCGGTCTTATTCTGGAAGCGCCGTGTTCGGCAGCTCAACCCGGCTATTTCCCTTGACAGCCACATTATTAGGCTAATTTGTACGTGTCGTCGGAGCGGTCGACTTCCTGGAGTGTGCTACATAATAATCAAGGAGGATCTCTCCCCTGAGAGGATGGAGGGGAGAGAGAGGGGGACAGTGGGGGATTTCAATCTTATTTTACTGTGTGGTATCGAACACATTCAATGAGAAACCTTAGCTAAAATGTATGTTTCAGATAATCTAGGGAAATGTACATACATTTTCCCTTTTCATAGGGCTAACACACTTCACAACCACTAACATTCAAGACCTTTGAAGGCTTGTTTCAGTATCATGGTGGAGTCCTTTTTAAAAAGTCAAGTAGGCAAATGAGGCCTGCAGCTTCAGAACGGCACAGTTAATCACACACACGCCAACACCATGAGTTACTGGTGTGGTGAATCTCATCTGCAGAGATACGAAGTCCATGACAGACTGTGATGCATCCCTGAAAGGTTGACTATCATTATGATGAGAAAGAAAAGAAACGCACCAAGGGCAATGAAACAATTATCTTTTGGAATGTGTTTGGAGCTCGACTTTGGAGTCTTCTCTATTAAAGAGCATTTTTAAACATGCCACCCTCCTCCTGAGTCACTATCCATCCCATTCCGAAAGGGATAGAAAAGCAAGAAAAAACAGATTTAGAAAGTAGCCATGTGGACAAAGGAAGAAAGAGAGGGCATATTCTACAGAGATGCAGAGGAAGCACAAGTAAGGTAATCCCAGGGGAAAGTAAAGACCATTGTGGGGACAGACAATATTTTCATCCAGTGCAAGTAGGAGCTTTTGGGCCAGTCCTCACCTGGGTAATTTGTCGAGAAAAATGCTGCTGGCCAAGGGAGAAGTGGGTAATGAGGTACAAGCACAACACAGACTGGACTAGAGAAGAGGGCTGGGATTTAGAACAGAGCTGGTGACATGAGGCAGCCACCCGTCCCACCACCCACCCCTCTTTTTACGCTTCTGCTACTCTCTGTTCATCATATATGCATGGTCACTTTAACGATACCTACATGTACATACTACCTCAATAAGCCTGACTAACAGATGTCTGTATATAGCCTTGCTACTCTTTTTCAAATGTCTTTTTACTGTTGTTTTATTTCTTTACTTACCCACACACCTTTGTTTTTCGCGCACCATTGGTTAGAGCCTGTAAGTAAGCATTTCACTGTAAGGTCTACACCTGTTGTATTCGGCACACGTGACAAATAAACTTTGATTTGATATGCGCTATAATGCTAGCTAACCCACTTTGTTACTGTAAGATGTCCTAGACTTTCTACCCATCATTAACTAGCCCTCTGACAGATAGTCCATTAAGACAAAACACTGTGCAGCAACTAACAATCTGTTAGTTTAAAGGGTTGATTTCAGCCCTCCTATAGAGAAAACTAATGATAGAGTATGACTAAAAAAAACAACATTTGAGGGGGGTTGGCAGATGCAAGGAGGAAGCTAACAGAATATGCATTCGGCAAAACTTCGAAGAGTGGATTTATGAGAACTGAAGAACTGACGAGTCCAGCATGAAAAAAAGCACCAAAAAAGAAAACATAACCTGCCTCCTTTTGATAATCTCAAACGTTTGACTCTCACACCAGCCCCATCAGATCAGTAGAAGGGAATATTCCTTCAAAGTGACTGCTGAATCAAAGCACTTACACGTGGATCCCGAAAAGACCCACACATACAACAAAATAGCCTCTCAGACACAATGAGGAGGCATGTGAGGACTGAGGAGAGGCTGTGAAAGGGAGAGGGATGCTATGTCAAGTTATATAGAGGAGAGACCGGAACTGCCCTGGCTATAAAGAACAGAGACTTCCCTTCCCTCAGTTGGCCTGCTACTGGAATATTTGAATGGCTTTCGCAACCACTGTGATTATCATTTGACCCTGCTGGACATCTATGAACTTGAAGAACAATCTGGCCTTAATGGCTATGTACTTTTATAATCTCTACTCGGAACAGCCAGAAGAGGACTGGCCACCCCTCAGAGCCTGGTTCCTCTCTAGGTTTCTTCCTAGGTTCCTGCCTTTCTAGGGAGTTCTCCTTGCTACAGTGCTTCTACATCTGCAATGCTTGCGGTTTTATGCTGGGTTTCTGTATAAGCACTTTGTGACATCTGCTGATGTAAAAAGGGCTTTATAAATACATTTGATTGATTGGCTTCAGAGATTAAGCAATAAGGACTGAGGAGGTGTGGTATATGGCCAATATACCACAGCTAAGGGCTGTTCTTATGTACGATGCAAAACGGAGTGCCTGGATATAATGGCCATATACGACAACACCAGAGGTGCCTTATTGCTTATATAAAATGGTTACCAACATAATTAAAGCAGCAAAAATAAATATTTCGTCATACCCGTGGTATATGGTCTGATATACCACGGCAGTCAGCCAATCAGCATTCAGGGCTTGAAAAGAATGGAGGTTTCCTTTGAATCAACAGTTCTAAATAAAAACATGTCCATTGTGTCCCGACTACTGTGTCTCAGGGCTGTGATGTGGTGTAGTGCCCCAATGACTCATCTTTACCTTTACTTGACATAATAATCATGAGTCTCCAACACAGGCAGGAACCTTCCTCTCACATACAGCACACAGTATACTGTAGCAGAGAGAGGACTTGTGACGTACCCAGGTTGTACCAGACGTCCATCTCTCCGCTGAGCGTGCGGACCTCGATGATGCTCTGACCCAGGAAGTCATCTGACTCTCTCTTCAGACGCTGTTTCACCCGGGACTTGATGTCATCATCCTCGTCCCACACACGCACCTTGATACGGTCCGACGAGTTATGACACTCGCTGGGGGGAAAAAAATGGTAATATAGTGTAAATGTGAAGATTTGATACCAAGAAAAGATATGCATGGTAATTACATTGCTTTTATGTACACATTGCAGTTAATTCTTCCATAATTCAACTGAACTTGGTTTGGCCTAATGCCATTTAAGGCAAACGAGGATAGAGTTAATTACCCATGTGTGCCACTACCCTGAATAAATGAGTGTCTGACAATGTCAGAAGGCTCCAGACAGCGTGTGACAATTAGGACGTGGGTTCTTAAGACCACACATGCATTTGGGTGAGGAAACCTAGACAGCCTGAGGCTTACTCATGCCATGGCCTGCTTACACATAGAAACCCACTTCACTACGCACAGGGACCCACTTCACTACACACAGGGACCCACTTCACTACGCACAGGGACCCACTTCATTACGCACAGGGACCCACTTCACTACGCACAGGGACCCACTTCACTACGCACAGGGACCCACTTCACTACGCACAGGGACCCACTTCACTACGCACAGGGACCCACAGTTTTACAAGAGAATACAACAGACTACACACAAGATCCCAGACATTAACAGGGCCAGGTTAAATAGACTCACAAGTGGAAGTTCTCCTCCCAGACAGGGTTGAGGTTACCGTAGATGGTCTTGGTCCTCTTCTTGGTCTTGCCCACCTGGACCGTGACATAGGGGTCGCTGGAACCCGTCTTATCTTTGGCCTGCAGTCCCTGGGCACACAGCACTGCAGACAGGCAGATGACGTGGGACAGGAGGCAGGTTGACATCAATAGAGAGACATGGAAAGAGAAAGAGACTATTTACAGTAGAACAGAACAGTTTGTGGAACATGACCACTAGTGCCATGGCATTACTCCCTGTGTCTGTGCACCTGTGATGGTGATCTTGGCCGACCACTTGGAGGTTCCGTCCAGTACACTCTGTTTGATGGTCTTCATCTGCTGAGCGTGGATCGCCTTGCTGACGAGAAACACATCCCGGATCACGTCAAAGATCTCCGGCTTGTTCCTCTCCCTGATCTTCATGCGGTCCTTCATGGCCATGATGATGTTCTGGGTACGATCCTCAGCCCCATGCTTTGAACTCTTCTCCGCAGCACCTAGATAATCAGAAACCACACACTTAAAGTAAATGGACTGTCTTTTTTTTTTTTTGTAATGTAAATTGGCAAATCTGTTTATACGTATCCAGTTGTTTAAAGCTATTTATTTCAGGTGTCTGTATAATTATGTCTTCACTGAAACATCAATCATAACCAATGATGGTACACCATAATTACACAGTACTTTACATATCACTGACAGCTGTATTCTGGGATGGAGATGAAGCAAAAGTAATTTAACAGGAAAGTTTGAGCCTGAAACTCTGTCGACGAATTCTGGAAAAAAGTGTCAACCTTGTCAATCAGAAGAAAAATTGTATGAAACGTAAATTGACATTTACGTTTCATACAGTGTCAATCATGTGATTGCCTGCATTAGGCAACTAAGCTCAGTCATCGCGAAAGGATCTTAAACAAACCTCCTCTTAGTCCAACTTCCACTGTGCTGTACTTACGCTGCAGGCAGTCAGCATTCAGTAGCTCCTGGCACTTCTCGTGACACTTGACCCCGCACTCGGAGCACCTCATGCCCTGGCGGGCGATGCCCCACAGCAGCCCCTCACACTCATAGCAGTAGGTGGGTGTCGTGGCCGTCCACACCTCAAAGTTATGGGGCGTGGTGCAGGAGATGGGGTAAATCAGAGCCTGTAAGGTCTTCTTATAAACGTGGTTCTTCTACAGAGGGGAGAGGAGAGAGCAGAGAGTGAGGATACTGAGATATGACATTGGTGAGTTTTGTAAAGAGTCTTGATTATCTCAGTAGAGTAATATGTATCCCATGATGTACTCACCAGCTCCTCGTCTTTGACGGAGGAGCGTGCGGCCATGGAAGAGGTGATTCCAGCCTTCCTGGCCTGGACCAATGACTTGGATGACAGGGGGAAATAGTGTTAGTTGCCATGGTAACACACCAACAACCCTTCAACTAACCCCAAACGGTTGGTGTAGTATTGTAAGTGTTGGAATACATTTTAAATGAGTTGTTAGGCCCTTTACCCAGGGAGTGTACTACCCAGGTGAGTAATCCAAGGCCCATAGAGCTTTAACACCCCAAACAAACCAAAGCGGATGAAGGAAAAAACTCATGTAAGGATTGTTACAACACAGGTCATATAAGAGGTGACAACATGGGCAGAACTGAACCATCACTGACCAGTCGAGGAAACAGACACTTAACCCAGGTGCGTGTGTTACCAATGGTGGCTTGGGTTAAAACCCTGGTAGTGATGGTATGTTCATGGTTCAGCATGTAAGGGTGGAGAATAAAACGCCAACAGAAAAAAAATCTATCATATGAATGAAGGGGAGAGGTAGAATAAGAGGAAGGGAATATTGTTTTAAGTTATGATATCAAGTAGGACGGTGACATATGGTTACTTATTTGCACCATAAAACCCTTGTTGCACATGTTGCACATTAGTTCACATTTTTTTGCAGGACAGCTGCATACTGTACAATTTCTTTGCACAAGCAGTGCAATTTGTCCTACTTGATATACAGTTCTTCCTTTACATTTCTGACTACAAATGGGAGGGGCAATTGGGTTATTTCCACTTACCATAGCCTGACCAAGGAAAATGATTGCATTCAAGCAAGTTGATAATTAAAGGTTTAAGAGAGGGGGAGAGAGAGATTATAAGACTGGTTTTACATGCTCCTCATTGGGTGATATCTTGGTGATTCCTCATGCGATCACTTTTTTTTTTGACTTAAGCAAACATTGAAATTATAAATGTAATCCTTAATTATCAAGATGCTTCTCTTGTGCTAATATTACAGGATAGAAAAACATGTACTGACAGATAGAACAGCACTGAGATTTTAAGCAGTGACAAGGATGGGAGGCAACACTTACCACATCGCTGACCAGGGGTATAGGCTTCCTCTTACGAAGGTCTGGCATGCTGTCAATCCCAAACAAACCACTTCCACCGCTGTGGACACGGAACAGAATGATATGCTTGTCCTCGTACAGAAACAGATGCTTTTTTAATGTGTTGGAAAAAAAGTCATGCATGGCAAATCTAAAATCAACGGAAATTATTTGGGTGTCATCATATACCCTGGCTTGATCCAAGCTTGTCTGGAGTTGGGTTCATCATCTTGTCCCTGCAAGATTTAAAACACAATAGGTTTTCAGATTCAGCTATTAGACCACAGTAAAAGACTTAATCTTATAGGTTAAAAAGGTACACAGAGGATAGAGAATGGAAAGACACACAGATGGTTGAGTTTCACCTCTTCGATGGTACATGCAGAACAGAACACATTCAGAACATCATTTTACACATTTGATCCATACATGGCATCTAATGATTGTTGGCAAACTGAAAAGCCGGAAATAGAAGAAAAATATATAAATCAGTAGCAAAAGGGAGGTAAAATGAGAGCGGGAAAGAAATGAACACATTAAATGACCAGTTTTCTGTTCGATATCACTAACAATGTACAGATGCAAATAAAACAAGGAACAACTTATTTTGTTGCGCAGATGTTCAAAGTACAACTGGGAGAACTTTGGGGGGTGGGGGTACTTCAGAGAACCCTTTTGGAGTTGTGCAATAACATGGGAAAAAAACGACAGACGTATTTCATCTCTCTTCCTCTGAGGTAAAGTGTTTCATCAGCTCCTGAGCACCTCCTCCTCTCAGATGTATGGGGCTAGAGTTGGGTAGCTGGGCTCTCTAGGGCTCCTCTCCCTCTGCCTCTCCTAGTACTAGGAGGTTCTGACAGCGTTTGAAACAGTTCTGAGCTGGTGCTCAGAATATGGCATCTACAAAACAACTTCACAACAGTGTTTCTACTGATCTGATGCTGCCAAGAACATAATTATTTTACCCTATTCAGATTTTGAATTACAGAAATAATAGGTTATTTTATTTCAAATCAAAACATAATCGTAAAGCCATTTGAAAATGCATTCATTAGGAGCAAACCTCAACAATAAATTACAAGCTGTTAAACACCTCCGCTAAAGGTATGCCAAAAGGAAAACATGGGGACCGTGCATAGGATATGAAAACACCCAACGACAAATGCAACAGTCACATCAAAACTCAAAATATATCTGTGTGAGTGAAAACAACAAAACATAACTAAAAAGGGAGCTAATTTAAAAAGCATGAGAGTAACCTGGTCATCTTCCCTGCTGCCATCTGGAAGGAAGAAGAATCCACGAAAAAAGAAAACATTAGGGTTCATGGATATAAATAGCTAAGAAAAGAACATTAAATAACCAGATCAACTACACTAGCAATCAATAGTGGCAATTTTTAACCCAAGGTGGCAAGATCAATCATAATCGTGTAATGCTACATTCATTAATATAAATCATGGGCTAATGCAGTCAGAGAAAATCTGTCAAAGTTTAGGTACATAAGGAATACGAGTGTTAGATTACTTATTTTTTGCTGGGCTTGCAAATACCGTAGTGCACAGCTACCTGGATTGAGATCCTCCTCAGAGAAAGTGGACTGGGATCCTTGGGAAGATTTGGAGAGTTTGCGTCTCTGTCTCTTTTCTTTTAGGATGCGCTGCAGATTAGCAAGGCGTTCCTTAGGGCTGACAACATCCTGTTCACTAAACTCATCCTGATCAGCTCCATCATGGTCCTCTCCTATTGGACTTAACCCTATCCCCCTTGGGCTGAGGTTAGACTCTCCTGGGCTATGCCCAGCCCCTCCAGGAGGACTGTGGTCTGGTGTCAGCTCTGGGTTGGACAGTTCTCCATCAGTCTGATACGCTTCTCGGCTCTCTAAATGCTCCATGGAGTGATATTCAGTAGGGGTGCAGGGGGAGTGAGTACTTTCCTTTGTGGATGCTGCTTGTAGGGAGCACAGCAGGTTCTCTTGGGCTGGGCTGCAGTCCACATACACGGAGGCCTCACTGAATTCTTCCAGTGGAGTCCCAGAGTGGACGTGATCAGTTGGCAGAGTGATCTCTCCCTCAGGAGGTTCAGGGGAGCAGGGTCTGACAGGAGAGGGAGCTGCTTCAGACTCACTGTCATCTCTACCATGCTCCATGCTGGACCCCTCCAGCTTCCTCAGAGCGCCTTTCAGAGCTGACCTGAAATTGAGCACAGCCTTCTCAATGCTCTTCACATCAAATCCCACATTGAGGGGCTGGGTCTTCTCAGGCTCAGGGCTAGGCAGGTCCCCCGACTCCCACTCTCCTGCATCATCTCCTGGGACAGACTGTTCAGTCCACTCCCTGTCAAGGCTCCTAGCAGATCCCATGTCCAGGGCATCAAATGAGGATGGACGGTGGTCACAGGAAGAGTGCGGCTCCAGGTAGCCATCATCACAGTCTGTGAGCAGCACAGTAGAGTGACTTATGCTCCTGGACGGCCCACAGCTCCCCACATCATCAGCGTAGGCGTCTACAGTGTGGTAGCCGGAGCTCCGGGAGTATTGGCAGTTGGCTGAACAGTCACACTCCAAGTGTCCATTGCTGCCCTGCTGTCTGGGCGGCCGCCAGTCCACTACACTGGACGAGCTGGAGGGGGAATTTTTGTGGCAGCTGAACAGCAGGGACAGGTGCTCTGAGCTGCTGTGGGAGGACTGGCCTGGGGTGCTGCTGGTCTCTCCCGTGGTGTACCTGGCCCAGCCACCGGGCCCTCCACAGTGGTCCTCCACCTCCTCTCCACTGTTCAGACAGGAGCAGACGTCCTCTTCGCTCCATCCGTTCTCCCCGCTCCACCCCCCATCACCACTCACACTACGCTGCATGTCCGCCGATGCCCAACCGCTCTGCCACACCCCGGCCTTACCAGAGCGGTACCTGGTGTCCCGGTCCAGAGTGTTGGAGCTTTGGCCAGAGGACAGGGAGCTGGTGCTGGGGCAATCACGGGCATAACCCCTCTCCAGGTTGGAGAGGCTGGACCCTGAACAGGGCACATCTGAGCTATGGTCTGAGTTCTCCTGGTCGGGTAGTTCAGGTTGGAAAGGAGGTAACCTTTCTCTCCATCTCTTAGGTGACCCCTGGGGTGGCATCATCATCACTGGATCTATGTCCCAAGACTTGTGCCGGCGCTCCAGTAAAGGACTGGTGTCCCTCCTGTGGAAAGCTGTGACAGCATTTTGCCTGCCCAGGCTGCCGCGTCTGACGCTGAGCCTCTGAGGTGTCTGGGGATAGACCTGGGTCTGGGGTCCTGGTGCTGAGGCTCCATAGGAGCAGAGCTCCCCTATCTCATTCAGCACTGTATCCACACAGCAGGAGACCTCGTCCACAGAGCCCCTCACAGAGGTTAGGTAATGGCGCAGGTCTGATATTTCCTCCTGGATCTTGTTGATCCCTCGCAGTTCTTTCAATATGTGCTCGACGATGTCACTGGTGCCTTTTTCTCCCTCCTCATCTTTCTCCTCTTCTTCTTCTTCTTCTTTCCCTTCACTAGGAGAAGGCCTGTGTGTGTCCCCCACAACCCCGATCCCATCCTGACATTCAGAGCTGCTGTTCTCTCCAGAGGGAGAGGTGGGGAGACTAGTGGTGGGGCCGTTAGTGCGTACAGTACAGGGGGCGTTGATGAAGCCCTCCCTGTTCAGCTCCATCTCCCCAGCCACAGGTGGGTTTAGTGTCACTGTGTGACTGCGGCAGTTGTGCAGGCAGGAGTGGAGTCCAGGGAATTCCCCACTGGAGGGGTTTCTCTGCAGGCCACAGATGAACATGTCCTGCTGCATCTCCACAGGGATGTGCTGGTCCTCGGGCTGGTGGATGGAGGGCTCCACAGGACCCTCCAATCCCTGCAGGTACTTCTGGAGCTTCCTCTGCACGCTGCGACTCACTTTGGGGCTCTGAGTCCTCTCCCTCCCCCCCAGCTCCCTCCTCTTGGACCACTTGTGTGGACTCTGAGGTGGCTCTGTCCCTTTTGGTTCATCTCCTCCACTGACACCCCTCTCGCGACCCCTAGAGAACATCCCCGAGGACTGTATGGGGACCTGGCTTCACTGGTCTCCGTCCTCAGAGGCCGAACAGCACCCTGAGGATTGAATCTCTGTGTGACCACACAACATCCTGACGATATAGAAGAGACTGATCTGCTTACAGAGCCTTGTTCATGACTGGCGAGACAGAGAAGACAAAGATAAATAATGTGCAACATTTTGGGGGGGATGCTTGTTTTCTATCAACATGAACCTTCCCTTATGCATTCTTCTAAGCCATTTCATCCTTTACATTTCAGTCATTGGCATACAGCACACAAACCCCTCAGAGAATCAATACAATTTATACACATTTGCATAATTCCACATCTTCATTTTGAGAGCTTGCCAGTATTCTAATTTTTCAGTCCAACAGACCAGAAAGCAGAGAGAGAGAAAAACAAGAACATATTCATGTTGCTATAATGGCTTGTGAGATCATGATGAAAAAACTAAGTAAATAAGTGGCTCTATAGCCAAGATAAGTTTAATTGCAATGGATGACTGAAAATGTATTTTTAGCTTCGATTTGGTTTGCAAACAACCTACATAACCATCTTACTAGCTCATGCCAATGCATTCCTATGTACATTGCAGGCAGAATTCTATAAAATCACAGACACTCAGGCATGGGAGAGTGGGAGTAGAGGGCTTTAATCTCTGCAACGCCAGAGAGATAGACTATGGAGGCAAAGCAGAGTGTGGAATTGTGATTAAAAAAACACATTGATATTGGGGGTCATTGTGAGTCAGGCCAGTGCTCTGTATATCAGTGTGTTGGCCACTCACCCGCTCTCTTCACTCACAGAGAAGGAAGGATCAGGGAAATGATCGGACCATAAAGCTGGCCTAAACTCTATAATTAGGACGTGATCAGAAGACAGCCTTGTACTTAACTGTCGGCTCAATTCCATCCTCCGAGTCAGTGTCATTATTGTGCACCAGCTGCAATAGAGGAGGGAGATAGCTGTGACCCCTCCCCCTGCTAGACAGTGTGTGGGCTGGTTGAGTGACACAGGGATAACTAGGGAATCTGTTGGGTGACATGACCATACTATCGGACTTGAGTGACTAGTACTTCAATATATGCAAGGTATTGTAGAAAGATGCATGTCATTTAAAATCAAGGCATATACCTGTACATGGAAATCCATTATTTTATCTACACTGTAGTGAGACAATAAGTTAGTATGCACTTATGCAACAGCCAACTAACACTCAAGGATTATTTGCTGGGCTTAACCTATTCATCTGCCTCTTATCCCCACTGATCATGGGTGTTGGAAGACAGCTCAGGCAGGAGCAGCCCAACCCTATGCACTTGCTGTATAGCATTATGCTGTTAAGCACCAACCCGCTGAAGGGAATCAGTGCTGCACAATTTTCCTCCCTGTGCTGTTGTCTCTGCGTCAGACAGAGTGACAGACAGACTGGTCAGTTTAACCACCATCTTTCTGTGTGCTTCTGTGGCCATTTGCCCAGACCGAGAAGTCGGTTTCAGACAGAGCACAGGGTTAGCTGAACTTTTTCCCCATCAGCTTTTCAGGCAGTTTTCACCAATGTCTAACTGGACTGGCGTTTCTGATGCATATAACTAGATATAGTGGGGCAAAAAATGTATTTAGTCAGCCAACAATTGTGATAGTTCTCCCACTTAAAAAGATGAGAGGCCTGTAATTTTCATCATAGGTACACTTCAACTATGACAGACAAAATGAGAAAAAAATTCCAGAAAAATCACATTGTAGGATTTTTAATGAATTTATTTGCAAATTATGGTGGAAAACAAGTATTTGGTCACCTACAAACAAACAAGATTTCTGGCTCTCACAGACCTTTAAGAGGCTCCTCTGTCCTCCACTCGTTACCTGTATTAAGGGCACCTCTTTGAACTTGTTATCAGTATAAAAGACACCTGTCCACAATCTCAAACAGTCACACTCCAAACTCCACTATGGCCAAGACCAAAGAGCTGTTAAAGGACACCAGAAACAAAATTGTAGACCTGCACCAGGCTGGGAAGACTGAAAGTGCAATAGGTAAGCAGCTTGGTTTGAAGAAATCAACTGTGGGAGCAATTATTAGGAAATGGCAGACATACAAGCCCACTGATAATCTCCCTCGATCTGGGGCTCCACGCAAGATCTCACCCCGTGGGGTCAAAATGATCACAAGAACGGTGAGCAAAAATCCCAGAACCACACAGGGGGACCTAGTGAATGACCTGCAGAGAGCTGGGACCAAAGTAACAAAGCCTACCATCAGTAACACACTATGCCGCCAAGGACTCAAATCCTGCAGTGCCAGACGTGTCCCCCTGCTTAAGCCAGTACATGTCCAGTCCCGTCTGAAGTTTGCTAGAAAGTATTTGGATGACCCAGCAGAAGACTGGGAGAATGTCATATGGTCAGATGAAACCAAAATAGAACTTTTTGGTAAAAACTCAACTCGTTGTGTTTGGAGGACAAAGAATGCCGAGTTGCATCCAAAGAACACCATACCTACTGTGAAGCATGGGGGTGGAAACATCATGCTTTGCGGCTGTTTTTCTGCAAAGGGACCAGGACGACTGATCCGTGTAAAGGAAAGAATGAATGGGGCCACGTATCGTGAGATTTTGAGTGAAATCTTCCTTCTATCAGCAAGGGCAATGAAGATGAAACGTGGCTGGGTCTTTCAGCATGACAATGATCCCAAACACACCGCCCGGGCAACGAAGGAGTGGCTTCGAAGCATTTCGAGGTCCTGGAGTGGCCTAGCCAGTCTCCAGATCTCAACCCCATAGAAAATCTTTGGAAGGAGTTGAAAGTCCGTGTTGCCCAGCAACAGCCCCAAAACATCACTGCTCTAGAGGAGATCTGCATGGAGGAATGGGCCAAAATACCAGCAACAGTGTGTGAAAACCTTATGAAGACTTACAGAAAACGTTCATTGCCAACAAAGGGTATATAACAAAGTATTGAGATAAACTTTTGTTTTTGACCAAATACTTATTTTTTTTCCAGCATAATTTACAAATAAATTCATTAAAAATCCTACAATGTGATTTTCGGGATTTTCCGCATTTTGTCTGTCATAGTTGAAGTGTAACAATGATTAAAATTACAGGCCTCATTTTTTTAAGTGGGAGAACTTGCACAATTGGTGGCTGACTAAATACTTTTTTGCACCACTGTACATCCCAAACATGAAAATGACCAATAAGATAAAACATATTGCCATAAGTCATTGAAGGGCAAGTGCAGTCAAAAACATGATTTTTCTGTGTTTTATATATATTTCCACACTATGAGGTTGGAATAATGCTGTGAAATTGTAAAGATTATGTTAATGCCCTTTTTGAAAAGACCACCTGAAAACTCTGTCCGTTTTGGTGGGATGGAGCTTTGGCCTTTCCATGGTAACATTACCATGCAGTAAATTAGTTAATAGACTGATAAGAGAGTTCCAAACCTCTCTGCCAATAACAGCTAGTTTTCAGTTCTCCTCCCCACTCAGACCTCTCCCAGACAGTGCTAGCAAAATTCTTGATTGAGAAATTGCTCTTTGCTGAGAAGCAATTTTTGTTTATTGTTGGCCATTTAATTGAAAACAATCACAGTAAGGTAGTGAATCGTTAGCCAGAAATGATTTGATATTGAGATAATAATGGCTGCATTGGACCTTTAATACATTCAGTCACTAACAAAAGTGATTGTCTCTATCAGTCTATTTTCTGTTAGTTGAAGAGATCTGTGGTGAGTCGTGACATTTGCGTTACAGCACCCTTGTGGAGCAGCAGCATGTTAAAAGTAATCGACCGTACCAAGGGGAATATATTTACTCGTAATGTAGAGAGGGTCTTGTGTTGAGCGCAGCTAATGTTGATTACTCTACAACAAGAGATGCCAGCCATCATTGGAATTCATTGAAATTCCACGACTGCCTTGTCTGTTGTTACTCACTCAAATGGATTCAGGGAGACATTGGCTCCACGGTGACTGTGAAACAGCGGATAGATAGAGCATTGGCATTTGTTATGGCAGATGGCCTAAAGTTTGTAATAAACAGTGATGGATGTGGATAGAATTTCTATATCACGTTATGTTTCGAACTTAATCGAAATGCATAGTCAGAGTAGAAACCATCCCAAATGATCGGACAAATTCACCTTGGCTGGGGCCAACAAGGTCAATGTTTCCTTGCCAACCTATGGAGCAAATATATTTATTCTATAGCCCCAGTACTATAATAGACATAAAAGTTTCAAATGTAACACATTATAACATAAAAGTACTGCAATAATGACATTGCTCCCATCTGAATTGATAGGGGAGTAATTCTATGGCTGTTAAGACAGAACAACTAAGAAGATGTAAAAGCATGAGAGGTGTTAAAGTCCATCTCCAGCTTGCACACAGGACTCCCTGGTAGGAAACATTCGTAACCCTCTCCTCCACCAGAAGTTTAACCTCTGTCCAATACCACTCAAGTACTGGAGGTGTGCATTAGCATGATAAGAGCACAGTTGACGGAAGGCATAATCATGAATAGCACTAAGACAGCTAGCTGCCAGACCAACAGTGCTGTTGTTAGTGATGCACATTTATAAAAGCTGCCCAGGACTGTCAGGAATCACATATCAAGCCAATAATGTTATTAGCAATATAAGTACAGGAGAGGTTTAAAAGACTGAATCAGATATCCTCATGGTGGACATGGACTTTCCATTTAAATGGCTTTTTTTGCCATTTCATGTCATAATCCATTAACTCTTTTTATTTGTACCTTTATTTAACTAGGCAAGTCAGTTAAGAACAAATTCTTCTTTTCAATGACGGCCGAGGAACAGTGGGTTAACTGCCTTGTTCAGAGGCAGAACGACAGGTTTGTGCCTTGTCAGCTCGGAGATTTGAACTTGCAACCTCTTGGTTACTAGTCCAACACTCTAACCACTAGGCTACCTGCTGCCCCAACTATGACAATCTGGAAATAAACAGGGACAAAATGAACAGACATTCCCAGGTAAAATACACATTGTTTTATCTAAAAATCACTTTCACAGCAGTTCTTAGCTTGGCTCCTGAAGACAACTCCTGGCCCATTTAATGTATGCAGCCAGCAGCCCATATAATCTGAATGGCCAGTGGCTCAGCCTCAGCAGTAAGCTGTCCAGACCACGGAGAGGGGGAGCCGGCTGGTATGTCTGGGTAACACTGAGTCACTGGAGTGCCCCAGAGCAATGTCTTTTCTCTCTTTCCTTCATGGTCTGTGGCCTAGAAAAAAGTCTGGCTTGGTTTGCTTGTGTTCAACTGATCAAATTGGCCGTTCATTCTATTCCTATTCATGCAACAGGAGCAACGTTGTCATTTTCATAATTATATTGGACTATATCACAATATCAAACCTGGGTTCAAATATCTACATTACTTTCACATATACTGAACACAAATATAAATGCAACATGTAAAGCGTTGGTCTCATTTTTCATGAGTTGAAATAAAAGATCCAAGAAATCTTCTATAAGCACAAAAAGCGTATTCATCTTATTTCTGTAATTAAAGCCCTTCAGTGGGGAAAACTCATTCTAATTGGCTGGGTCTGGCTCCCCAGTGGGTGGACCTATGACCTCCCAGGCCCACCCATGGCTGCACCCCTGCCCAGTCATGGGAAATCCATAGATTAAGGCCTAATTAATTCATTTAAATTGACTGATTTCCTTCTATGAAGTGTAAATCAGTAAAATCTACGAAATTGTTGCGCAAATATTTTTTTCAGTATAAATTCGGAGAAAGTACAGATATATTTCATTTGAAAAGACAAGTAGTTGAATTATTTTATGACTTTGTAAAAACACTTGGAAAGTATTTTAAAATACTCAGATAAATGCATGAGTGTAACCCAGTTATTTGAAAATATAATTATCAATAAGTATTTGACAATTAAATTTTAAATAATTATTTGAAAATACTCTCAAATGCAATTTGGTAGACTATTTGATTTTTACAAATAACCATTCTATACTAAAATAAAAGTTCTTGTTTTGGACTGTGTATTTGAAAATACTCAAATACAAAGAAAAAAGTATTTTAAATACCAGATAATTTAATACACATAATTTGAACCCAAGTCCGCACAATATTACTCATTGTTATGGAAACATTGTTCTATTAGCCATACATTTTATGAATAAAAGTCAGAATAGTCAAGAGCAAACATTCTCTTAAGTTTATGTAGCGCAATATTAAATGCAAACTTTATGCAATAATACCATTTCTAAAGATGCATAAAATTCAATAAACCTTACCTCATGAAGGCAGAAAAAGGTAATAGTATACTGTAAGAATCTGTGAAGGCAAGAGAAGTCACTTAGTGGGGACCGTTGACTCCATGTGGAAAAACCACTCAATAGAAGACAAGCGCCAAATCTTAAAAGTAATTCTTCCCCCTTTTGTTAAATATCCCCAGGTGCTTATAATTCCATGAGCTACATTCAAAGCACATTGGACTGCTCGTCTTCACCCAGAATGACAGACACAGGAGAAGTGTTGACTCTCTCATTCCAGATGTACAAACCCAGGAAGGGCAAGCGCGAGGAGTCTCGGCTCACATGACAGTTCAGTCCCAGTTAAGTACCCCTCCCTCCCGCTCTTTGTGCATTCCCTCTCTCGTTCCGTCCCCTTTCTCTCTGTTCTCTGGCGATGTATTCCAGTACAAAGCTAATCTGAAGCTGTGAAAATGCCAGCTCTCAGTCTCCCTCTCTCCATATCCCCCCACTATCTGTACCATCCTGCTGTCCTCACTCTCTTTCCATTTAACCCTTATACTGGCCCTATAGCAATCAGTATAATGGAACACAGCACCATGCCAACCCCTTCCTCATAATCTAGAAGAAAAAGAAATGCACACCTACTTCGGCGAGGTGCTGGCTAGCGGAGCAGAAAACTTGAAAATAAAAGAGAGCCGCACACTCTAGGAGCTCAGATGCAAAAATTGAATTACCAATGTTTCGACAGCCAAGCTGTCTTCATCAGGGTATAATCACAAACACTGCGGAATGACTCGTTAATATAGTGTCAAAAGACACACACAAATATTAAAATGGCATACAAAGAACAGCATACAAACAACAAATGGATAGCATACGATCATAGATTAATTTTAGACTACACAAGCTTACAAACAATTACAATGGCAAAGTCTATGTTGAGACCGAAGGGAGCAAGGGTCTTTAAGTTTAAGATCCAGGCAGCCTCTCATTTTAACAATAAATTATCAAGGTCACCCCCTCTCCTAGGGAGGGTGACATGTTCGATACCAATATAACGCAGAGACGAAATCGAGTGGCCTGCCTCCAAAAAGTGGGCCGCAACTGGGTTTTACACCTAATGGTGCTATGATGCTCTGAGATACGTACTTTTAATTTGCGCTTTGTTTTACCCACATAATTTTTACCACAAGGACAAGTTAGAAGATAAATAACTGCCTTAGTGGAGCACGTAATAACACCTTTGATTGGGATCAATTTCCCTGTTTGTGGGTGTTTGAAGGACCTACATTTATAAATGCCATTGCATTGAGCACAGCCATTACACTTGTAATTTCCATCCAGTAGGGGCGCAAATAGACGTTGTTCAGGAATATCTTGGGGTGATAAATCAGAGTGTACCAACTGATCTCTGAGATTTCTGCCCCGAAAGAATACGACCAAGGGAAGGTTTGAAAACACATTACCAAGACTATCATCGGATTTTAGAATGTGCCAATGTTTTGTGAACAATTCCCTTAATTTGTTCAGAATGCTTTGAATGCACACACTTCAGAGCGAGATTGCAATGCACATATTTGACAGTACGCTATTTTCTGGGGGTTGTGAGCACTACTTTCAGAACTACTGCCTAAAAGATATACAGAAGTACAGGAGAATCTAAGTATTTGAATTGTTATTAAATCAAGCAAATTGCATTTGAAAGTACTTATTTCAAATTCCTGGGTTAAATGCATACATTTCCAAATACATTCCTATATTCAACTATTTGTTTTAATTTCAAATAAAGCTTCTGAATACTTGTTTTGAAATGTATTGAAAAGTAATTGAAATACCTGCAATAGGTGTTGAACCCAGGTCTGATATGAACAGTCTCTGAACAACAGCTTGGTCAGATATCATCAGTCTTTCTTTTGCAATATAAACCATAAAAAGGTAGTGATGGAGAAACAAAGCGTCCAGAAGCATTGATGCTTTCCAGGCAATTGTGTCAAAAATAGGTTCATTACTCACAGCTTTGATCAACACAATGTACACTAGTGGCACATGCTGGTCAAAATAATTTAAAGCAGCCAAATTATTATAGATGACGTCCCACACGGTGCAGCGCCTGCGCCGAGTAGCCTTTTTGTCTTATACCGAAACCAATACCAAACCAATCGGGTGATTGTTTGACGAAATTAAACTTCGGACGTCATTGATCACGTGCTTCTGATACAGGCATCGGCACACTGTTTTGAAGTAAACTGCTTAGCGATTTCGACGCATGCCTTGGAGCTCCGGTATCACTACTTAAAAAAGGTCCACTATGCAAGAAATCGCTCTGCCATTTCCTGGTGGCTAAAATTAAAATAGTTTGCCTAAATTCAGTTTGTGTGACAAAATAAGCAAGTAGTGTTGAGAATCATTGAACAATCTACACTGCTGTGAAATATATTTTCCATAACCAAAAATATAGTATTTTTCAACTATTTGAAGCTGGTATAGGACACCAAAAGTAAGGCGCAACAACACAACATAAGACCCGGGAGCATAGAAATAGTGCACACAGAACAGATCTTCCACTTCTTAAGACTTGCTTTCAATAAGAAAGGCAGAACTATAACTCAATTTCTATGTGAATTTGGTCAAGTCACCCAAAAAGTTACATATTGCAGCTTTAAGCCATCTACATCACAGAGAATCAGGATAAATTGAGGTTGACAGAGATGTCATTCCTTTTTTGATGTATTCAGTTTGGAGTTTCAGGTTTTTCCACCCTCTTAACTCAATCAAATGCACTTGTGTAGTAAGCGCAGAGTCTACAATGTAAAATCAGCATGGTTTCTCACAGTACTTTTCTGCAAATATCCCAGCCCATCCAATTATTTTGTACAATAAAAAATAAAAAATCTGAATGTACAAAACATTTTCACTATCCTTATACTCCCCAAAGTGAGCATCACAGGATAAAGCAAGGCCTAAATTTGCTCTGCAAAATGCGCAAAATAACAATGTGATAAACATTGTAGCTGTACTTCTTTATTCCCATCACACTTGTTCCCTATATTCCTGCATCTTTCCCTCACTCTCCCATTTAGTTGTTCAGTCTCTCTCCTAGGCGCAATTCATCACTCCATTAGTGCAGTGGCTACAGAGGGAGAATGAGTCAGAGATGGGAAGTATTTCTGAATTTAAAATATGCATTTCAATAACCTTTTAGTATTTTGTATTTCACTGGTCTGCTCTACAATCCAATGTATGTTGTAAGAAGATACTTTCGAAACCTGAAATGTGTATTATCAAAATACAAAATCATTGTATACACAATTTTTTTTGTTATAGCAGTTCACAATTTTGTGACCAACTTTCACCCTGCATTGGTATCAGAAGTCTGATGGCACTATGGTGAGATAAGAGTGTCTGCTAAATGACCAAAATGTCAAATGTAAAATGAAAACTTAATGCATTATGGGTATTATTCTAATGAGCTCTGCCCCCGAAACATGGCCAATAAAAATACCCTGTGTGCTTTGCAATTGTTAATTATTACATTTAGGTAATTCAGCAGACAAGGTAGATAAACAACTAGTACTGCACCTCAGTCACTGGCTTCATCAATAAGTGCATCGACGAAGTCGTCCCAACAGTGACCATACGTACAGGTCCCAACTGGAAACCATGGATTACAGCCAACATCTACACCGAGCTAAAGGAGCTAGACACCAAGCCGGATGCTTATAAGAAATCCCGCTATGCCCTCAGACAAACAATCAAACAGGCAAAGCATAAATATGGGACTAAGATTGAATCATACTACACCGGCTCTGACACTCGTCTGATGTGGCAGGGAAGGCTTGAACAATAGACTACAAAGGGAAACCCAGCCGCAAGCTGCTCAGTGACGTGAGCCTAAAAGACAAGCTAAATGCCCGTTATGAGGCAAGCAACACTGAAGCATGCATGAGAGCACCAGCTGTTCCGGACAACTGTATGATCACGCTCTCCATAGCCGATGTAAGCAAGACCTTTAAACAGGTGAACATTCACAAAGCTGCGGGCCAGACGAATTAACAGGACGTGTACTCAAAGCATGCACAGACAAACTGGCAAGCGTCTTCACTGATATTTTCCATCTCTCCCTGACCGAGTCTGTAATACCTATATATGTTTCAAACAGACCACCATAGTTTTCTTTGTCACAGAGACTAAGATAACCTGCCTAAATGATTACCGCCGCATAGCACTCACGTCGATAGCCATGAAGTGCTTTGAAAGGCTGGTCATGGCTCACATCAAGAACAAAATGCTGGAAACCCTAGACACGCCCCAATTTGCATACCACCCCAACAGATGACGTAATATCAATCACGCTACACACTGCCCTCTCCCACCTGGACAAAAGGAACACCTATGTGAGAATGCTGTTCATTGACTAGAGATCAGAGTTCAAAACCATAATTCCCACAAAGCTCATCACTAAGCTAAGGACCCTGGGACTAAACACCTCCCTCTGCAACTGGATCCTGGACCTCCTGACGGGCCACCCCCAGGTGGTAAGGGTAAGCAACAACACATCTGTCACGCTGATCCTCAACACTCAAATCTGAGGTAGCACGAGAAGAGGAGAGGCTGCAATTGAGAGGTCCTTTGTGGTGTATGTGAGAGTGATTCATTTCTGAGTTAACAATCCATCAATGATAGTTTTCCACCTCTGAAGCGCTGAGCCACTAGGGTCACATCTAACTCAAAGAACAAGAACAGTGAACCGCTGTTTCATATTCTAACTCAACCAGCAAACATACACGTAAGTAAACGCATCTTGATGAATACTTGGAATAAGCAATTTAGTTTGCCGATTTCGAACTACCAGAGGTGAAACTCAACCAAGCAGATGGGGAAAAATACAAATGGGGAGCAGGATAATAAACGTGTGGTTGTGAATGTGTAGAGTGGGCAAGATGATTAGAAGGTAATATATGAGAGGAAAGGGCACATAAGATTAACATGGGAAAAAACCTACCTCTTGAAGCTGATCCCTGACTTTGTTGATGGCCTTCAACCAGTGTATTCTGGATGGAGAGAAGGGAAAGGGAGACTGAGATGTGTGGATTGAGAGATAAAGTGAGAGAATCACCAAGAATGTACTTGTAATATTTAGTGGAGGTTCAAAATGTACAACTTTCTTTCTCTTATAAATGACTCACCTTTGCAAATGTTTGTTGGATCTCTTCTCTACTGAGTGATCTAATTTCTTCAACGAGCCATTTAAGCTTTTCCCCAGATCCAGGCAGGGTCTGCCCAACTTCTTCCCCAAAACATTGCTGGGGATGTGTCCATTGGTAGGTTGCTGGACATTGATGGAGGGGTGGAAGCCGGTACTGTGATAGGACTGTAAGGACTCTTCCAGCCCTGAGCCTGGAGCACTCTCCTGGCATGTCTCACTAATCTGGGAGCTGGTCTGGCTCAGGTTCCCAGAGGACCCAAAGCGACTACTTTCTACCGGACTGGAGTGGTGAGGGAAGAGACTTAATATTAGAATAATCATTGTTGTGATGAAGAAAAACTAGGTTCATTAATTGGATATAGACATTATTCTATAGTTTCTAATGAATTGTACAACATTTTAAAAAGACACCCAACCTTACAGAGAAAATAACTACCTGTTGGCAAATTAGAATGAATACACCAATTGCCTGAAATGAATTTTAATGTACCAGATTATCCCAATAAATGTTTGTCTGTACTGGGTTTCTTGTATTACTATTTCTGGGAGACCATGACTGATTGAAATCTCTAACTTGATCAAACTGAATGGCAACAGGGAATTCTGTAAGGTTATATATATATTATTAGAATTATAATTGCAATGTATGTACAACTTGAATGAATCGTACGCTAGGAGTTTAAGAGTAAGAAATATTTAGCTTATTGTCAATATCACAACAGGTATAATACACTTCCCAATCAACCACCAACACAGTAGCACAACTGCTTAAAACAAACACAGTTAAAAGGAAAGAGAGAACACAGTACTCAGTGGGGTGGATTGCGGAGCTGGACCCTGGTTACGCTCCCCAAAATATCAATGCATCATAAAGGGTGTTGGGGAAGACCATTTATTATGCCTCTACTGGCCTTTTAGCACTCAATAGGTCCTTCTTGAACTGGTCGTCCAGATGCAGTCCAGAGGTGGGATCTGCAGAGAGGGGTGGTTCTGCAAGGCTTTCCTTCTCCTTCTGGGAAAGGGATGCTGAAGGATCTACCTCAGGTGTGGAGATGAAAATCTGGGGTTTGTCTAAATCACCAGGGGGACCTACCGAACTTTGATCGCTTGTCTCCTTGATTGGCTTATCATTAGTTTTAGGCTGAGTGGTAACAACTGGGGGAGCTTGTAGTTTGGGAGGTTTGGCAGCCCCCCAGAAACCTCAGAGGCAGTGGATGGTTCTTGCTTTGCTACACTTATCTTGTCCTCCTGAAACAGGCCTGCAGATATTGTTTTGAATCCTGGAGAACACACCACCACCTGCTTCTGCATGGGGAATTATGGGAAGGGCTTGGGGAATTGTTTGTGTAGATCAAAACATGGATCCAAAAGACTTTCCAGCGTCATCAGTTCCTGAAATAAAACCACCAAACAGGGACATGAGGGCTGGCTCTTTAGTCTTAAGCAACTGGTCGGCTGGGGTAATCATCTGGGCACTTACCCCTGGTGGGCCTGATTTTGTCCATTTCCTTACTTTCTGGCTCTCCCACAAAATTACCATGTGCTTCTCATGTATTACTGCTCCTTCGTTGGAGGTAGTGCTGCTTTTGAGGGCTGTTCTGTTTTAGCAGGTTGCCCTGATGCTGTATGGATATCAGCTTCTTTTGATTGACAGTTGACAACTGAAGCAGGAGGTTTCTCAATGCCTTGGCCTTGGACTACTTTAACAGCCTTAGGATCAGGTTTGAAGGAAATTGACTCGAGGTTGAGTTTTGGCGTCAGGTTGTCGAGGTGACTCAATTGTGAATCTTTGTGCAACGTAACAGTCTGCCTCCCGGGTCTTTTATTTTGACACTGCTATCAGCTGGGGTGGTGTCAGGTATATCTGTTGCTATTTTCTTCTCTGTGGGCATTGTTGGTGCCGTTTGAGGAGTAGTTGTAGCTGGTAGGGGACTAGACCCTCCCAACGAACCCTCAAACCTAGAACCTGCAGTTTGAGGGGCAGCTGTGCCAGGCTGGGGAGTAGACCCTCCAAACATGGAAAGAAATCCAGTAGCTTGGGTCTGTTTGAGGAGTAGTTGCAGTGGGCTGGGGACTAGATCCTACAAACAACCCTCCCAACATAGAGCCTGCAGTTTGAGGAGAGTCTGTAGGTGGTGGCTCTTTAAGGGCTTCTGGTTCTTTAGTTGTGGCAGGTTCCTGAGGTGCACACTCTGGGATGGATTCCTTTTGGGTAGTGGCACACTCAGGAGTAGGTACTGTGGTTGCCGATTCATCAAAGCTAGCTTGTGGGGGTGACAAAGGGCCACTGAACATGGAAAATACACTTCCGTGTGTGGTTCTTTAGGCACTGTAGATCCTGGAACGGAGGACCCTGTAACTGACAGAGCTGCTGCTGAAGGATGTGGGCCACTGGGGCCACCAAACATGGAATACAATCATTTTGCTGGGCTTTCATTGGCAGTTGAACCAGAAAGGAGTCTTCCAAGAATCGAGTTAGCCTCTGGTTGAGGCACCTGAGAGGTGGACCCAGATTGAGATGGTGCCTGTAGTGGACTTGGTCCACTGAACATTGAGAATAAACTTTTACCAGGTGGTTTTGGGGGAGGTGCTTGTGATGAGGACCCAGTTTGGACTAGACTCACCAAACATGGACAATAATCCAATACCAGGAGTTTCCTCTTTAATAGTGGTGACAGTTGTTGGTGGTTGTGGTGTTCCAGAGACCATGTCTCCAATTTCTCCCATAAAGCCAAACAGTCTGCCTGTTGGTTTTGGGGGTGGTTCCTATTTGGTTTGTCCGGTTGGTGGAATAGTCTGATCGGCCCGGGGTGGGGCCAGTGATTGTATTAGGAGGAAATACTTGTGACATGCTTTTACCTGATTGCTGACCAAGAGCTGGCTGTTGGACCCCACTTTTCCCAGAACCATCCATTGTTTGTTGTTTCTGAATTGAAGGTATGCATGGTGTCAACTGAGAACCTTGTGTTGTGAGTCTGTTTGGCTAATTTCTAACTACAGGTTTTTAGTTGTAGTTGCTGTGATGGAGGAGGCTCTGCACTAAAGAAACTGCCTATTGACCCAAATGGACACAGAATATTCTAGTATTCTTGTTTATGTGGGTCTGTGATCCCAGGTAAGCTAGCAGTGCAACCAGTCCCATCTTGTTATGACAAAGCCTCTGAGGGCTTAGTGGGCTCTGGCATCAGCTCCTCAATCAGTAAGGCAGACTTGAAAATGCTCATAAATCCCCCCTGTGGTGGTTCAGCTTGTTTTTCAGCAGTTTTTTTCGAGCTGGACTATCTGTGGTGTGCTGTGCTGTGCTTGTGGCTGTAGGGGAGAGGCAGGTTTATTGAGTGAGCTCATGGAAATGGTTAGGACTGTGGGCTGTGTTGGTGGAGCAGCTTGCTGAGACATGATGGCTTGTCGTAAAAGTCTAGGTATCTGAGTAACAGTCTGATCACTATATTGCCAATTAGCTGAATAAGATAGATTCTCCTCATAGTATCCCTCATGATATGAAATGCTATTAAGACTATAACAGCTGCTATTATCAAAGGAGTTCCATTTGCCAAACTTAGCTTTATTCCTTTTGTTGGTCAAGTTCAATGCACCCTCTTCTTCAGTCCAGTACCATTTCTGTTCAATCATTCGATTAGAATGCGTGAGGTGAGGTTACACGTGGTGGTGAGGTTACACGTGGTGGTGAGGTTACACGTGGTGGTGAGGTTACACGTGGTGGTGAGGTTACACGTGGTGGTGAGGTTACACGTGGTGGTGAGGTTACATGTTGCTGCCTTTCTTGGCTGAGGCACATTGTCTGTGAAATATTTTTTAAATAGCCCAGAGAGCAGAACTCTGAATTGACAAGGTTGCTAGTTAGTTGATTTTGACTTTGCACTTGTTGACTAGGCTGTTGAGTTGGTTGATTTTGTCTTTGCAACTGCACATCCTGCATGTTTGGGTACTGCTGGCTAGGGGGAATGAGAGGAGCTGCAGAAAGTGTCTGAGGGATTGGGGACTGATTGGTATGGTACAGTCGTGGCAAAATGTTTTGAGAATGACAATAATTTTCAAAGTCTGCTGCCTCAGTGCCTTTAGATATTTTTTGTCAGATGTTACTATGGAATACTGAAGTATAATTACTAGCATTTCGTAAGTGTCAAAGGCTTTTATTGACAATTACATGAAGTTGATGCAGAGTGTCAATATTTGCAGTGTAGACCCTTCTTTTTCAAGACCTCTGCAATCCGCCCTGGCATGCTGTCAATTAATTTCTGGGCCACATGCTGACTGATGGCAGCCCATTCTTGCATAATCAATACTTGGAGTTTGTCAGAATTTATGGATTTTTGTTTGTCCACCACCTCTTGAGAATTAACCACAAATTCTCAATGGGATTAAGGTCTGGGGAGTTTCCTGGCCATGGACCCAAAATATCAATGTTTTGTTCCCCGAGCCACTAAGTTATCACTTTTGCCTTATGGCAAGGTGCTCCATCATACTGGAAAAGGCATTGTTATTCACCAAACTGTTCCTGGATGGTTGAGTGTAGTTGCTCTCAGAGGATGTGTTGGTACCATTCTTTATTTCATTCGTGTTCTTAGGCAAAATTGTGAGTGAGCCCACACATGAAGCAACCCCACACATGAATGGTCTCAGGATGCTTCACTGTTGGCATGAAACAGGACTGATGGTTGCGCTCACTTTGTCTTCTCCGGACAAGCTTTTTTCCGGATGCCCCAAACAATCGTAAAGGGGATTAATTCAGAGAAAATGACTTGACCCCAGTCCTCAGCAGTCCAATCCCTGTACCTTTTGCAGAATATCAGTCGGTTCCTGGTGTTTTTCCTGGAGAGAAGTGGCTTCTTTGCTGCTCTTCTTGACACCAGGCCATCCTCCAAAAGTCTTTGCCTCACTGTGCGTGCAGATGCACTCACACCTGCCTGCTGCCATTCCTGAGCAAGCTCTGTACTGGTGGTGCCCCGATCCCACAGCTGAATCAACTTTAGGAGACGGTCCTGGCGCTTGCTGGACTTTCTTCGATGCCCTGAAGCCTTCTCCACAACAATTGAACCACTCTCCTTGAAGTTCTTGATATTACGATAAATGATTGACCTAGGTGTAATCTTACTGGCAGCAATATCCTTGCCTGTGAAGCCCTTTTTGTGCAAAGCAATGATGATGGCACGTGTTTCTTGCAGGTAACCATGGCTGACAGAGGAAGAACAATGATTCCAAGCACCACCCTCCTTTTGAAGCTTCCAGTCGGTTATTTGAACTCAATCAGCATGACAGAGTGATCTCCAGCCTTGTCCTTGTCAACACTCACACCTGTGTTAACGAGAGAATCCCTGACATGTCCACTGGTCCTTTTGTGGTAGGGCTGAAATGCAGTGGAATGTTTTGGGGGGGGGATTCAGTTCATTTGCATGGCAAAGAGGGACTTTGCAACTAATTGCAATTCATCTGATCACTCTTCATAACATTCTGGAGTTTATGCAAATTGCCATCATACAAACTGAGGCAGCAGACTTTGTGAAAATTAATATGTGTGTCATTCAGAAGCAAATTGAAAAATTCCAGGTTCTGGAACTGTATGTTTTCTAGAAAAGCCTGGATGTTGTCTAGAAAAGGCTGGTTTCTCAGTGGACCACGGTTTGTTCCTGGCATATTCTGTTGGTTGACGTTCTGCTGATTCCGAGTTGTTTGGTTGCTCAAAACATTAGCGGAACACAATTTAAACAACCCAGAGAAAATGCCTCCTTGTTGAGGGGGTGCTTGTTGAGATGGGTTTGGTGCTCGTTGCTGACTTGGATGATTGCTTGGGAAAGCACCTTGCTGTTAGGCCTGGGGAGGTTGTACACCTAAGTGATAGGCTTTCTGCAGATTAAAACCTCAGAAACCCTGAGAGAATACCCCCCGGGTGAGAATGAGGACTTGCACTTGTGTGGGAGGTTGCAAGGGAACTGTTGAGGATTACTGGATCAGGGGGTTGACTGTTTGGGGGAACTTGCTATGGTGGTTGGTTCCCAGATAAGTCACCTGCAGAGCCAAATCTAAGAAGTCCTGTTAAAAAACCTTGAGGTTCAGGTTTAGGAGGAGCATGCCCAAGAGGCATTGGAGGTGGTCTCTGATGTTGCTGCATATGCTACTGATGTGGAGCTGGGGTGAATTGGTGATGCTGGGCCTGTTGTTGACTAGGATTTTCTGGGGGTTTGGAGGCATGGACATCCTCACCAGAACCAAATTTCATGATTCCAAAGAACATTCCTCTTTCTGGGTTTGAAGGCTGTTGGGAAGAGACATCATCAGAGGAAAGAAACAGACATTTTAGCTTACTGCCTAAAGGTGGCTCCTCCATCGGGTTATCTAAGCTAATATCTGGTTCTGACTCAAATACAGGATACACTGCAACAGGGAGGGCCCTGCGAGAGAACAGGGTTAACTGGTGCAATTAATGAGCTGAAATATTTATTGAAAGGGATAAAGAACCTTTAACTCACTGGTTCTAGTTGGCTAATGGGCTTCCCACCCACTGTAGGCACATATTTCTGAGAGGCAGTCAGTCATGTCTCCCATGCACAACTTTTCCTTGTGCATTAACACATCGTTTATTCTGGGGTGTATTTCTTGAATTATCAAGGCTTCTGTCTCCTATCACAGCCCTTGACTGTTCACCTAGTTGGATACATTTCTCATCCCAGTTTGCAAGATTTTGAGAGTCCTCTCTTGAGCCACTTCTCCCTGGAGGTCATTTTCCCTCTGTGGAGTTCACTACCTCTTCACCTGAAAAAAGTTGACCAAAACAAATTTTCTCAAAAGCGAAAGTGACTACTGGTGTTTGTGGCATCGTTGCAGAGTCCTGAGCTTTATCACTTGTACTATTTAGAATCTCTGTTCTAATGACTGGTGTCTCTTGATTGTGGACTTGTGTCTTGGCATCAGACTGGGAAGGTAAATTGAAGGAAATGTTCTGCTGGGGTGAACTGTAGGAGATACAACAGATACAGGAGCTGGTGGATTTTGGAATTAAATAAAACAGTGTGGATATACCAGATTGAGAAGATGGTGCAGGTGATACTTCCTTAGTTTCTGCAGAACCTGAGCTGGGCTGCTTGGGGCTGAGCTAACCTTGTCAGTGAAGGAACTGAGTAATGAACTCATAGCATTTTTCACTCCAGATATTCCTGGTTTAAGTGAAGACTCTGTCTGGTTCTCCTCCTTGACATCTCTAGGGGTCCTTGGGGATCCATATATTTGTCACGTGGTTCCTTCACTGGAGACAGCATTGCTTCAGGAGCCCATCCTCCCATTTCCACCTTTCCCCTCTTCTTAACCAGATAACTCTGATGCTTGTCTATGTAACTTCCATGGGATGAAGCATGTCTGCCTTGGCCATGGCCCCTCCCATTCTCAGAATGAATGGTCTCTGCTAAGGAGGCAATTTCCTCTAGCTCCTCCTCCGATCGCTTGGAGTAGTGCAGCTCCTCTTCTGAATCGTACCCTAATCCTGTCCTCATTCTGGCAGCTTCGTCCTCCTGATACACTATGTAGTTCTCCAAGGTGTCCCTCAGCATGTTTTTGGCGCACATCCTCCGCACCCATACCATAATCTACAGGGATGATCTTGACCCTCCCTTTATGGTTTATGGCTCTAGTTTAGGTTAATTTATTAAGGTAGAAGTACAATGGGATGTGAGAGGAAACAATAGCAGAAAAGAAAACAATACAAAGATTGCATATTATAACAGAACAAAAAAAGTAAGATAAAGACAATGTGACAGAGACAATAAGCATTAAATACATACATATGATAAAAATGTGGTGAATGTGTGTTTATGTGTACGTGAGTATATTGGTAACAGTGTTATTAAGATGGTTTGATATAAGTGCGTTGTGTGCGAGGACCGAAATTCACCTCCTCATTCTGGGGGATTATCAACAACAACAACATAAAATCCAAGCTGAATCATCTCTGTCCAAAGTAGTATTACAGACCACGTAGAGACATGGTCGGGGAGGGCAATCTCTATTACTAAACCAACACCAGGGTCCCAAAGACCCATATGTGACCACAGCAGGCTAAACTAAGCTCAGTTTCATTAAAACTACCAAAATAAGTTTTGTAAAAGAATATGTCTGAAGGACAAAAATCCTGGCTGTAATCCCACTTTTCTTTTCAGATGTTATGGAATTATCCGGATCAGCTTTCTATCTGTCCACACAGACTGACATTTACCACAATCTCACTGAGCCACATGTTTTACAAAGCAAGTCACACATGTAAGAGTGCAAATAACCATTCTACACTGGATACATGACTGGAGTTAGCAAATTATTTGTGTTTCATCCTGGAAAACTTCCAAGCAGTTGGACAATTTTGACAATTTGACCATTTTGGTTTAAGACCAAATGTATTCCTTCTTAACTACAGTGCCTTCAGAAAGTATTCACACCCCACAACTTTATCCACATTTTGTTATTTTACAGCCTGAATTTATAATAGATGAAATTGAGATTTCTTGTCACTGGCCTACACACAACATACTGAAAGAGGGATACCTAGTCAGTTAACAAACAATGTATTCAACTGAAATTTTTCTTCCACATTTAACCCAACTGAATCAGAGAGGTGTGGGGGGCTGCCTTAATCAACACTTCTTCGGCGCCCAGGGAACAGGGGGTTAACTACCTTGCTCAGGGGCAGACCGACAGATTTTGTACCTTTTTCCTTAATAAAAAGTGTTACAGTGCATTCATAAAGTACTCAGACCCCTTCTCTTTGTCCACATTTTGTTACGTTACAGCATTTTCCTAAAATGTATTAAAACAATTAATACATTTTGCAAATTTATATTAAAAAAACTAATATCATATTTACGTAAGTATTCAGACTCTTTGCTATGGGACTCGAAATTGAGCTCAGGTGCATCCTGTTTCCATTACCTTTGGTTAGAAAGGTAATCCAACTTTGGCAAAAACCAAGCTATGAGGTTGAAGGAATTGTCCGTAGAGCCCTGGGATAGGATTGTGTTGAGGCACAGATCTGGGGAAGGGTACCAAAAATGTTCTGCAGCATTGAAGGTCCAAAAAACACAGGAGCTGCCATCACTCTTAAATGAAAGAAGTTTGGAACTACCAAGACTCTTCCTATAGCTGGCCGCCCAGCCAAACTGAACAATCAGGGGATAAGGGCCTTGGTCAGGGAGGTGACCAAGAACCCGATGGTCACTCTGACAGAGCTCCAGAGTTCCTCTGTAGAGATGGGAGAACCTTCCAGAAGGACAGCCATCTCCGCAGCACTCTACCAAAATCAGGCCTTTATGGTAGAGTGGCCAGACAGAATCCACTCCTCAGTAAAAGGCACATGACAGCCTGCTTGGAGTTAGCCAAAAGGCACCTAAAGGACTCTCAGACCATGATAAACAAGATTCTCTAGTCTGCCGAAACCAAGATTGAACTCTTTGGCCTGAATGCCAAGCGTCACGTCTGGAAGGAACCTGGCACCATCCCTACGGTGAAGCATGGTGGTGGCAGCATCATGCTGTGGGGATGTTTTTCAGCGGCAGGGACTGAGAGACGAGTCAGGATCGAGGGAAAGATGAACAGAGCAAAGTACAGAGAGATCCTTGATCAAATCTGCTCAAGAGCGCTCAGGACCTCAGACTGGGGCGAAGGTTCACCTTTCAACAGCACAACAACCTTATGCACACAGCCAAGATAACGCAGGAGTGGCTTCGGGACAAATCTCAATGTCCTTGAGTGGCCTAGCCAGAGCCTGGACATGAACCCAATCGAACATTTCTGGAGAGACGTGAAAAAAGCTGTGCAGCGATGCTCCCCATCCAACCTGCTTCAACAGGTTGCTTGTCATTATGTTGTATTGTCTGTAGATTGATGAGGGGAAAAACTACTTAATCCATTCTAGAATAAGCCTGTAATGTAACAAATGGGTAAAAAGTCAAGGGGTCTGAATACTTTCTGAATGCACAGTATGTTTGGGGCAAATCCAATAAAACACATTACTGAATATCACTCTCCATATTTTCAAGCATAGTCGTGGCTGCATCATGTTATGGGCATGGTTGTAAGTGTTAAGGACTGGGGAGTTCTTCAGGACAAAAAAGAAGTGGAATGGAACAAAGCACAGTCAAAATCCTAGAGGAAAATCAGTCTTCTGTCTAACAGACACTAGGAGATGAATTCACCTTTCAGCAAGACAACCTAAAACACAAGGCCAAATCTACACTGGAGTTGCTTACCAAGAAGACAGTGAATGTTCCTGAGTGGCCAAGTTAGAGTTTGGACTTAAATCTGCTTGAAAATCTATGGCAATACTTGAAAATGGCTGTCTAGCAATGATCAACAACCAATTCAACAGATCTTGAAGAATTTTGAAAAGAATAATGCGCAAATATTGTACAATCCAGGTGTGCAAAGCACTTAGAGACCCAGAAAGCCTCACAGCTATAATCGCTGCCATAGGTATTAACACATGGTTGTGTATACTTATGTAAATTAGATATATATACCTCTATACTTAATTTTCAATAAATTTGCAAACATTTCGAAAAACTTTTTCACTTTGTCATTATGTATTATTGCATGTAGATGGATGAGAAAAAAAATAAATGTAATCCATTTTGAATTTAGGCTGAAACAACACATTGTGGAATAAGTCAAGGGGTATACTTTCTGAAGGCACTGCATGTTAACAAATATATATTTTATTAACTAGATAAAAATTCTATACAAATTCTATACTAGATCCAATTATATACAAAACCCCAAAGATTCAATATCTATTGGGTTAACTTGCACTGTTGCCCCCAACATTATTCGATTGAAGAATCACTCCTTAGGGGGAACTATTTATATTATTCAAGCAGGTGACATTGTTAACCTCCTTCTTATGCTGTGTTAAAGGATGTGTCAGTGACAAATAAACATAACCTGACTAGATTTAAAGCTGCCAACCTTACTTAAATTTGCTTGTATTAAGATGCTTGATTCTGTCATTCTGTACCAGGAGGGTGGATGTCCCCAAATCATCTGAAAGAGGGACGCCCTCCAAGAAACAAAAGAGCTAAGCCTCAGGCCCTCAGTTAACTGGGTCTATTTGCAATATAATAATTTAATAGTTTTCTACGTGAAAATCATGCCATCAGAACAAACCAACAGAAAATAAATGACTGCACTTCATGTCTTAACTCTTCTTCACTGTGTGTCAATATGTATGACTGTAGTATACGTGAGGTGTGCCATCTTTAATGGCTGAATTTGTATTTTGCATGTGTCTTTGTATTCTGTGTAGGGGCATGTCCTGTATGTTTGTGTGTGTTATTCAGAACCTCTACCTGCTCCCGCGGTGGTCTCTGTAGTCCATGTCAAAGCTGTGCATGGAGTCTGTGCAGGAGTCCAGGTGGTTCTGGAGCTGGGGGCCCATTGGGTACTGGTGCATGGAGGAGTTGGGCTGGGCCGTAGTATGGTAGCGCGGGGGCAAACTGTTGCTGGTCTCACTGCGGTAGTCACTGTCCCGGTCGTCCACTGCACTGTCATGGTCATCCAGGGCTGTAGAGAGACAACAGGACAAGCTCCACAACACAGAACATCTAGAGACCTCTACATCCTCAAACTGTTAAAATGACTACCGAATCTCCATTATATACACTGAGGTCAGGAATGATCAGGTAAGAGGGAGGTAAGGAGGGCAAGGGTCATGCACTTTTGAATGCAAGCCAACCAGAAAAAAAACTTCAGTGAGAAGGGGAAAGTGATGCAACTGAATATATAGGCCATTAAAGATAGAACCCTTAGTTGCTACATCCATTTTTAATTTTTAAGTTAGTGCATTCGGAAAGCCTTGACCCTTGACTTTTTTCACATTTTGTTACGTTACAGCCTTATTCTAAAAAGTATTACATTGATGAGGGGGGGGGGACTAAGTAAAAACGGTTAACCAATTTATTTTGCTAAACACTGAAATATTACATTTACATGAGTATTCAGACCTTTACTTTGTACTTTGTTGAAGCACCTTTGGCATCGATTACAGCCTTGAATCTTCCTGGGTATGACAATACAAGCTTGGCACACCTATATTTGGGGAGTTTCTCCCATTCTTCTCTGCAGATCCTCTCAAGGGGGGGGGGCATGAAATGCTGCAGACATTTTTTGGTACCCTGCAACAGATCTGTGCCTCGACACAATCCAGTCTCGGCGCTCTACGAACAACTCCTTCGATTTCATGGCTTGTTTTTGCCCTGACATGCACTGTCAACTGTGGGACATTATATTGTCAGGTGTGCCTTTCCAAATCATGTCCAATCAATTAAATTCACCACAGGTGGACGCTAATCGAGTAGTAGAAACGTCAAAGATGATCAATGGAAACAGAATACACTTGAGCTCAATTTTGAGTCTCATAGCAAAGGGCCTGAATATTTATGTTGTTGATAAATTTGCAAAAATTCTAAAAAACCTGTTTTCACTTTGTCATTATGGGATATTGTGTGACGATTGCTGAGGATTTTTTCTATTTTTTCAAATTTAAAACAAGGCTGTAACAAAATGTGGAAAAAGTCAAGAGGTCTGAGTACTTTCTGAAGGCACAGTAACTTATAAATGCCACCTGAGTTTAGATTAACTGTCATACCACATCAGAACCCAAAATATAAGCTTGTTATACTCAAATGTTTGTAAACAAACAAAGCATATCCTCAAAACATGGTTAAAACTATCATTTTGACATCATGGACGGTCAGTCCTTGCATATGTCATTGTAAATAAGAATTTGTACTTAACTGACTTGGCTAGTTAAATAAAGGTTACCGTTTTCAATTTTAAAAAACATTTTTTAGAAATACATAACTCTGTCTATGAATTTGAGTGGTTACATTTCTCTAGCCCCATTCCTCAGCTTTTTACCAAAAACACAGGTGGGTGACAGCTTTGTTTCAATTAAGGATTCCTGCTTTAAATACAGACAAAAATGGACACTCCAGTCAAAAAGTGATATTCCAAAATGACTGCGTTAAGTAACTCAATTGCAATGTTGACATAAGGGAATTCTCTCTCAGTGACCCAGACTCAATTTTGGCATCAGACAGGTCCTTTGGATTGCAGTGCTGACCCTGAGCTGAGTGGCCTGCTTAAGGGGACATAGGCCTTATCGCTCCAGACGGATATGTGCGATAAATAGATAGCCCGGGACAAACTGATGTATTGTTAGTATCTCTAAAAATCACAGGGGAAAACAAGTTGTCAAGGTGACACCTGAACACAGGCTGGCAAACCGTGTGGTTGCATCTCACAGACATCTGTTCAGGAAGTCAACTGCCACTATGCTTTATCAAGGTCACCCGCTGACTACAAAAACATAGATCTAGGCCTAACTGCTATTGTCCAGTATGTTTCCATAGAGGTAGTAATAATAACCATATTTGTGTTTCCATGTCCTGTGGGGAAATTGATATAGATGATGAAACTCAGATGGCATGAGGTGTAGTGCGATGAGGTGGAGCTGGGGGATATTTCCCCTGGCTGTAGCGACTATTGTTGGTGCTGGAAAACATGCACAAAGCATTGAGGATTGGCCAAGGTGAAGCTTTGGGAAGGTTTAGAATTCATCAGAAAAAGACTGTGTATTACATACTCAGTGTGTCAGTCCATCCAAAATAGCCTGGTGAGGGTGTTGGCGGAGAAGTAAAGTGAGAGGTAGTGGAGAGTATGCAAAAACAGTGCCTAACTTGGGAGAGGGAAGTATGACCATAACATACACAGTGGTCAAACAGAGACACCACTAGCAGACATGCATGAACGTGGCATCCCTGTGTTGACATTCTTCATAACTTTGGATAAGTAGTGACTGTACTGGAAAATTAAGATTGGATAAAAGGCTTACTTGATGTCAACTCTGAGCTAGGATATTTACACATAACTCAGGAATAGGACAAGGAAATAAATAACATAAAAAGGCCAAACTAATGGAAGACAGAGGGAGCCAAGGCTGATGAGAGAGCTCCATCTAGTGGGATATTATGGAGTGGAAGTCAGTCCCACTCACAGCATTGGGAGGCAGCGGGAGGCATGAGGCGTCTCTGGACCTCATCCTGCAGAGGGTACCAGAGAGAGGAAAGGAGACAAGAATTGTGACCTCTGACCATCATAATCCACAAAAACAAATTCATCATCATCATCACCAATCTCAAACTCCTGCATTTGTCATAATATTGTCATCATCACCATGACTTCAATGCCACTGCATGCAATAGTTCGACCTACCATCTACGTTATCACTTCAGAGCACACAGTGGGAAACACACGCTCATGTCAATACAGTACCTAACCAAAGTTTTCTGTGACATGCAAAAGCGAGGTGAGGAAAATGTCAAATGACAACAGGGTTAGTCCCATCTTCCATTTCCATGTATTTTACCGTGTGCTAGTGAATGCAGAGAGCCAAGTGTAATCTGGAGATAAGGTTACAGAATATTCAACCGCATTCTACATAGCCCACCTATAATTTAGCCCAAACAACTACATTTTTCCCTACTGTATTTAATTAATTTATTTATTTTGCTCCTTTGCACCCCATTATTTTTATTTCTACTTTGCACATTCTTCCATTGCAAATCTACCATTCCAGTGTTTTACTTGCTATATTGTATTTACTTTGCCACTATGGCCTTTTTTTTGTCTTTACCTCCCTTATCTCACCTCATTTGCTCATATCGTATATAGACTTGTTTATACTGTATTATTGACTGTATGTTTGTTTTACTCCATGTGTAACTCTGTGTCGTTGTATATGTCGAACGTGCTTTGCTTTATCTTGGCCAGGTCGCAATTGTAAATGAGAACTTGTTCTCAACTTGCCTACCTGGTTAAATATTTATTTTATTTTATTTTCACCTTTATTTAACCAGTTAGGCAAGTTGAGAAAGCTGAAATAAAAAATAAATAAATAAATTGTACTGGGAACTTAACAATTTGTAAACGAGGGTATTTTCGAAAATACTTCACCTCTGTAACTGCTTGAAATATAAATAGGTAGAATTTGTTACTACATTTTTGATCTACATGTTCCTGGTGAAATAGCGCCTTAGCATGTAGGGTAGGCCTTACCTCATCATAGATCCTCATAGTGTTGATGCAATCCAGCTTGCCGGTCCAGTACTGCGCCTCGTCATCTGGGATGTCTGATAGAGAGGGGTGCACACACACAGAGTGGGATGACTGGTGAGCTGCATCCTGCCCTACCCCATACCATCCTAAACCATCCTCTCTCCAACATGCTGCTATTATATATTCATGGTCCTTTTAAATATATAATGAGCCACTTAGGAAAGAGACATTAAAAATAGTTGGCTATGCCCTGAAACTGTACTGTTGGGGGACAGGGACCATGAATGACAGGGCTCCACTGTAGTAATGTTTGTCATGACAGATGCAAATGATTGCACAGAAGAGCACAAAACAATGACGTTAGTATTGACAGGGACAGAACTTCACAGTGACATAAGCGCAGAGCACTAGACTTCTAGAGACTGCAAAACTGTGCAAACCTTAACTTGATGACATTACCAGCCTAACAACTGACAAAAATGTGCAGACAGGTAAATTATACATTGATGCCTCCTACAAAACCACTGGTCTGTTAGAGCAGACCCCCTCTCCCTCCCTGTGACCTGATGTCCCATGATCCTTTACAGAGAGACACTGGACATTAAAGTGTTTACCCTATATTCATTTATCATTCCCCTATATTCATTTATCATTCCCCTATATTCATTTATCATTTACCCTATATTCATTTATCATTCCCCTATATTCATTTATCATTCCCCTATATTCATTTATCATTCCCCTATATTCATTTATCATTCCCCTATATTCATTTATCATTCCCCTATATTCATTTATCATTCCCCTATATTCATTTATCATTCCCCTATATTCATTTGTCATTCGCCTATATTCATTTATCATTCCCCTATATTCATTTATCATTCCCCTATATTCATTTATCATTTACCCTATATTCATTTATCATTTACCCTATATTCATTTATCATTCCCCTATATTCATTTATCATTCCCCTATATTCATTTATCATTCCCCTATATTCATTTGTCATTCGCCTATATTCATTTATCATTCCCCTATATTCATTTATCATTCCCCTATATTCATTTATCATTTACCCTATATTCATTTATCATTTACCCTATATTCATTTATCATTCCCCTATATTCATTTACAGCAATAAAAAAATATATAAAAAAATTCTAGGGGAAATCCTGGACTTTAAAGAGAGCTGAACACAAAAACGCCAGAGGTTCAAAGGCAGATGAAACCAAACCCCTGTCCTGGTGAATGAATGGGATCAGTGGTACACAGAACCCAGACAAGCACACAGCCTCCCTTCCCTACCGCTACCTTCAAAGGCCTGCCCTTAAACACCTGAAAGCTGCTCTAGTCCCTCTCACAGACAAACACTTAACTTATTGATCTTAGGGGCATGTGTTTAGTCCCCTCCTGTACTCCTTGTTCACCCACAACTGTGTGGCCAAGCACAGTTTTTGATTGAATAATTTATTTTACATAAAAAGTAACAATTTTTCTCCCCAATTGGTAGTTACAGTCTTGTTCCATTGCTACAACTCCCGTACTGACTCGGGAGAGGCGAAGGTCGAGAGCCGTGCGTCCTCCAAAACACAACCCTGCCAAGCCGCAGTGCTTCTTAAAAAAAATGCACGCTTAACCTGGAAGCCAGTGTGTCGGAGAAAACACAGTACACCTGGCGACCGTGTCAGCATGCATGCCCCCGGCCCACCACAGGAGTTGCTAGTGCATGATGGGACAAGGCTGGCACACAGCTGGAATCGAACCAGGATCTGTAGTAACGCAGCTAGCACCACTCAGGAGGCCTTTTATTTTTTACTTTCGTTTATTTAGTAAATATTTTCGGGCATGTAAGTAAGCATTTCACGGTAAGGTCTACACCTGTTGTATTCAGCGCATGTGACAAAAAAAAACATGTGATTTGATGCACACCGACACCAATTCCCTCTCAGTGAAGATATGAGAGCGGCTGCAGCCAAAAGGCTCGCTATGCAACCTGCTGGGATTTCAACCGATCACTATCAGGTGTGGTGGCATATGTTAAAGCACAGGTCACTGGAGAAGGCTACTACTGTATAATCATTACTGTATTGTGCCCTATACATGTTCCATCTACAAAAACAGACCTATAACATTTCAGCATCATACATCATACCAACTGTAGCTACTGTAACTGTAGACACCGTTTGATGGATAATGGACCCTGGTACATAGTACAGAATCAACAAAAACATTTAAAGAGATAACATATGAAATAAAATAGATATCCTTTGGGAAACTAAGTGCCCAACAGAAACATTGTGATCAATATAACATTTTACCAAAGGGCAGCTCAAAGTGGGAGTCCAGAAGAACCTGGTGGTGTGTTGGGTTCTTGGTGCCGTAGATCTCATCAGCCTTCATCAAAACCTCAGCATCCAGGAAGGTCCAGTCCCCTGAGCCCTCCTGATGGAAGAGAAAGGGCTAGGTCAGAGGTCATAGACAGAGAGACCAGATGAAACTAACTGGGAGGTGAACCAGTGCCCAAACTACTCTGTACATGTTTTATATAAAATTTGAACTGTGTGTTGTAAATGTTGGTTTTCAACATCGGAGCTGGATGTGTGTTCTCTAAATGTTTTGGCCAGTTGTGTTGGTGGTGTGTAATGTTGTATGAGTGCATCATCTGCCCCTCTCACCTCCTCTGACTGGCGGATGCTCTTGAGGGGGATCCAGGCAGTCCCCAGCATGGTGTCCCAGATAAGGCCTTTGTTCCACACCTCCACAATGAGGCCCAGGTCCAAACAGTTGATCTCACTGGAGAAACAGGAGAGAGAGGCAATAAAGGAGAGGGGGTCATAATCAACTCTCATTCAATACAGACACACAGTTTAATAGAGCGACAGATCAGTAGAAAGAAAGCGACACAGTGATTGTCTAACAAATGTATAATGGTTTCATTCACTATTGGTGAGTCACCTCCATGAAATTGAAATAATTATTACAGAAACTAGGGCTAAGCGCCGTCTGGCTGTTCACTGATCCCTTGGTCTTTGATTAGGCCTATGCATCATGTCAGATGTCGTGATGCCTTCCATCATTAATTTGCCATTGAAAAGGATGCAAATACAACTTGCTGACAATAAAAGAGCATCTCACTTGAAAGCGACCACTGCTCATAATTTCTTCATCTCATTTGCGGCACTTCAAAAGGAAGATGAGAGAAGAGATACTTATCAAAAGTGCACTGCCCCCAGTAAAGGTGGCAGTAAGAGCGAGCCCAGGTGCAAACAAAAATATTCTAAACCACTAACACTGAAGGCGATGTACCAAACACTATTACTGTAATGAGCAGACCAATCACCTTCACATCTCTTTGGCTCTTACGTGGCCACAGTGAATGTAAACATGTACTTGTATAAACTGCTTACAGTCATATGGTACTTTTATAAAAACAAATATAAAAAGAATGAGTAGACAATTTTTAACATTTCATAAAAAATATTAAACCAAGAGTCTTTTTGATCAATCACACACCGACTTCACTTTGAGCTCTCTCTATCATTCCGCATCATGGAAACACAAATTAAAGAACCCATAGACCCACTCCACCATGAAAACAGCATTCAAAAATCCATTAATAGAGAGATAGAGATCAGTAGAAAGACAGCGACACAGTGATTGTCTAATAAATGTATAATGGTTTCATTCACTATGTATTGAGCTACCTTATCCCAGACCTGCTTTTTTGGACTCTCTCTCTTCCGCACCTGCTGTCTATAACTCAGAATGATAGGCTATGAAAAGCCAACTGACATTTTCTCCTGAGGTACTGACATGTTGCACCCTCTACAACCACAGTGATTATTATTATTATTATCTGACCCTGCTGGTCATCTATGAACATTTGAACATCTATAATCTCCACACGGCACAGCCAGAAGAGGACTGGCCACCCCTCAGAGCCTGGTTCCTCTCTATGTTTCTTCCTAGGTTCCAGCCTTTCTAGGGAGTTTTTCCTAGCCACCATGCTTCTACATCTGCATTGCTTGCTGTTTGGGTTTTAGGGTGGGTTTCTGTACAGTACTTTGTGACATTGGCTGATGTAAAAAGGGTTTTATAAATACATTTGACTGATTGATTAAATAATGTTCCATTTGAGCTCCCCATTGTTTGTGGAGTGAGATGGGAATGAACAGGCTTCTGCAGCACAGGGACACAAAGGCTTTGGAAAACGCTTGAGAAAAAGCACTACACAGAACACACCTTGTATTCTACTGCATTTATTATTTTTCCCATTATTTTCTAAAAGACACTCCAAAAGCAGGGGTAGGATGGAGTAATGCCTAACTGATTGTCTCCATGGCAACCAGATGAGTGTTTTGAGGCTTCATTCAACCATTTTTCTATGGCTGGCCATGCTTTCCACCTGGCTACCCTTACCCCGGTCAACAGCTCTGCAACCCCACAGCATCTTGCCCAAGCCTCCTCCATTTCTCCTTCACCCAAATACAGATAGCTGATGTTCTGAAAGAGCTGCAAAATCTGGACCCCTACAAATCAGCTGGGTTGGACAATCTGGAACCTCTCTAAAATTATCCGCCGCAATTGTTGCAACCCCTATTACTAGTCTGTTCAACCTCTCTTTCGTATCGTCTGAGATCCCTAAAGATTGGAAAGCTGCCGCAGTCATCCCCCTCTTCAAAGGAGGAGACACTCTAGACCCACTCTAGACCCGGGTTGGATGTGCGCTGTGTTAAGAAGCAGTGCGGCTGGTTGGGTTGTGTATCGGAGGATGCATGACTTTCAACCTTCGTCTCTCCCGAGCCCGTACGGGAGTTGTAGCGATGAGACAAGATAGTAGCTACTACAACAAATGGATACCACGAAATTAGGGAGAAAAAGGGGTAAAAATATATATTTATTTTTTAAAGCATCTTCAATACAAAATTAGATATAGAAACCAAGCATAACTTCGCAACAAAGCATCCTTCACTCATGCTGCCTAGCATACCCTCGTAAAACTGACTATCCTCCCGATCCTTGACTTCGGCGATGTCATTTACAAAATAGCCTCCAGCACGCTACTCAGCAAATTGGATGTAGTCTATCACAGTGCCATCCATTTTGTCACCAAAACCCCATGTACTACCCACCACTGCGACCTGTATGCTCTCGTTGGCTGACCCTCGCTTCATAGTCATCGCCAAACCCACTGGCTTCAGGTCATCTATAAGTCTTTGCTAGGTAAAACTCCGCCTTATCTCAGCTCACTGGTCACCATAGCAGCACCCACCCGTAGCACGTGCTCCAGCAGGTATATTTCACTTGTCATCCCCAAAGCCAACTCCTCCTTTGGCCGCCTTTCATTCCAGTTCTCTGCTGCCAATGACTGGAACGAATTGCAAAAATCACTGAAGCTGGAGTCATATCTCCCACTCGAACTTTAAGCGTCAGCTGTCAGAGCAGCTTACCGATCATTGCACCTGTACACAGCCCATTCGTACATAGCCCACCCAACTACCTCATCCCCATGTTGTCATTTATTTTTTTGCCCCAGTATCTCTACTTGCACATTCATCTTCTGCACATCTATCACTCCAGTGTTTAATTGCTAAATTGTAATTATTTCACCACCATGGCCTTACCTCCCTAATCTTACTACATTTGCACAGACTGTATATAGATTTCTCTATTGTGTTTTTGACTGTACGGTTGTTTATACCATGTATAACTCTGTGTTGTTGTTTGTGTAGCATTGCTTTATCTTGGCCAGGTCGCTGTTGTAAATGAGAACTTGTTCTCAACTGGCCTACCTGGTTAAATAAAGGTGAAATATATATATTTTTTAAAATTCAAGCACAGAAACATTAAGGCTCTCCTCTATGTCACTTCCTGGAGCACCCTGTTGTGGAAACAGTGAGAGACAACACAATCAAAGACAACACCATCACAGTCAGTGTAAACATAAGTCATCAGTTCAATGAGACAATCTCATTGAAGGCTCTTAAACATTACATATGCTAAGCTCTAGCAGTGAACACAAAACACCCCCAGCGTTGTATTTGTATCCCTAAAGAACAATATCCTGTCTCTAATGACTGAGCAGCATAGCACAGGAGCTATGGAAACAGCTCTAGAAATAAGGTGAGCTGGGGTGTACGGTGTATATATTGATCCATAGCTTTCGCTACATTCCTGTTTTCTGTCAGCCCTGGTGGCCTGAGCCGGTCTCTTGGTGGGGATGGCCATTATCTCACAAGGAAATTGTAGTCTGGACTGGACTCTAGTCTCCAAGGCCCTCTGGCTAGCATAGAAACAGAAGCCTGGCCTGACAAACCAAAATACCATTTGGCAATCTGCTATCTCATTAAGAGGAGAAAGGTGCATCCATCCACTTAAGTACTCTGTGAGTCAATTACATAGTATGCAATCAAAATCAATTATGTGAATCTGTTACATAAAAGGTTGACCCACAGAATCAACAGGCTACAGCTTTCTTGCAAGGAAACACGTCATTGGAGAAGAAAGAAATCCAGCAGAGCCAGTTTCAAGTTAACAGTAAACTTCAGACTCGCTGACAAGTGCTAATGCATTGCGTTTCATGAACAGTACTACAGAACCAAGCATTTACACTCAGAAACATCCTTGAAACAGATGTGGAAAAATATCATAAAAATTGCATACACAGATGCGCACACACAGGAGTAAGCCTAGAGCTAAAAACTGCCCAGCCTACATATGGAACACTGAAAGGAGGAAATTAGATGAGTAACCATGAGGAAGTGAATAGTTGTGAGAAAAGGTAAGCTAACTTTCCCGAAACAACAACCCACCTGGCGGGCAACAACGGGGACAAAACATTCCTGGAAATCCCCGACTGTGGCCTGCTCTCACATATTAAGGTCTGAAAATCATAAACCTGAACTGTAGCTACATAGCATTAGCACCAGAGGCAGACTAGCTGCCCTGCTCTCAACCTGTCTGAGTGGAAGAGTACTCAGGTGGTTGTGTCTGCTGCATAATTCCAAAAGACAGCCAGCCTTAATCAAATAAAGGTGTTAGTGGCTGAGCATGGAGGATATACTGTACTGTTACAATAAGTCTGTTGAGCTCAGAGCCATAGACCCTCCCTTCATCGTTCCTCTCTGATCATCATTTAAACAAAACAAACCTGATGTTACCTGATTCTATGTTGACACTGTATGAAAATGTGACACTTGACACTTACAGAGCCTCCAGACAGACTACTGGTATTCTATCGGCCACACACAGCAAGTATGCTGTGGCTTATACGACATACATTTGGTCATGTAGTGTATGTGGACACCTGCTTGTTGAACATCTCATTCCAAAATTATGGGCATTAATATGGAGTTGGTCCCCACTTTGCTGCTATAACAGCAGGGAAGGCTCTCCACTAGATGTTGGAACATTGCTGAGGGGACTTGCTTCAATTCAGGCAAGAGCATTAGTGAGGTCGGGTACTGATGTTGGGCAATTAGGCCTGGTTCGCAGTCGGCGGTCCAATTCATCCCAAAGGTGTTTGATGGGATTGAGGTCAGGGCTCTGTACAGCCCAGTCAAGTCCCTTCCACACTGATCTCGAAAAAAACATGTGTGGCCTTTGCCTTATGCACGGGGGCTTTGTCATGCTGAAACGGGAAAGGGCCTTTCCCAAACTGAAAGGGCCTTTCCCAAAGTTTGAAGCACAGAATCGTCTAGAATGTCATTGTTTGCTGTAGCGTTAAGATGTCCATTCACTGGAACTAAGGGGCCTAGCCCGAAACATGAACAACAGCCCCAGACCATTATTCCTCCTCTACTAAACTTTAAAGTTGGCACTATGCATTGGGGCAGGAAGCATTCTCCCGGAATCCGCCAAACCCAGATTCATCCATCGGACTGCCAGATGGTTAAGCATGATTCATCACTCCAGAGTACACATTTCCACTGCTCCATAGTCTAATGGTGGTGAGCTTTACACCACTCCACCCGACGCTTGTCATTGTGCATGGTAATCATAGGCTTGTGTGCGGCTGCTCGGCCATGAAAACACATTTCAGGAAGCTCCCGATGAACAGTTATTGTGCTGATGTTGCTTCCAGCAGCAGTTTGGAACTCGGTAGTGAGTGTTGCAACCGAGGACAGACGATTTTTACGCATTATACGCTTCAGCACTCAGCAATCCTGTTCTGTGAGCTTGTGGGGCCTATCACTTCGTATTAAAAATGTGTGTGACTGTCCTGTGTATCAGTGTTCTGTTACTTGTCGTGTTTTGTGGATGTCAGGAAGAGAAGCTACTGCAAAATTATTTGGGGATCCAAATAAACAAAGACTGAGTGCATAGGACAGGAATAGAGAGGTCTAAGAAGTGTGTGGTTACTGGTCACTTACAACATGAAGTCCTGCTCCCAGCATGGCTGGTCCCCTCGCACGGTAATGGAGGTGCTCTTGACATTCTGCACCTTCAGCGTCACATAGCTATTGAACTTACCTGCAACACAGAAAGGAGGGGAAAAGAGGTGAAAAGCATGCATATAATGAAATGAAGTAATGGTGGGAAGAGGTACTGATATTTAATATTCGTACTAACAGTACTTATGCTCACCACATTACAAAGATAGATTGTCATGTTGAAAGGAAAAAAGAGAGTAGATTACTGTGTACACGTAGGAGACCAAGTCTCCATACTACTTTGTCTTTATAGGACATGAGCTGTAATCTGCATGACGTCAAATGATTTGCCAGATGGAGAGCTTCTGTGTACAGGTAAGAAAGACAATTGTGGTGGCAGACGTAGCAATGATGGGATAGTAACAGTAATCCTAGATTGGCCAACTGCTTCACTTTGACTTTGTGTGACTGAAGGACAGTCGGCGACGTAGGTGAGAGTGAAAGCAGATAAGTCAGTTTCCCCATCCCTTCCCCCACCGCCCTGCACCCAGACCAATTCACTGACTCTGGTAATCTCACTACAGAGGAGTGCCACACAGCCAGGCAGGCAGCAGATATAGCCTAGCCATCCATCCTCTCTCCTGGCTGATGTGATTCACTCACTGCAGAGCAGCCACCCTAATATAGCTCTGGGCATGATCACCATTTCACCTCTGACACTGAGACATAGGCCAGTACAGTAGGACTACGTGATGCAGAGACAGGCGAGACCAGCTTCTACAGCAGAAAAGGTCTCTGTCATCTCTCATACCATCAATTTAAAGACCAAGGTTAAAAGACCTTGTTTGATTTATAAACATATTTAAAAGTCATCACTGTGAAGCAGGTAGTGGCAAATCATTTCATATTTATTGTAGGGGCAGATGTGGTGGCACCACAGGTCACAAAGAGGTGGGGCCAACTTCTTTCTCATGATCATAACCAGTTAAAACTGCTCTCTTGTTGTCCCATTAGGTCTTCTTTTTTTGCCTTTCCAGTAGCCAACATACAGTGCCTTGCCAAAGTATTCGGCCCCCTTGAACTTTGCGACCTTTTGCCTCATTTCAGGCTTCAAACATAAAGATATAAAACTGTATTTTTTTGTGAAGAATCAACAACAAGTGGGACACAATCATGAAGTGGAACGACATTTATTGGATATTTCAAACTTTAACAAATCAAAAACTGAAAAATTGGGCATGCAAAATTATTCAGCCCCCTTAAGTTAATACTTTGTAGCGCCACCTTTTGCTGCGATTACAGCTGTAAGTCGCTTGGGGTATGTCTCTATCAGTTTTGCACATCGAGAGACTGAAATTTTTTCCCATTCCTCCTTGCAAAACAGCTCGAGCTCAGTGAGGTTGGATGGAGAGCATTTGTGAACAGCAGTTTTCAGTTCTTTCCACAGATTCTCGATTGGATTCAGGTCTGGACTTTGACTTGGCCATTCTAACACCTGGATATGTTTATTTTTGAACCATTCCATTGTAGATTTTGCTTTATGTTTTGGATCATTGTCTTGTTGGAAGACAAATCTCCTGCTATTGACCGATCGAAGCTCACTCTAGTTTTAAGCCCCTACAGGATTGGCTGTAGATACCTAGCACTACCTATCTTGTTAGAACTGACATGAGGGTGAAGCTTGCGTGGCTATCCATATAGTGGATCATTGGCTGTCAGGCCTGCTGTCAAGTGCGAGTTGCACGTCGAAAAAACTTGAAAACAGAACTAGAATGGAATTTTAAGCTTGAACAGCGCAAGCCTCTGCTCCATGCCCAGGTTTCTGATTATTCTGGCATGAGACCAAGTCCATATTATGGCAAGAACAACTCAAATAAGCAAAGAGAAACGACAGTCCATCAATATTTTAAGACATGAAGATCAGTCAATCCGGAACATTTCAAGAACATTGAAAGTTTCCTCAATTGCATTCGCAAAAACCATCAAGTGCTACGATGAAACTGTCTCATGAGGACCGCCACAGGAATGGAAGACCCAAAGTTACCTCTGCTGCAGAGGATAATTTCATTGGAATTATCAGCCTCAGAAAATGCAGCCAAAATAAATGCTTCACAGAGTTAAAGTAACAGACAAATCTGAACATCAATTGATCAGAGGAGACTGGGTGAGTCAGTCCTTCATGGTCGAATTGCTGCAACAACAAAAAAACAACTAAAGGACACCAATAAGCAGACACTTGCTTATGCCAAGAAACACGAGCAATGGACATTAGACCAGTGGAAATGAGTCCATATTTGAGATTTTTGGTTCCAACCGCCGTATCTTTGTGAGACGCAGAGTAGGTGAACGGATGATCTCCACATGTGTGGTTCCCAACGTGAAGCATGGAGTAGGTATGATGGTGCCTTGCTTGTGACAGTGTCAGCGATTAATTTTGAATTCAAGGCACACTTAACCAGCATGGCTACCACAGCATTCTGCAGCGATACGCCATCCCAGCTGGTTTTCACTTAGTGGGACTATCATTTGTTTTTCAACAGGGCAATGACCCAACACACCTCCAGGCTGTGTAAGGACTATTTGACTAAGGAGAGTGATGGAGGGCTGCATCAGATGACCTGGCCTCCAATCACCCGACCTCATCACAATTGAGATGATTTGGGATAAGTTGGATGCAGAGTGAAGGAAAATCAGCCAACAAGTGCTTAGCATATGTGGGAACTCCTTCAAGACTGTTGGAAAAGCATTCCAGGTGAAGCTAGTTGAGAGAATGCCAAGAGTGTGCAAAGCTGTCATCAAGACAAAGGGTGGCTACTTTGAAGAGTCTAAAATATATTTAGATTTTTTTTAACACATTTTTGGTTACTACATTATTCTGTGTGTGTTATTTCATAGTTTTGATGTCTTCACTATTCTACAATGTGGAAAAATAAAGAAAAACCCTTGAATGAGTAGGTGTGTCCAAAGTTTTGACTGGTATTGTATATCATTTAGTATATGTAAAGTCAAGATTAAATCAATAAATAGTCTGATGGGTGACAATATTAACCTATCATTTGTGAATGATATATTATCACATGTGAATAATGACCTGCATAAGAAACAATGCCTTTTTTTGTGACTTTTTCTAATCATAGTTGCACACCTCATGTAGCCTAGCCCATAGGCATATGGTGTTTTAATAAGGTTTGTATCACAACTGAAGTGGCCAAATAACTAATTAAAATTAAGCACATTAATCCGCTTTACAAGGGGTGTAAGCCTAACTGGCATACATTAGAGCGTGAGTTTCCAGTTTTGGGAAGATCATTTTCACCATAAAAAAGCACCTTTATAATAAAAGCATTACATGCATAATTGCATTTGCGGTCACTTTTGATAATGGTGTTTTCCGTTAAAAGGAACATTTGCGCTTATAGCCTACTACCACGTGTGCATTGCTGCACTTATAATGTGAAGAAATAGCCTAAGAGTTTAACATTTTAGGCTAAACGTTCTGATCTGTTGCGTCAGCCACATTGCATAAAAAGTATTTTTTGATGGTAGTCGTTGTATTAACTTGGGATCAATCACATCACACAACTGTCCCATACTATGTTCAGAATATTTATTTCTTGCACAGAATAGATTGACTGTTGTACTATGAGGGATAGGTTGACATAGGTTAGTGCTTTTGATGTTCATTAGTATTAACCCCAGTGTCCTGGCTAAATTCTCAATCTGGACCTCAAACCATCACAGTCACCTAATAATCCCCAGTTTACAATTGGCTCATTAATCCCCTGTAACTATCCCCCAGGTCGTTGCTGCAAATGAGAATGTGTTCTCAGTTAACTTACCTGGAAAAATAGTTGGCCAAAATAATACCAGTTGAAAGCGTGCTCTGTTTTCTATATATGTGCGCCATACGCAACCTGAGATTTCCGTGGATCTGAATAGTCAACACACACACCTTTATGTAAAACTATCTACCTGGGAAAAGATACATGGTCACCTGATTTCTCAATGCCTCTCCACAGAGCAAAAAAAAAACATTTATTTTGCCATGGACACAAAGCTTCAGTTCAGTCAACAGAGCTGGTACACAATGAGAAAGTGCGTAAAAAAGCGATACCCGATATTTTCAATTTTAGCGGTCTTTTAAGCATTCTAGTACAGTTAAATAGTTAACACACACATGTTGTGGTCTAAGGCACTGCATCTCAGTGCAAGAGGTGTCACTACAGTCCCTGGTTTGAACCCAGGCTGTATCACATCCGGACGTGATTGGGAGTCCCATAGTGCGACAAAGTCATTGTAAATAAGAATGTGTTCTTACCTGACTTGCCTAGTTAAATAAAGGTTACACACACACACACACACACACACACACACACACACACCACACACACACACAAAAGACCAAAAAGTTATTTTGTTGGCATTTACATACAGTGGGGCAAAGAAGTATTTAGTCAGCCACCAATTGTGCAAGTTCTCCCACTTAAAAAGATGAGAGAGGCCTGTAATTTTCATCATAGGTACACTTCAACTATGACAGACAAAATGAGAAGAAAATCCAGAAAATCACATGGTAGGATTTTTAATGAATTTATTTGCAACTTATGGTGGAAAATAAGTATTTGGTCAATAACAAAAGTTTTCCACCATAATTTGCAAATAAATTAAAAATCCTACAATGTGATTTTCTGGATTTTTTTTCTTCTCATTTTGTCTGTCATAGTTGAAGTGTACCTATGATGAAAATTACAGGCCTCTCATCTTTTTAAGTGGGAGAACTTGCACAATTGGTGGCTGACTAAATACTTTTTTGCCCCACTGTATACTTTTCGTGTGTCATGCCCTGGTCTTAGTATTTTGTGTTTTCTTTATTATTTTGGTCAGGTCAGGGTGTGACATGGGTTATTTATGTGGTGTGTTTTGTCTTGGTTTTTTTTGTAGGGCTTGGGATTGTGGTTACTGGGGTTGTCTAGAATAGTCTATGGCTGCCTGGAGTGGTTCTCAATCAGAGGCAGGTGTTTATCGTTGTCTCTGATTGGGAACCATATTTAGGCAGCCATATTCTTTGAGTGTTTCGTGGGTGATTGTTCCTGTCTCTGTGTTAGTTTGCACCAGAATAGGCTGTTTAGGTTTTCACGTTACGTTTATTGTTTTGTTCGTGTTTATCTTTTATTAAACATGTATCGAAATAACCATGCTGCATTTTTGTCCACCTCTCCTTCACCGGAAGAAAACCCTAACATTGTGGCTGTTTATTTACCACCACAGACAGCTGCTGGCACTAAGACTGCACTCAGTCAGCTGTATAAGGAAATAAGCAAACAGGAAACCACTCACCCAGAGGCGCCGCTCCGCTTAAATCAGTTCTACCAAATTTCCATCAACATGTTAAATGTGCAACCAGAGGGAAAAAATTTGAGATCACCTGTACTCCACACAGAGATGGGTAACAAAGCGCTCCCTTGCCCTCCATTTGGTAAATCCGACCACAACTATATCCTCCTGATTCCTGTTTACAAGCAAAAATTAAAGCAGGAAAGACCAGTGACTCGGTCTACAAAAAAGTGGTCAGATGAAGCAGATGCTAAACTACAGGACTGTTTTGCTATCACAGACTGGAACATGTTCTGGGATTCTTCCGATGGCATTGAGGAGTACACCACATCAGTCACTGGCTTTATCAATAAGTGCATCGATGATGCCGTCCCCACAGTGACTGTACATACCCCAACCAGAAGCCAGGGATTACAGGCAACATTCGCACTGAGCTAAATGGTAGAGCTGCTGCTTTCAAAGTGCGGGACTCTAACCCGGAAGCTTACATGAAATCCTGCTATGCCCTGCGACGAACCATCAAACAGGAAAAGCATCAATATAGGGCTAAGATTGAATCATACTACACAGGCTCCCACGCTCGTCTTATCTGGCAGGGCTTGCAAACTATTACAGACTACAAAGTAGTCTACAAATCACTTCTATGCTCGCTCTAGGCAAGCAACACTGAGGCAGGCATGAGAGCATCAGCTGTTCCGGACGACTGTGTGATCACGCTCTCCGTAGCCAACGTGAGTAAGACCTTAAACAGGTCAACATACACAAGGATGCGGGACCAAACAGATTACCAGGACGTGCGCTCCGAGCATGTGCTGACCAACTGGCAGGTGTCTTCACTGACATTTTCAACATGTCCCTGTAATACCGACATGTTTCAAGCAGACCACCATAGTCCCTGTGCCCAAGTACACAAAGGCAACCTGCCTAAATGACTACAGACCCGTAGCACTCACGTCTGTAGCCATGAAGTGCTTTGAAAGGCTGGTAATGGCTCACATCAACACCATTATCCCAGAAACCCTAGACCCACTCCAATTTGCATACCGCCCAAACAGATCCACAAATGATGTAATCTCTATTGCACTCCACACTGCCCTTTCCCACCTGGACAAAAGGAACACTTATGTGAGAATGCTATTCATTGACTACAGCTCAGCATTCAACACCATAGTACCCTCATAGCTCATCACTAAGCTAAGGATCATGGGACTAAACACCCCCTCTCTGCAACTGGATCCTGGACTTCCTGACGGGCCGCCCCCAGGTGGTGAGGGTAGGTAGCAACACATCTGCCCCCCAGGGGTGCGTGCTCAGTCCCCTCCTGTACTCCCTGTTCACCCACGATTGCATGGCAAGACTCCAACACCATCATTAAGTTTGCTGACAACAACAGTGGTAGACCTGATCACCGGCAACGACGAGACAGCCTACAGGGAGGAGGTCAGAGACCTGGCCGGGTGGTGCCAGAATAACAACCTGTCCCTCAATGCAACCAAGACTAAGTAGATGATTGTGGACTACAGGAAAAGGTGGACCGAGCACACCCCAACTTTCATCGATGGGGCTGTAGTGGAGCAGGTTGAGAGCTTCAAGTTCCTTGGAGTCCACATCACCAACAAACTAGAATGGTCCAACCACACCAGGACATTCGTGAAAAGGGCACGACAAAGCCTATTCCACCCCAGGAAACTAAAAAGATTTGGCATAGGTCCTGAGATCCTCAAAAGGTTCTACAGCTGCAACATCGAGAGCATTCTGACTAGTTGCATCACTGCCTGGTATGGCAATTGCTCGGCCTTCGACTGTAAGCACTAGAGGGTAGTGCGCACGGCCCAGTACATCACTGGGTCTAAGCTGCCTGCCATCCAGGACCTCTACACCAGGCGATATCAGAGGAACCCTAAAAATTGTCAAAGACCCAAGCCACCCCAGTCATAGACTATTCTCTCTACTACTGCATGGCAAGTGGTACCGGAGTGCCAGGTCTAGGACAAAAAGGCTTCAACAGTTTTTACCCCCAAGCCATAAGACTCCTGAACAGGTAATCAAATGGCTACCCAGAAGATTTGCTTTGTGTGCCACCCCCAAACTCTCTTTTATGCTACTGCTACTCTCTGTTTACCATATATGCATAGTCACTTTAACTATATATTCATGTACATATGTACATACTACCTCAATTGGCCCGACCAATCAGTACTCCCGCACATTGGCTAATCTGGCTGTCTGCATTGTGTCCCGCCACCCACCAACCCCTCTTTCACGCTACTGCTACTCTGTTCATCATATATGCATAGTCACTTTAACCATATCTTCATGTACATACTACCTCAAATCAGCCTGACTAACCGGTGTCTGTATGTAGCCTTGCTACTTTTATAGCCTCGCTACTGTTTTTCACTGTCTTTTTACTGTTTTATTTCTTTACTTACCTATTGTTCATCTAATACCTTTTTTTGCACTATTGGTTATAGCCTGTAAGTAAGCATTTCCTTGCAAGGTCTACACCTGTTGTATTCGCGCACATGACAAATAAACTTTGATATGATAGCTAATACTTACAAGGATTCCTAAATCATTGTTAACCTGTTTGGGGTAGGGGGCAGCATTTTCACTTTTGGATAAATAGCATGCCCAAACTGAACTGCCTCCTACTATGTCCCAGATCCTAATATATGCATATTATTATTAGTATTGGATAGAAAACACTCTGAAGTTTCTAAAACATTTTGAATCATGTCTGTGAGTATATCAGAACTTATTTAGCAGGCAAAACCCAGAGGACAAACTATTCAGATTTGTTTTTTTGAAGTCACTGTCTTTTCAATAAGTTTTCATGGGGAATCCAGAATTCTAATCAACTTTCCTGCAGTTCCTACCGCTTCTACTGGATGTCACCAGTTTGTAGAAATTGGTTGAGGTTTTTCCTTTGTGTAATGAAGAAGTACCACAGCTCAGAACGAACGTCACTTCATGTGTACCTTTTGATAGAGGCGCGTAACCAGAAAAGTAGCGTCAGTTTGTTTTGCACCTGTATTGAACACAGATCATCCTGTCTTCAATTTGATCAATTATATACATTTAGAAATGTGTAAAGTTGTATTACAAAAGTAGTTTGAAATATTTTGGCAAAGTTTACAGGTAACTTTTGAGATATTTTGTAGCGATGTTGGAAGAGGTGTTTTTCTGGATCAAACGCGCCAAATAAATGGACATTTTGGATATATATCAACTGAATTAAATCGAACAAAAAGGACCATTTGTGATGTTTATGGGACATATAGGAGTGCCAACAAAAGAAGCTTGTCAAAGGTAAGGCATGATTTACATTTTATTTCTGCGTTTTGTGTCGTGCCTGCAGAGTTGAAATATGCTACTCTCGTTGTTTACGGTTGTGCTATCATCAGATAATAGCATCTTATGCTTTCGCTGAAAAGCCTTTTTGAAATCTGACACGTTGGCTGGATTCACAACGAGTGTAGCTTTAATTTGCTATCTTGCATGTGTAATTTAATGATAGTTTGATTTTTATAGAAATGTATTTGAATTTGGCGCTCTGCATTTCCCCTGGCTATTGGCCATATGGGACGCAAGCATCCCACCTACCCCAGAGAGGCTAAGAATAATGAAAATGCCTGCAGGTTCTCCTGGTCATTGTTTTCAGGCTCGTTGTATTGGTGCTAGCTAGGTACCAACGATATATCGTACATCCCTGATACACACCACATTTCACAGAGACAGAAACAATTCATTGATTGACACTAATGAGGTAATGCAGTATGTTGTTAGTCCCAGAGGTCGAGTTATATTGAAACCTGCTGTAAGCTATACACCGAGTGTACAAAACATTAGGAACACCTGCTCTTTCCATGACAGACTGACCAGGTGAATCCAGGTGAAAGCTGTGATCCCTTATTTGTCACTCATCTACACTTTCAATTAGTGTAGATGAAGGGGACAAGACAGGTTAATTAATGATTTTTAAGCCTTGTGACAATTGAGAAATTGATTGTGTATGTGTGCCATTCAGAGGGTGAATGGGCAAGATAAAATATTTAAGCGTCTTTGAACAGGGTATGGTAGTAGGTGCCAGGAGCACCGGTTTGAGTGTGTCAAGAACGGTAACGCTGCAGGGTTTTGTGTATCAAGAATGGTCCACCACCCAAAGGACATCCAGCCAACTTGACAACTGTGGGAAGCATTGGAGTAAACATGGGCCAGTATCCCTGTGCAATGCTTTCAACACCTTGTAGAGTCCATGCCCCTAGGGCACAAGGGTGTGAAACACAATATTAGGAAGGTGTTCTTAATGTTTTGTACACTCAGTACAGGTCTCCAGTGGGGACATCAGGTAAACAGCCAGGCCTAGGGCTCTGCGTTGAGAAGAAACAGGTCTAATTAGAGTATCAGGAGGCCAGTCAGCAATACAGACATTACACAACCATGATCTGGAGACACTCCCCATCTCCCCCTTACTAATTAGATGCCCCATGCCTCGTCTTGGACCACACTTGCTGCTTCTCATGAATACAAGTTCAAAGATAAGAGGAGGAGGCGGCCTGGATTAGATTAGAGCCACTTAGTGATTGTGGTCTCTATCTGAAAGAGCTCTTCCACCTTGCACAAAGGACTGATAGCATCTTACCAGAAAGAAACGGCCACCCTCTGTCATAACACACACCCGCACATGCACGCACACAGAGAGCACACGTGGATTGTCGTGTGGACCGACCATCAAACAGCAGACTTTGATAAGTACCCACACTCTGAAAGTAGACAGAAGATCTGTCCAGGTTACTGAGTCATACCAGCGACAGAACCCCTCGGTCTTTCGCTCCAACTCACCACACATGCCTTAGTCAAGTGTCTTCATTCATTATTGACACATCATCAGTTTTCCAATAAATTAGTCAGAAAAACACGGATGGTTGGAAGCCTGACATTTACTATTTGGACCTCTCATCAAGGTTGTATGTCATAGAAGACATATTCCTCTGTCACAGGGCACACCTGGGTAGTTGTGTTTTATGAATAGTGGTAGGTAAGTATTTGTAAATAGCACTAACAATCAAATGTATGTGTATATTTATATTCTGGGCCAATTCATGTCAAGCCCAACCAGTCAGTTTTTCCACTGCAAATGAATCTATCCAAGTCAAAATATTTAGCTGTAGTTGGGTTAAAATCGGATTCCATAATCATGTGTATCCAAATGCAATACGGCCTGTGCGTCTCTGATGGCTCTTGCAAGGTCCCTAACCGTTGCATCACCAGAGTAGGGCTATTATACATGTGTCTCTCTTGCACCGTCATGCAATTATTAAGAGACTAGAGACAATGAGCTAATCCTAAACAACTAGTGTTCTCGTATTAACTAATTGAGTCAAGTAAAAGCAAGGATGTAAAGGTGGAACACAAAAGCATATGATGTGTGTGCAAATTTAAATGAGGATTTACCGATACAAAATTAGGAATGTAAAGTCAATCAAAGAGTTTCTCTAAGTGAGGACTGCATTTACTCAAACAACTAATTGGTTTATTAGTCCCGAATGAATTAACACTCAAACAATAGCAGTTAACATGGAATATATAATACAAAATAAAACAGAGTAAATGTCACAATAACACAGTCATAGGGTTTATGAGATAGGTAAATCCCTATACTGTTTGCCCTCACTCCTAAGTGGAGTGCGTGGGGATTTGGATTTTGCCAGCACTGATCTGACCAGTAGTGGCATGTATTCATGGATGCCAGGGGAAGCCAGGCTTCCCCAAAATATTGAAAAAAAGTGTCTCCGTTTCCAAATTTTAATTCAATTTGCAAGAGGCTGAATATACAGTCTCTCACCGGAGAAAGGATCAGAGCAAACGAAACAGCACCCCTTTGTCTCTATATGTGTAGCCCATCTATCTATCGATAGATCTATCTGATGCTGTCTGGTCAAAAAGTGTATTGCATTGTTGCCGCCCGTAGCATTGAATGCAAGGGAACCCAGCGGTCATTTGGCCTACCCTGATGAAAAGGTATAAAATAATATTCAATCAGCAGTGAGCTAAACTGAGTGAGCTCATATATGAATGGTTCAGTTGCACCCTAAAAAAATAAGCGTCATACCAATCACATCAAGTGAAAAATGTCATTGACAGAAAAAACTTAATTGTTGCATCTCCCTGTGTTGATGTCCTCCGGTGGCTAGCTAGCTTTTAAAAAAAAAAATTAAATTGAACCTTTATTTTGATAGGGGAGACATTGAGACCTAGGTCCCTTTTCCAATTGTGATTACACACACACACACACACACACACACACACACAAATCAGAACCGTGGCAAGCCAAATCACATTTACCTTACGTATAGAGGACTAAATTGTTATTGGTATATTTTAGTTGTCACTGTATTAGATTAAGCAGAGGTGATTTGATAAAGTTGAAATGGTGCTGGTATAGTGGAGGCAACTCCTGTTTGTTTGAGACTTGCAGTAACTCTCCGTGGTTCTAAATCAATAGTTGTTTAGTGGTCCGAAAATGTCAGAAACATGAACTTGCTTGACCGTGCTGTAGGTTATGTAACTGTTTGTTACATGCAATATGCTTTGTGGACTTCAGACAGAGGTTGCTCTCCGGTTTTGTGATGAAAGAAAGGTGTGGTTGAATTTATTCTGCCACTTCTTATTGTCTCGGCCTTAGTTCATATACCAGTGTCACTGGTATATGAACTAACAGGTTATAGAGCAAACAACGCAATTATCAAAACACATAGGTTGCAATATGCCAGTAGCTTCCCCAGTGATTTTACGCACACACAACAACTGCTGAGCAGCTCACCTGCAGCACATGGGATAGAGCTAGGCGGGAAGCAGGGACAGAAAGCCCCATTGGATTACGCTAATACAAAAGTCAACCGACCACTGACTGATTGCCCTACAGGAGAAGTAGGTGCAAATGACTTGCTGCTATGAAGGCTTTTTAAAAAGGTTCACAAACTGTCCTAGTTTCGGTCAGCATTCGAGTACATAACTCCTAAATAAAGAGGTAGTTTAAGGACTTACCTGGAGATCCTTGGAGTTTGGCTTTCTTTACTGAAATAGAAAGAGAAAACAACTGTTAGAAACAAAGACATAAAACGGTTTTAATAAAACCTAGACAGCAAGTCGTTATGCCTGCTCATGATTTACTTCAAGGATATCATACGGACTCTGATAAAGCTGATTGCTGTAGGCTTGCCCTACATTGTGTACAATTCATGCGATCGGGTGGTCACTTCACGTCACTTCGGTGTCCCCCTAAGAGGCCACAGTCAGAGTCAGGATATCCGTCATGCTGAGTGTGTAACCGGATCAGTGAAACACGGACCAGAAAGAAGTCACACGGACACCAATCAGCCACGTGTTATCAACCACAACGACAGAAAAACAAGGGCACATGACATTTGTCGGTGAGTTCCGTCATTCATTGATAAGCAGACCGACAGATGGGGCACATGTTGATGAAGCATGGAGTAGGATTGTGTTAGACGTGGCCAGACGTGTCTGAGTGAGCATCACAATATTCTCTCAACCTATCAGCAGAAAACACCAGCCGATCACATTTTTGAGAAGCACCAAATACTAACAAAAAAAAGTGGCACGAGGGAATAGAATCCACCACTGTTAATAATTGACCACGTTTACATGCGCACAGTATACCAGATAAGGTCTTACACAGAATAAGCTGTTTACATGCAACTTTTAAATCCCGCTAACGAATAGCCCTGTATCCATGAATACACCGAATACTCCTAATTGAAGTTCATATGGGTTAAATGGAATAGTAACTGAAGTCAGTACACTGACTGTAGACCTATAACCTCTCATATGTAGCATAATATTAACTCCTGCTGAATTAGGCATTTCTTGCAGAAAAATGATACAACAAGTGTGCGTGTAATGTGTCATCTTCGAAACTTATGCAAGAAGACAGTATTTCAACCACATAAAATATGCACCCAAGACAAACTGTAGTCTATTCATAAACATTCATTCTAAAACATTCATTCAGAAGTTGACAGAAGAGAAGCTGCATGTACAGCACATTCGGAAAGTATTCAGACCCCTTGACTTTATCCACATTGTTACGTTACAGCCTCATTATAAAATTGATTAAATAAATAATTTCCCTAATCAATCTACACACAATGGCCCATAATGAAAAAGAGAAAACAGGTTTTAAGAAATGTTTGCACATTTATTAAAAATAAAGTATTCAGACCCTTTGCTATGAGACTCAAAATTGAGCTCAGGTGCATCCTGTCTCCAACTTGATATAAGTCCATCTGTCATAAATTAAATTGATTGGACATGTTTTGGAAAGGCACACACCGGTCTATATAAAAGGTCCCACAGTTGACAGTGCATGTCAGAGGAAAAACCAAGCCATGAGGTTGAAGGAATTGTCCTTAGAGCAACGAGACAGGATTGAGTCGAGGCACAGATCTGGGGAAGGGTACCAAAACATATCTGCAGCATTGAAGGTCGCCAAGAACACAGTGGCCTCCATCATTCTTAAATGGAAGAAGTTTGGAACCATCGAGACTCTTCGTAGAACTGGCTGGCCGCCCGGCTAAACTGGGCAGTAGGGGGAGAAAGTTCTTGGTCAGGGAGGTGACCAAGAACCCGATGGTCACTCTGACAGAGCTCCAGAGTTCCTCTGTGGAAATGGGAGAACCTTCCAGAAGGACAACACTCTCTGCATCACTCTAGCAATCAGGTATTTTTTATTTTATTTAACTAGGCAAGTAAGGCCTTTATTGGTGGAGTGGCCAGGCGGAAGCCACTCCTCAGTAAAGGGTACATGACAGTGTCATGGCAGAATCAGAATTAGTTGTGTAACATAGATAAGATGTTTTATTTTCATAATATGCTTGTGAGATACTTGTCATTTAGAATGTATTTTGTTGTACTATAGTGTTGGCCGGTTGCAGTTATCTGTTCTCTGTCAGGGTTCAGTTACTTGGGCCGCAGAGAGGGGAGAGGTCAAGCTTGTCTTCATATGTAAAGGTATCTTTTAAACCATGTGAAGGGATGATTGAGGGGGAAGCAATTATCTCTTGGCTCCACAATGTCTGTGTGCCAGTCACTGTCTCTCTGTGGTCTTGTCCAGGAGGGGGTGTATTTGATATATGCCATTGGATGAGGTAATGGTGTTGGTCCTGAGTGGTACCAAGAGCGAGATAAGAACATAGTTTAGAAGACCAAAGCTGAACGATAATTTATAGCCAATGCTGTCTGGCTATGTGTGTCTTTGCTATAAAGGATCTCAGTAGCAATGTGTAAGCACTCTCAGAGAATTCATTTATAGACACTGAATTGATCTGAGTCACAGGGTTGTGATGGAGCTCATAATTAAAAATTGACTCTATGATAACTCTGACTTGTGTGGTGGTTTGCTCTCATGATTTGGTAAATACAGGAAATTTCCACTACAACAGCCCGCTTGGAGTTTCCAAAAGGCACCTAAATGACTCTTAGACCATGTAAAACAAGATTCTCTGGTCTGATGAAACCAAGATTGAACTATTTGGCCTGAATGCCAAGCATCCCATCTGGAGGAAACCTACAGCAAAGTATAGAGAGATCCTTGATGAAAACCTGCTCCAAAGCGCTGAGGATCTCAGACTGGGGTGAAGGTTTGTATTTGCTATGGATCCCCATCAGCTGCTGCCAATCGGGAACTTCCTTAGGTCCGACAAAATTAAGGTAGTTACAAATATATTGTAAAGGTTTAAAAAATATATTGTATAACAGATTTCACAACACACCAAGTGTGTGCCCTCAGGCCCCTACACCATCTACAACACATCTACAACACAAAATCCATGTGTATGTTATCATGTGTGTCGTGTCTTTGGCTATACCGGATTAAGTGATGAGGTGTAAACCCATAACATACACGGTTTTCCAGCAGCAGACTATGATCGATAATGTCAGAAGCTGCACTGAAGTCCAACAAAAAAGCTCCCAATCTTTTTATCATCAATTTCTCTCAGCCAATCATCATTTGTGTAAGTGCTGTGCTTGTTGAATGTCCTTCCCTAGAAGCTTGCTGAACGTCTGTCAATTTGTTTACTGTAAAATAGCATTGTATCTGGGCAAACACAATTTTTTCACAAAGGTTGGTAACAGGCTGATTGGTTGGCTATTTGAGCCAGTAAAGTGGGCTTTACTATACTTAGGTAGCGGAATTACTTTTGCTTCCCTCCAGGCCTGAGGGAACACACTTTCTAGTAGGTTTAAATTGAAGATATAGCAAATAAGAGTGGCAATAACGTTCGCTATTATCCTCAGTAATTTTCTATACAAGATGTCAGACCCCGGTGTCTTGTCATTGTTGATAGACAATTTAACCTCTTCCACACTGAATTTACAGAATTCAAAATTACAATTGTCTTTTATAATTTGGTCAGATATAATTGGATGTGTAGTGACAGTGTTTGTAGTTGGAATGTCATGCCTAAGTTTTCTTATCTGGCCAATTAAAAAAATAATTAAAAGTAGTTTGCAATATCAGTCGGTTTTGTGATGAATGAGCCATCAATTTCAAAAAATGATGGGTTGAGTTTACCTTTTTTCCAATAATGTCATTGAAGGTGCTCCAAAGCTATTTACTATATTTCTTTATGTAATTTATCTTTGTTTCATAGTGTAGTTTCTTCTTCTTTTTATTCAGTTTAGTCACATGATTTCTCAATTTGCAGGACGTTTGCCAATCGGCTGTGCAGCCAGACTTATTTGCCATTCCTTTTGCGTGATCCCTCAACCACACAATTTTTCAAATCCCCGTCAATCCACAGGATTTAACAGTTTTTACAGTCATTTTCTTAAATGGTTGCATGCTTATTAGTAACTGGGATAAGCAATTTCATTAACCTCTTGAAGCTGTGTTTTGCAATATTGAACTTGTGATTTCATGAATATTAATATTTTTTAGTAATATTATGTGACTGTTGCGCTATGCTATTCAGTGGTTGCTGACGAAAATGATCCCATGACAGGGATGGGTAGCGTCAAGAAGTTAACCTTTTATAACTAGGGGGCAGTATTTTCATTTTTGGATAAAAAACGTTCCCATTTAAACGGGATATTATGTCACGAAAAGATGCTCGACTATGCATATAATTGACAGCTTTGGATAGAAAACACTGACTTTTCCAAAACTGCAAAGATATTGTCTGTGAGTGCAACAGAACTGATGTTACAGGCGAAACCCAGATAAAAATCCAAATCAGGAAGTGCCGCATTTTTTGAAACCGCCTCATGCCAATGACTCCTTATATGGCTGTGAATGAGCTATGAATGAGCTTACGTTTTCTACGTATTCCCCAAGGTGTCTACAGCATTGTGACGTTGTTTTACGCATTTATGTTGAAGAATAGCCATAAGGGACCACATTTAGCAAGTGGTCACATGATGGCTCCCGCAGAAAATCTTGCGTAAAGTAGACAAGTAGCCATTTTTCCAATCGCTTCTTATGAGAAAGCAATTGTCCCGACGGATATATTATCAAATTGTTATGTGAAAAACACCTTGAGGATTGATTCTAAACAACGTTTGCCATGTTTCTGTCGATATTATGGAGCTAATTTGGGAAAAGTTCGGTGTTGTAGTGACTGCATTTTCCGGTCGATTTCTCAGCCAAACGTGAAGAACAAACGGAGCTATTTCACATACAAAAATTATCTTTTTGAAAAAAATGAACATTTTCTATCTAACTGGGAGTCTCCTGAGTGAAAACATCCAAAGTTCTTCAAAGGTAAATTATTTAATTTGGTTGCTTTTCTTATTTTCGTGAAAATGTTGCCTGCTGGTAGCAGAGCCTAGCCATAGCATTATGACATGATAAACAAATGCTTGTCTAGCATTGGCTGTAAAGCATATTTTGAAAATATGAGATGACAGTGTGATTAACAAAAGGCTAAGCTGTGTCTCAATATATTTAATTTGTGATTTTTATGAATAGGAAGATTTATGCCTGCTGCGTTATGCTAATTAGTTTGAGAATATGGTTACGCTCCCGCATGCGTGATTGAGAGTCATGAGTTAACTGAGCTGGGCTTGGGTCATTGTTCACCTTCCAACAGGAGTGTCGCGTTTGTAGCGTCATACCGAAGAAGACTCGAGGCTGTAATCGCTGCCAAAGGGGTTTCAACAAAGTACCGAGTAAAGGGTTTGAATACGAATACCTATGTAATTTGATTTAAGTTTTTAATAAATTAGCAAACATTTCCAAAAACCTGTTTTTGCTTTGTCATTGTGGGATAGTGTGTAGATGATGAGGGGGAAAAACTTAAAATAAAATATTTACATACCGTCTGATCAGCATAGCCCAGGCATCTTATCCAGGTTTCTCATAAATAAAAATGTATTAGTTATTCTGATTGAGAAGGGCATTGCCAAAAATATTGATGTGTCTAAACTTAAGAAACAATGTTTCAGGTTTTTGATGGAAATGTTCAGATGTTTCAAAACAATTCACCACTAGTCTGTGACAGACCACACTTTCATATTGACCAATGTGGTGTAATCTTTGAGAGTCAAATCTCTTAATACACAACCCACATCCATACTGACCCAGCCCACCCAGATAAGCTATATGCTTATCCCATAGGGCAGCACACAATTGCCCCAGAGTCGTCCAGGTTAGGGGTGGGTTTGGCCGTCATTGTAAATAAGAATTTGTTCTTAACCGTCTTGCAGGTTAGCCTACCAGATCTAAAAAAATATTTAAAAAAATGCATCCTATAACGATACATTCTCCTTTTATCTACACGGTTGAAAACAAGAGCAGAAAAACAACCTCCAGAGCACTCTGATCTATTTTTAGACTTGGCAGACCTTTCCTGTATCTATATAATAACAGTTATGGGATTGAAAGATGGATTAGAGGGGATTCATTGTGAATGCTGATCCCGCCTTATGTACAGCCAAATAAACGACTGGGCCGGGATGGCAGATGAACAGGATTGCGTGGCAGTGAGTGACAGAAACTGACATTACATGATTTTAATATGAGCACGTGCAGCTCTTCCCCCTCGCTCTCTGTACACAGCTAGAATAACACGCAGCCCAAGTGAGTGTGGCTCTATTTATTTACCCATCTTAGTTTGCCACGTTGCTGGTGGTGAGATTAAGTGGCTATTGGCTAAGAGACAAAAAGGGAGGAGAGAAAGCGAGAGAGAGAGGAATTATTTCTAAATACAAGTTAAAATGCACCTGCCATCTTCCATTTTCTACACAAGGGGTTCCCAACTTGGGAGAAGCTGAGCTATGACCTAAGTTCCAAGAGTCAAAGAAATTGGACTTGGGAAGTAGTTTTATACAATGAACCAGATTTAAACAATTGTACTGGTACCCCCTATATACAGGGGGTACCAGTACAAGATTCATGTGAAGGGGTTTGAGGTATTTAAGGTAGATATGTACCTGAAGGCAAGGTAAAGTGACTAGGTATCAGGAGAGAAGCTTAAAATAAAGAACAGAGTGTGTGGGTATGGGTTTGTGGTTGTGTTGTATCGGTATGTCTGTGTGTTAGGTTTGTGTGCGTGCGTGCGTATGAAGCAGTGATGGCTCCTCAGAGTAAATTTCATAAAAGTAAAAATGGTAAAACATTGAAAAAGTTATCCTTTTTTAGATAAAACTATACTAAATATTTTCACGTCACCAAATAATTAATTAAAACACACTGTTTTGCAATGAAGGTCTACAGTAACCTCAACTGCACTCTATAAGGTAGAACCATGGTGTAGCCGGAGAAAAGCTAGCTTCCGTCCTCCTCTTGGTACATTGACTTCAATACAAAACCTAGGAGACTCTTGGTGCACCCCCCCCCCCATAGACTTACACAGTAATTATGAAGGCTTCCAGAGGACATCCTCCAACTTATCAGAGCTCTTGCAGCATGAACTGACATGTTGTCCACCCAATCAAATGACCAGAGAATGAATCTAGTGCTGAAAGCATAAGCTACAGCTAGCTAGGACTGAAGTGCATAAAATGTGGTGAGTAGTTGACTCAGAGAGAAAGACAAATTAAGTTCTTCAAAAATGAAGGAGAAGCAAGAGAAATTGTCAATTTTGTTTCACTTACTTAGCTAGCAAATGCAGCTGGCTAGTTTAGTTACTCAAACACCCGGCTCAAACAGAGGGATGCTATGTTAGCTAGCTGGCTATCCAACACAACACTGGAACTCTTCCAAGTCAAGGTAAGCATTTGTTTTTATTAATTTATTGCCACCAGGGCCCATCGGTGTAACTACTTACTGCATATACACTAACGTTGCTGCACGATTATAGCGGGTTTACTAACGCATTAGTTCTATTAGCTATATTGACTAGGATGTTACTTTAGCTAATATAGGGACAAAAATATAGGCTGTGTGTAGTGGTTATGACATGGTTTGGCTTGGAAAGGTTTTTTCGCCTGGTCATATACAGCTGATGTGTTGTTAATTGAAGTCTACAAACAAAGGGAAAAGGTGAGAGGAAGAGAGTGCAGAGGCTAGAAGAGCATGGCTGCTATAATCAAAGGTGTATTCATTCTGTCGATTCTGTTGAAAAACATTTCTTAAAACGTAAGTAAACTGGGATAAAAAAAATAGCTGAATTTGTCCAATAAAAACGCTTGTTTGCAACTGGTTGTACTAATGACTAAACCCTAGATAAGCTGGATGCAGGCAAGCGTGTGTATGTAATCTCAAATTTCTCTCTAGACTTGTGTGCACCTATGTTGTAAACTTCCATTCATAGGCTAGGTTGTAGCAACCTCGTGATGGATATAGGGACAATTTGAGTAACATGTAGTAGTGGGACACAATCATGAAGTGGAACGACATTTATTGGATATTTCAAACTTTTTTAACAAATCAAAAACTGAAAAATTGGGCATGCAAAATTATTCAGCCCCTTTACTTTCAGTGCAGCAAACTCTCTCCAGAAGTTCAGTGAGGATCTCTGAATGATCCAATGTTGACCTAAATGACTAATGATGATAAATACAATCCACCTCTGGTCAGATGAAACCAAAATGGAACTTTTTGGCAACAATGCAAAACGTTATGTTTGGCGTAAAAGCAACACAGCTTATCACCCTGAACACACCATCCCCACTGTCAAACATGGAGGTGGCAGCATCATGGTTTGGGCCTGCTTTTCTTCAGCAGGGACAGGGAAGATGGTTAAAATTGATGGGAAGATGGATGGAGCCAAATACAGGACCATTCTGGAAGAAAACCTGATGGAGTCTGCAAAAGACCTGAGACTGGGATGGAGATTTGTCTTCCAACAAGACAATGATCCAAACCATAAAGCAAAATCTACAATGGAATGGTTCAAAAATAAACATATCCAGGTGTTAGAATGGCCAAGTCAAAGTCCAGACCTGAATCCAATCGAGAATCTGTGGAAAGAACTGAAAACTGCTGTTCACAAATGCTCTCCATCCAACCTCACTGAGCTCGAGCTGTTTTGCAAGGAGGAATGGGAAAAGATTTCAGTCTCTCGATGTGCAAAACTGATAGAGACATACCCAAGCGACTTACAGCTGTAATCGCAGCAAAAGGTGGCGCTACAAAAATATTAACGTAAGGGGGCTGAATAATTTTGCACGCCCAATTTTTCAGTTTTTGATTTGTTAAAAAAAGTTTGAAATATCCAATAAATGTCGTTCCACTTCATGATTGTGTCCCACTTGTTGTTGATTCTTCACAAAAAAATACAGTTTTATATCTTTATGTTTGAAGCCTGAAATGTGGCAAAAGGTCGGAGAGTTCAAGGGGGCCGAATACTTCCGCAAGGCACTGTATTTACAGATGTGAGTGCTACACGTCGATAGTCACAGCTGAATCTGTGCCAAAGTCAACATGGCCCATTTCATGAGTGGTAGCTATAGCCTTCAGCCCAGAGCCGATATTGCCTGTAATCCATGGTTTTTAGTTTGGATACGTTCGCATAGTCACTGTGGGTGCTACGTCATCTATGCACTTATTGATGAAGCCCGTGACTGTTCTGGTAAACTCCTCAATGGTATCGGATGAAACCCGGCACATATTGCAGGAAATTAGCTTCAAAACAACATTTTCCTCGATCGCTCAAATTAAACAAAATCAAGCTGGTGGTGTATTTAATATAGGCTCAGTAAACAATAAATAAAGGTGAAAAAGGGGGGCCCGAGGGGGAAAAAGGTTGGGAACCCCTGCTCTGCACAGACACTCATTTCCTCTCCCTCACACTCAGAAATTCTCAATTGGGCAAAGGTCTGTACACTCCTCGACTCCTCCAGCCCCCACTCCTTCGTGAAACCAATAAGTGGTCGCAATATGTAGGAGACAGTGGAGGAATAGGTTTTGTCCTGCCCTCTTCACGACTGTCTTGGTGTGCTTGGACCATTCTAGTTTGTTGGTGATGTGGCACCACATGGCCAGGTCTCTGATCTCCTCCCTATAGGCTGTCTCACCATTGTTGGTGATCAGGCCTACCACTGCTGTGTCATCAGCAAACTTAATGATCGTGGAGGATGTTCAGGATCATCCTACCATGGAAGAGGTTTGAAATCCCCCACACTCCCATTGAAACAACTTTTCTCAGATGAGAAAAGCATGCACACATTTAAAAATGATAAGCTACTTATCCTTGTAACTATACTGAACATTTATTAAATTTTTTTCATCCCAGCCCCCGTTCCCGCAGGAGGTCTTTTGCGTTTTGGTAGGCTGCCATTGTAAATAAGAATGTTCTTAATTAACTGACTTGCCTAGTTAAATAAAGGTTAAATAAAAATTAATTTTAAAAAATTAACACAACATGCAACAATTTGAAAGATTTTACTGAGTTACATTTCAAAAGGAAATCAGTGAATTTAAATAAATAAATAAGGCCCTAATCTATGGATTTCACATGACTGGGCAGGGGTGTTGCCATGGGTAGGCCTGGGAGGGGGGGGGGGCATAGGCCTTGGCAGCAAGGCTCACTCACTCGGGAGCAAGGCCCAGCCAATCAGAATGAGTTTTTCCCCACAAAAGGGCTTTGTTACAGAGAGAAATACTCCTCAGCACCAGAAATAAGCTTTGTGTGCATATGGAACATTTCTGCCAAGAGTGTGCAAAGCTGTCATCAAGGCAAAGCATGGCTACTTTGAAGAATCTAAAGTATATTTTGATGTATTTAACCATTTTTGGTTACTACATGATCCCATATGTGTTATTTCATAGTTTGGATGTCTTTACTATTATTCTACAATGTAGAAAATAGTAAAAATAAAGAAAAACCCTTGAATGAGTAAGTGTGTCCAAACTTTTGACTGGTATTGTAAGTGTTTCCAGACCGGCTCTTCTAGGCCACCAGGCTGTGACTCTGGCCTGTGAGTTGGCACGATGGCATGATGTCCCAATCAAGCTGATGCCTTGTAAGCAGAGGAAAACAGAGCAGAGAGCCATAAAGCGAGGGCCCATTATGATGGAAACTGATGCTCATCTCTCCTCTGCTCAGCCCTCCATCTTTGTGGAAGCGGCTGTGTGAAGCCATCAGTGTTTGGCCAGGGGCAGTTACTCAGTTACCCCATCAACATACTGTTTTCTAATCTGCTCTACGGTGTGCTCAGCTGATGTCTAGCCATATTGGTTTCTTTACTAAATAAGCTGACAAGAGGGACATATTTGATATTGGCAACCACAAAATATCACTAAGCAGTAAAAGTTATAATAATTTGAGCCAGGGTGTATTAGTTTTAGTAGATTAAAAACACAGCATAGCTTTTTTCTATCCCATAATTTCTTTGCTAACAGCAGTTCCACTAACAATACTACATACCAACATAATTTATTACATCCACTCAAACTTTAACTGCCAGCAGCCCAGCACGAGGCGCATTTTAATATTGACTCGCTTGCGACTGTTACTTAACTCAGAGGATTAGTACTGGTAACACTTAAATTGGCACTCCAGTCTCCTTTTCACCTCATTGTTAAATATTACTGCACTGTCGGAGCTCGAAGCACAAGCATTTCACTACACCTGCAATAACATCAGTTAAACACGCGTATGTGACCAATACATTTGATTTGATAACACCTGGTTAACTTAACAAAAGTCACATCTCAATATGAGGTCCAGGTAAGTCATGACATAGCACAAGTGTGCTCATCTATTATCCCTCAAGCAAGGGGGGAGGCCGATGACATCACAGATTCCCATCAGACCATCTCCTTGAATAGCCTAATCGCTGAAGTTTGCAGTTATGTCTAAAAAAACTTTTTCTCAAAACATAGTTTTCTTACCTTTTAGTACTGTGTTCTTTACTGTATTTATAAGTGAGATAAAAGTAAAACAGTAAAAGTTTTTTTAAATAGCTGGAGGACATCTTTAAGTTGGGGACAGAGGAGGCACATCATGTGAACACATGGTGGATGGGAGGGACAGAAACTGCTGACTCTGGCCCTGCATGCCTGGAGTGCTGTGGCTAGAGAGCGTCGTCAGGCGGGCCCAGGGAGACAGGAAGCAGGAAGATAAATTCAGCAAGTTGGGTCAAAGGCTCTGCTGCGGCTGGTATTGTTCTGTATTTACACATTGCACTGAGCATATGAAGTGGAGGCTATGGGCGGGTGGGCGAGCAGGCGAGAGAGAGAAACAAATGTCCATAGGATTACTCTTGCAATCTCTCAGAGCTCTCCCCCTCTCTGCTCTCACAATTTTGCTACTCTACTCACAATCTCTGTCTGTTCTATTGGACTTGTTCTTGTTTCTCCCTTTCAACATGACATCTTTCCCATGTCATTCCCCTCTCACACGATCTTCATGATTTAAAGGCCTAGTCCATACACCTTGAGCTATCTGTCTGTCGCTTTATCTATATATCAGATTATTGACACAGCTGAATCTGTGCCAAAATCAACATGGCCCATTTCATGACATTGTTTGCTTTCATTTCATGAAGACTGTCACGAACACTGTTTTTCTATAACACTAAGAGACACACATCACTGTTTTTTCAGAGGAGCCACAGACTAAATCCCAGTCCATGTCAGCAGGGGTCTCATGACTGTCCCTGTCACACATGGGCACTTGGAGGGGAGACCACTTATCTGTTGTATAGACATCACAATGGAGAGGGGCCTTTCTAAAGGTAATAAATAAACCAAAAACCATGGCGCTGCTGTACGGGGGAATGGGTGAGTCACAGCAGCCAATCACATACAGGCCGACCAGCCGGTTTAGTGGGGACTCAATGGAGTGGCAGGTAGCCTAGCATTTAAAATCTGTAAACCGGCAAGGTTTAAAAATCTGCCATTCTCCCCTTGAGCATGGCCATTCTCACTTGCATGGTGTGATGAGCCTGACAACTGAATTTGTAGTTGGTTAGAACTGTGATCACAAACAGACCTCGGTGACAAGACACAAGCTCCTATAATAAGTACCTCTGCCAACTGGTCACAATCACACATCTGTGCCATAATGTACCTGCCAAAATATAATGATTGAAGAGATATGAAAATAATACCTCAGAGCGTGGTTGACACTAGCATGTCTGCTATGTACACTTGCATGAAATGGACAAAAAAATGTTTTGAAAATTATTAGTCTTGATGGAGATAGGCCTGAAGGACTAGACTTGACACTCAACACCTGCCTGTTTTATTTTCACTCAGTATCAAAAAGAGAAAGAGTGACCGTACCAGCCACAGAGGTATTGACGACAGGGGGAGATAATAAAACTAATCAGATACTAGTAATCATTTTTCTATTTGGGTATTATTTTGTTACATTTTAGTATTTTTCCCAAACTGAAAAGTAGGGAGAATAACAGGGAAAAGCTCAAAAGTCACGTTTTTCTAAACATTAGAAATAATTGAAGTTCAGAGAACTCAGTCAAGCAGCTCTACGGCTGGCCATACTTTCCTCCTGGCTACCCCAACCCCAGCCAACAGCCCACCTAAATCCAGGTAGCAGATGTTCTGAAAGAGCTGCAAAAACTGGACCCGTACAAATCAGCTGGGCTAGACAATCTGGACCCTCTATTTCTTAAATGATCAGCCGCCGTTGTTGCAACCCCTATTATTAGTCTGTTCAACAGCTCTATCGTATCGTCGAAATGCCTAAAGATTGGAAAGCTGCCACAGTCATCCCCCTCTTCAAAGGGGGTGACACTCTAGTCCCAAACTGTTAAAGACCTATATCCATCCTGCCCTGCATCTATAAAGTCTTCGAAACCAAGTTAATAAAACAGATCACTGACCATTTCGAATCCAACCGTACCTTCTCCGCTATGCAATCCAGTTTCCGAGCTGGTCACGGGTGCACCTCAGCCACGCTCAAGGTACTAAAAGATATCATAACTGCCATTGATAAAAGACAGCACTGTGCAGCCATCTTCATCGACCTGGCCTAGGCTTTCGACACTGTCAATCACCATATTCTTATCGGCAGAATCAATAGCCTTGGTTTTACAAATGATTACCTCGCCTGGTTCACCAACTACTTCGCAGACAGAGTTCAGTGTGTCAAATCAGAGGGCCTGTTGTCCGGACCTCTCGCACTCTCTATGGGGGTACCACAGGGTTCAATTCTCGGGCCGACTCTTTTTTCTGTATACAGTGGGGCAAAAAAGTATTTAGTCAGCCACCAATTGTGCAAGTTCTCCCACTTAAAAAGATGAGAGAGGCCTGTAATTTTCATCATAGGTACACTTCAACTATGACAGACAAAATGAGAAGAAAAGAAATCCAGAAAATCACATTGTAGGATTTTTAATGAATTTATTTGCAAATTATGGTGGAAAATAAGTATTTGGTCAATAACAAAAGTATCTCAATACTTTGTTATATACCCTTTGTTGGCAATGACAGAGGTCAAACATTTTCTGTAAGTCTTCACAAGGTTTTCACACATGGCTGGCTGCTGGTATTTTGGCCCATTCCTCTATGCAGATCTCCTCTAGAGCAGTGATATTTTGGGGCTGTTGCTGGGCAACACGGACTTTCAACTCCCTCCAAAGATTTTCTATGGGGTTGAGATCTGGAGACTGGCTAGGCCACTCCAGGACCTTGAAATGCTTCTTACAAAGCCACTCCTTCATTGCCCGGGCGGTGTGTTTGGGATCATTGTCATGCTGAAAGACCCAACCACGTTTCATCTTCAATGTCCTTGCTGATGGAAGGAGGTTTTCACTCAAAATCTCACGATACATGGCCCCATTCATTCTTTCCTTTACACGGATCAGTCGTCCTGGTCTCTTTGCAGAAAAACAGCCCCAAAGCATGATGTTTCCACCCCCATGCTTCACAGTAGGTATGGTGTTCTTTGGATGCAACTCAGCATTCTTTGCCCTCCAAACACGACGAGTTGAGTTTTTACCAAAAAGTTATATTTTGGTTTCATCTGACCATATGACATTCTCCCAATCTTCTTCTGGATCATCCAAATGCTCTCTAGCAAACTTCAGACGGGCATGGACATGTACAGGCTTAAGCAGGGGGACCCGTCTGGCACTGCAGGATTTGAGTCCCTGGCGGCGTAGTGTGTTACTGATGGTAGGCTTTGTTACTTTGGTCCCAGCTCTCTGCAGGTCATTCACTAGGTCCCCCTGTGTGGTTCTGGGATTTTTGCTCACCGTTCTTGTGATCATTTTGACCCCACGGGGTGAGATCTTGCATGGAGCCCCAGAACGAGGGAGATTATCAGTGGTCTTGTATGTGTTCCATTTCCTAATAATTGCTCCCACAGTTGATTTCTTCAAACCAAGCTGCTTACCTATTGCAGATTCAGTCTTCCCAGCCTGGTGCAGGTCTACAATTTTGTTTCTGGTGTCCTTTGACAGCTCTTTGGTCTTGGCCATAGTAGAGTTTGGAGTGTGACTGGTTGTGGACGGGTGTCTTTTATACTGATAACAAGTTCAAACAGGTGCCATTAATACAGGTAACGAGTGGAGGACAGAGGAGCCTCTTAAAGAAGAAGTTACAGGTCTGAGCTAGCCAGAAATCTTGCTTGTTTGTAGGTGACCAAATACTTATTTTCCACCATAATTTGCAAATAAATTCATAAAAAAATCCTACAATGTGATTTTCTGGATTTTTTCCCCTCATTTTGTCTGTCATAGTTAAAGTGTACCTATAATGAAAATTACAGGCCTCTCTCATCTTTTAAGAGGGAGAACTTGCACGATTGTTGGCTGACTAAATCATTTTTTGCCCCACTGTATATCAATGATGTCGCTCTTGCTGCGGGTGATTCCCTGATCCACCTCTACGCAGACGACACCATTCTGGCCCTTCTTTGGACACTGTTTTAACTAACCTCCAAATGAGCTTCAATGCCATACAACACTCCTTACGTGGCCTCCAACTGCTCATAAACGCTAGTAAAACCTGCCCGCCCGACTAGCATCACTACCCTGGACGGTTCTCACCTAGAATATGTGGACAACTACAAATACCTAGGTGTCTGGCTAGACTGTAAACTCTTCTTCCAGACTCATATTAAACATCTCCAATCCAAAAATCAGCTTTCTATTTCACAACAAAGCCTCCTTCACTCACGCCACCAAACTTACCCTTAGTAAAACTGACTATCCTACCGATCCTCGACGATGTCATCTACAAAATAGCTTCCAATACTCTACTCAGAAAATTGGATGCAGTCTATAACAGTGCCATCCGTTTTGTTACCAAAGCCCCTTATACCACCCACCACTGCGACCTGTATGCTTTAGTCGGTTGTCCCTCGCTACATATTCGTCGTCAGACCTTCTGGCTCCAGGTCATCTATAAGTCTATGCTAGGTAAAGCGCTGCCTTATCTCAGCTCACTGGTCACGATAACAACACCCACCCGTAGCACGCGCTCCAGCAGGTATATCTCACTGGTCATCCCCAAAGCCAACACCACCTTTGGCCGCCTTTCCTTCCAGTTGTCTGCTGCCAGTGACTGGAACGAATTGCACATTTTTTTTAGCTGAAGCTGGAGACTTATATTTCCCTCACTAACTTTAAACATCAGCTATCTGAGCAGCTAACCGATCCCTGCAGCTGTTCATAGTCCATCTGTAAATAGCCCACCCAATCTACCTACCTCATCCCCATAATGTTTTTAAATGTACTTTTCTGCTATTTTGCACACCAGTATCTCTCCTTGCACATCATCATCTGCTCATTTATCCAGTGTTAATCTGCTAAATTGTAATTACTTCGCTACTATGACCTATTTATTGCCTACCTCCTCACGCCATTTGCACACACTGTATATAGACTTTATTTTTTTTCTATTGTGTTATTGATTGTGTCACACTGCTTTGCTTTATCTTGGCCAGTTGTAAATGAGAACTTGTTCTCAACATGCTTACCTGGTTAAAAAAAGGTGAAATAAAAATAAAATGCCTCCTTGATGGTATTTTGTGCATCATTTCAGTGACTGCAATTGAAATCATCAATTGAACAAGGAGTCACTGTGAAAGCATAAATAGGGCCAGTATCAAGCACCCCCAGAAAGGGAATCGAACAACACACAAAATCTTCTCTCTTCTTAAAAAAAAAAAAATGTTTCTCTTCATGTGCTTTTGTTCTACCTTATGTTTTTAGTAAGCATTGATAATTGCATTTTGGGTTTAGAGCTTGCAAGAAAGACATTTTATTTTACTTGTGCACATGACATTAAAACTTAAAATTTGAAAATGGGCAGCCAGTTTAGCCCTGACAAAAATGCCAGTCAACTAAATGAATTATGACTGTATACTACACGTCTACAATAAAAAAAATGTGGGTTTTATCTAGGCTGACACTTATTTGACTCCAGACTTGAGGTCGACCGATTAATCAGAATGGGCGATTAATTAGGGCCAATTTCAAGTTTTCATAACAATCGGAAATCTGCATTTTTGGACACTGATCATGGCCAATTACATTGCACTCCATGAGGAGACTGCGTGGCAGGCTGACAACCTGTTATGCAGTGCAGCAAGGAGCCAAGGTAAGGTGCTAACTAGCATTTAACGTATCTTATAAAAAACAATCAATCTTAACATAATCACTAGTTAACTACACATGGTTGATGATAGGGGTCGATCAATTCATCGGAATGGCCGATTAATTAGGACCGATTTCAAGTTTTCATAAGAATCGAATCGGTAATTTTGGATGCCGATTTTGCCATTTTTTTTACACCTTTATTTAATCTTTATTTAACTAGGCAAGTCAGTTAAGAACACATTCTTATTTTCAATGACGGCCTAGGAACGGTGGGTTAACTGACTTGTTCAGGGGCAGAACGACAGATGTTTACCTTGTCAGCTCAGGGATTCAATATTGCAGCCTTACGGTTAACTAGTCCAATGCTCTAATCACCTGCCTCACGAGGAGCCCGCCTGTTACATGAATGCAGTAAGAAGCTAGGGTGAGTTGCTAGCTAGCATTAAACTTAATCAATCATAATCACCAGTTATAACTACACATGGTTGATGATATTACTAGTGTATCTAGCGTGCCCTGCATTGCATATAATCGATGCAGTGCGCATTCGCGAAAAAAGACTGTCATTGCTCCATTGTGTACCTAACCATAAACACCAATGCTTTTCTTAAAATCAATAACCAGAAGTATATATTTTAAACCTGCATATTTACCTAAAAGAAATCCAGGTTAGCAGGCCATATTAACCAGGTGAAATTGTGTCACTTCTCTTGTGTTCATTGCACGCAGAGTCAGGGTATATGCAACAGTTTGGGCCTCCTGGCTCATTGTGAACTAATTTGCCAGAATTTTACATAATTATGACATAACATTGAAGGTTGTGCAATGTAACAGGAATATTTAGACTGATGGATGCCACACGTTAGATAAAATACGGAACGGTTCCGTATTTCATCGAAAGAATAAAAGTCTAGTTTTCGAGATGATAGTTTCCGGATTCGACCATATTAATGACCTAAGGCTCGCATTTCTGTGTGTTATTATGTTATAATTACGTCTATGATTTGATAGAGCAGTCTGACTGAGCGATGGTAAGCACCAGCAGGCTCATAAGCATTCATTCAAACAGCACTTTTGTGCATTTTGCAAGAAGCTCTGCTGTTTATGACTTCAAGCCTATCAACTCCCGAGATTAGGCTGGTGTAACGATGTGATGTGAAATGGCTAGCTAGTTAGCGGGATGCGCGCTAATAGCGTTTCAAACGTCACTCGCTCTGAGACTTGGAGTAGTTGTTCCCCTTGCTCTGCATGGGTAACGCAGCTTTGAGGGTGGCTGTTGTCGTTGTGTTCCTGGTTCAAGCCCAGGTAGGAGCGAGGAGAGGTACGGAAGCTATACTGTTACACTGGCAATACTGAAGTGCCTATAAGAACATCCAATAGTCAAAGGTATATGAAATACAAATGGTATAGAGAGAAATAGTCCTATAATAACTTCAACCTAAAACTTCTTACCTGGGAATATTGAAGACTCGTTAAAAGGAACCACCAGCTTTCATATGTTCTCATGTTCTGAGCAAGGAACTTAAACGTTAGCTTTTTTACATGGCACATATTGCACTTTTACTTTCTTCTCCAACACTTTGTTTTTATATTATTTAAACCAAATTGAACATGTTTCATTATTTATTTGAGGCTAAATGGATTTTATTGATGTATTATATTAAGTTAAAATAAGTGTTCATTCAGTATTGTTGTAATTGTCATTATTACAAATAAATAAATAAATAAATAATAATAAAAAAGAATATAAAAAATAAATAAAATAAATCAATAAATGTTAAAAAAATATACTTAAAAAATCGTCTGATTAAGCGGTATCGGCTTTTTTTGGTCCTCCATTAAAATCGGTATCGGCATTGAAAAATCATAATCTGTCCACCTCTACTCCAGACAGCATTATAAAAGAAATATAACATGTGCTTTACCTGATATGTAATAGGACTATACTATCTTAAAGTAAGTGTCCAGTGTTTCCAGATATCTATGAAATATGACCTATAATTAATTACAATATGAGTGAAATTGTTTAATCATGTTAAAATGCAGCTTTTCTATGTTGAAATGGGGTGGGCGTACCTCAATAACAGAATTGTGAAGGCGTATACTGGTCATTAGAAATATTCATGTGATAGACCAATGATTGGCAAGCTCATCCTCCTCAAAAAGATGACATCATCCTCTCCGAGGCAATAGCAAGCATTTCTGAAACATCTTTTTAAGATACAAGTTTGAGGTGAGGATTTTGATTTTCCGCCAATTTACGCTTTGGACACAAATACGGGTACAGGATGAGTCAACAACATTATATGGGTATGAGTTAACAGAATATGAACAGAAAAGTTAGATTTTCAATGGACAGTTACTTCAAGACAGTTTAGGATGTTAAACAGAGAAACTGCCAAACATGTCTAGTGTCTAGTAAATTAGATATTTAGAGGAAATGGACATGGTGTTCGAAAACATCCACAATCTAAAGATAAAAGGCTGTCTAGTATCTAGAATCACACACACCTCGTTTAGATGGCATTGGTTTACATTATATTAAAATCAAACAAGTTATAAATATACTTTGATATCCAATTACACCTGCTAAAAATATTTATCTAGTGAAACTGCTTTTTACTACATATTCCAATGTAGTAATTTGGAAAACTGTTGACAAATGTCAAATGTCAAAACATTGACAAATGTTGAGTCACAGCTGACAGAGAAGAAAACACTGGGAAACAGCTGGTGAATAATTACGTAATGTAGACATGCAGTCTAAATAAAATAAACTATTTTATTATAATATCTGAGCTTCATGAGTTTCTCCTCCCTATCTGTATAAGGGAGACAAACGGAAATAACTCGGCTTCAACAAGGGAAAAAAAACGTAAACAATCACGGTCGCAAAAGTTCAATTCGTTCAGTTTGGTCCATCCTGCTGTCAAAACCGTTACATATAATGTTTGCGAATCACACTCTGCTTTACTTGAGACAATTGTATTTCTTTCGCTTTAAGAAGTCAACATCAATGAAAATGTATTAAAGAAAATGTAATAACTCACCTCTTACACAAAGTAGAGACATGGCAGAAGTTTCTCTGACAATTCCTCTAGTTCAAAAATGCGCTCGGCACGGCAACATTACAAACAATGCCTCCAATCACTTTTTAAACTCTTCGCAGAATTTCCAGAGTTAGAGGTGGGCTTGAGATGCTGGAAATGGAAACAACATGTTCGGCAGTGAGCAATTGGTGCCTGCCAAAGGTACGCCATGAAAAAAATCATTAGACTAACCTGACAGCACCGCGATAAGAGGGCGGTGCCGAAGTACTCTGTAATGACATCTAGCCCATCCATTGAGTGAGCATAATCTCTGAAAAGGGCGGACCATACAGAAGATTCTGACCAATCAATGAAGAGAGACTGAAAACCACAGTTGAGGGAACAGGTGGTGACGCAGACTCCTGGATAGTGTCCTGCGCTATAGTTTTTTTGTTTGTAATTTTTGCAGACTCTCTTATCTAGAGAGCAATTAGGGTTAAGTGCCTTGCTCAAAGCCTGGAGTTGTTTTGTCCGCCACATTGCAAGTTGGTCTTCTTTGGTTATCATCCTTTACAATCAGATTCAGATCCCTTGTAAAGTTTTATATTGTTTCCTTGGAATTCTAACATGTTGCAATGACATAGAAAGCTATTGCATGTAGACCAATATTAAAACATTATTGAATAGCCTATCACTGAAAAATTTAATTTAATTGCAAATTCAATCAATACTATTACTATTTATGTCTACACAAGCAGCTCAATTCTGATATTTTTTTACACTTGTTGGTCTTTTGACCAATCACATCAGATCTTTCACATCAGATATTTTTCAGACTTGGGCTGCCTGTGTAAATGCAGCCTTAGAGTCGAACTGGTACCCCCTGTATATATTCTCGCTATTGTTATTTTACTGCTGGTCTTTAATTATTTGTTACTTTTATATATTTTTTTAGGTATTTTGCACAAAACTACATTGTTGGTTAAGGGCTTGTAAGTAAGCAATTCACTGTAAGGTCTACACCTGGTGTATTCGGCACGTGTGATAAATAACATTTGATTTGAAATAATACTGGTAATTGAAAAAAGTAATTTATGCTCGATTTCTTTTCCAAACATTTGATTTTCTACATAGATATAAATGGATAGAATCAGCACCACTTCTGTTATTCGGTTAAATGTGTCGAGCAAGCATATGATAGACAACAACCCATGCTGAAAGAATAATTAAATAACTATAAACTACTAAGGATTGGAGTAGTTTTGATTATGTCACAAGTAAATTCTACAATTTCACTGATGCATATTGTTATACCTTTATTGTCCATTGACATGGAAATTATGAAACATTGTATACCGAACAAAAATATAAATGCAACATGCAACAATTTTACTAAGTTACAATTAATATAAGGAAATCAGTCAATTGAAATAATTTCATTAGTCTCTAATCTATGGATTTCACTGGGGAGCCAGGCCCAGTTCATCAGAATGAGTTTTTCCCCACAAAAGGGCTTTATTACAGACAGCTGTCCGGGTGTCTGGTCTGACGATCCCACAGATGAAGAAGCCGGATTTGGATGTTCTGGGCTTGCATGTTTACAGATGGATGTACTGCCAAATTCTCTAAAACGACATTGGAGGCAGTTTATGCTAGAGAAATGAACATTAAATTATCTGGCAACAGCTCTGGTGGACATTCCTACAGTCAGCATGCTAATTGCACGCTCCCTCAAACCTTGAGACATGTGGCATTGTGTTGTGTGACAAAACTGCACATTTTAGAGTGGTGTTTTATTGTCCCCAGCACAAGGTGCACCAGTATAATGATCATGCTGTTTAATTAGCTTATTGATATACCATACCTGGCAGGTGGATGGATTATCATGGCAAAGGAGAAATGCTCACGGATGGGAATGTAAACACATTTGTGCACAACATTTGAGACAAATAAGCTTTTTGTGTATGAAATATTTCTGGAATATTTCATTTCAGCTCATGAAACATGGAACCAACACTTTACATGTTGCGTTTATATTTCTGTTCAGTATATTTTTCCCTGACATTAAAATACATACTTTACATCCCTAGGTGGCCAACACCTTTTCATTGTTGAGTCTGAATGATGTCATTATACCTAATGCAGCCATTAGGATCACCTACAGCTTTGGTTGGGGTGGTTCATATAATTGGTGATATTGTAGCAGCTGTGGTGGAACAGCAAGAGTAGGGGCTAGTGTGACATTGCTGGCAACAGGCGCCTGACTGATCTACAAATCACCTTGCCACATAAATAACTACTCATTATTTGTAGATCAGTCAGTCACCATTTACCCACGATGCTCTCGAACACTGCCTAGGACATGAACCCATACCCAGCATTCTGGACTAGTCCCTAATATATTATTTTCTCAGTCATGGTGGCACCAGAAATGGTTTAGAAAAGCAGTAAGTGGCTTGGCTGGTACGAGTAGACAAAATATCCCTAAATAACTCAACAGCCCCTCCCTGAGGCTTCTATGTGTAACATTCATACTGTGGTGGAAATCATGATAAAGGTTTTTTTTTTTAATGAGATTAAATTTTCAAACTTTCAGTGACTGACTTTTGTATGTACATTTACTACAATAAACAATATGGAAAAAAAAAAAATATGAAATCCCTGCTGTGTACACTTCCAAATCATTCAAACCGATAATTTCCCCAAGATTTATTATGATGAGATGTTACAATCTTCCCTAAAGCCAGTCACAAATCCTTTAATAGTGACAGCATCATCATGAAATTCTACATGGAAGGCCATTATTGGTCTTTTGGTTAGGATAGTGTATTGTCATTGAATATATACACATTTCCTATGTTATGTCAAACCTTCCTCATTCACAGATGACCCTTTTGATCTGGTATCGATGTGAAATAAAACATTGCACTTCCATAATGTATTTTTGATCTGAGGTAATTTTTGAAACTTTTTTTGGTTACTACATGATTCCATGTGTTATTTCATAGTTTTGATGTCTTCACTGCTAATCTACAATGTAGAAAATAGTGAAAATAAAGAAAAACCTATGAATGAGTAGGTGTGTCCAAACTTTTGACCGACACTATATATTTAAATCTGACCTTTGTTCCCTTCTCTGCTTGCTCTGAACCAGGGAGGATCTTAATGAAATGAAAAAACATTCATGAGACTATGAAATGAAAACATAAGGACAAATAATTGGACATGAAGAAGACAGGAGATTATCATTGCAACAGTACATCACATAAAATAGATCATATCCTATTACCCGGGAGCTAATTCAGAACGCCCTAAACCAGTCTAGCAGTTTACTATCATACCTACCACTGCAGTCCTTTGATCTGTTGATGCAAGAGAAGAGTATCAATACGACAGCTCGTGGATTTGCAATTGGGACGTGTGTACGTACTGTGTACAATACCACTCATTCAAAATAAAACAATGCGTAAGTGACATGTATTGTCTCAAATGGTTTGATGTTTCCAGGCTGTTAAGCATTCCCAAAGTTTTTACATTCTTATCCTGCCCTTCTGTTTCTATGTCCTGCAGGGTGTCCTTTGGGCCAGACAGAAGTGCTGAACAGGCACTCGTGGTTGTCTGGCAAAGCTTCTGGTTCTGTGCCTGACTGAGTGGTCTTGACATCATTCACTACTGGGCTGGTGGTGCAGGGTCCTCACTCTTCTCCATCGCCCACTCTGGGGTCACACATTCTATCTTTTTTGAGCTTTGCTTGGCCAGGCTGCCATAAATAGCCATAGCCTAAAGAGAAGGGAAAAATAGATATTGTTACTGTTCTGAAATAGGAAGAAGAGCGAGAGACAGGGGTGTGTTGAAAGGGAGGGACAGGGAAGATGGCCTGTGCAATCACACATAATTAAATAGCTTAAGAAACAGAGACAGACCTGTGTGACCATGCCACTGATGTCACCAGAGTTGGAGGGCAGCAGGATAGTGTTGGACTCTTTGGCTAGCTTGGAGAAAGCTGAGACGTACTGCTCAGCCACACTGAGGGAGGCTGCCGCGTTTCCATTCTGTCCAAAACACAATGACAGTTGGGTCAAGTGCCATTTAGACATAATACATCAACATGTACACACTTACATGAACACGATGAAGCCATCACAGCTACTTTACCTGCTCAGCAAGAGCCTCTGACAACAGCCGGATAGCCTTAGCCTTGGCCTCTGCTTTGGCTAAGACAGCATTGGCCTCACCTAGGTGAAGATAAAGATAAGAGTCATTCATCAGAAATGGTGACAGAGACTAGAGTCCTGTCCAGGGGGTGTACTTGTACATCAAGCTTCTTTACATTACAGAAACATTTGTCATTTACCCAGAGTGACTTACAGTCAGTGCATTCAACTAAGTTTGATGAAGCAAACAGGAGCCGTTCGGGGCCTCCTGGGTGGTACAGTGGTCTAAGGGTTCGAGCCCAGGCTCTGTCGCAGCCGGCCGTGACCGGGAGGTCCATGGGGCGACGCACAATTGGCCTAGCGTCGTCCGGGTTAGGGAAGGTTTGGCCGGTAGGGATATCCTTGTCTCATCGCGCACTAGCGACTCCTGTGGTGGGCCGGGCGCAGTGCGCGCTGACCAGGTCGCTAGGTGTACGGTGTTTCCTCTGACACATTGGTGCGGCTGGCTTCCGGGTTGGATGCGCGCTGTGTTAAGAAGCAATGCGGCTTGGTTGGGTTGTGACTTTGGCAGGACGCATGACTCTCGACCTTCGTCTCTCCCGAGCCCGTACCGGAGATGTAGCGATGAGGCAAGACAGTAACTACTAACAATTGTATTTTGAGAGTTTCTCCCATTCTTCTCTGCAGTTTTTCTCAAGCTCTGTCAGGTTGGAAGGGGAGCGTGGCTGCACAGCTTTTTTCAGGTCTCTCCAGAGATGTTTGATCGGGTTCAAGTCCGGTCTCTGGCTGGGCCACTCAAGGACTTGTCCAGAAGCCACTCCCTGTGGTGTCTTGGCTGTGTGCTTAGGGTCGTTGTTCTGTTGGAAGGTGAACATTCACCCCAGTCTGAGGTCCTAAGCACTCTGGAGCAGTTTTTCATCAAGGCTCTCTCTGTACTTTGCTCTGTTCAGCTTTCCCTTGATCCTGACTAGTCTCCCAGTCCCTGCCGCTGAAAAACATCCCCACAGCATGATGCTGCCACTACCCTGCTTCAACGTAGGGATGGTGCCAGGTTTCCTCCAGATGTGACGCTTGGCATTCAGGCTAAAGAGTTCGATCTTGGGTTCATCAGACCAGAGAATCTTGTTTCTCATGGTCAGAGTCCTTTACGTGCCTTTTGACAAACTCCAAGCGAGCTGTCATGTGCCTTTTACTGAGGAGTGGCGTTCGTCTGGCAACTCTACCATAAAGGCCTGATTGGTGGAGTGCTGCTGAGATGGTTGTCTTTCTGGAAGGTACTCCCATCTCCACCTAGGAACTCTGTCAGAGCGACCATCGGGTTCTTGGTCACCTCCCTAACCAAGGCCCATTCCCCCCAATTGCTCAGTTTGACCAGTCCGCCGGGCTCTCGGAAGAGTCTTGGTGGTTTCAAACTTCTTCCATTTAAGAATGGAGGCCACTGTCTTCTTGGGGACCTTCTATACTGCAGACATTTTTTGGTACCCTTCCCCAGATCTGTGCTTTGACACAATTCTGTCTCAGAGTGCTACAGACAATTCCTTCAGCCTCATGGCTTGGTTTTTGTCAACTGTGGGAGCTTATATCAACAGGTGTGTGCCTTTCCAAATCATGTCCAATCAATTGAATTTACCACAGATGGACTCCAATGAAGTTGTAGAAACATCTCAAGGATGATCTATGGAAACAAGGATGACCCTGAGTTCAATATCGAGTCTCATAGCAAAGGGTCTGAATACTTGAGTAAATAAGGCTTCTGTTTTTTATTTGTTATATGCTTTCAAAAATGACTTCAAACCTATTTTCGCTTCGTCATTATGGGAAATTGTGTTGATGGGTTTTGACTACTAAACTTAAACAAAAAAAATTCAGAGAGAGAAGGGAATGTAGAACGCTTACATTCTGTCAATATGTTATTGTTGGACATCAGGGATCCTATGGGGAGGAGTAAGGAATTTGGGGCTGAGGTCAGGTCAGAGGAAGAACAGATATCCCTAAGGTTCTGGATAGCAACAGAGGTGTATTTGTGAATATGTTTGTCATTTGCAGCTGTATGACACAGTGGGTGAATATACTTGTTTTGAGCTTTACTAAGCGTCCATGAGTTTTTTTTACTCTGTTTATTTGTAACCCAACAGTGTATAGATGTACATGTTTTTATTTAATCTATTTTAGAATAAGGCTGTAACATATCAAAATGTGGAAAAAGTAAAGTGGTCTGAATACTTTCTGAATGCACTGTATGTGTATCAACCTACCAGCTGCATTATTGATCTGTTCTGCTTTCTGTCCTTCCGAGGCCAGGATCTGAGCTTGCTTGCGACCCTCAGCAACATTGATGGCTGCTTCCTTGTGCCCTTCCGACTCCAGCACAGTGGCTCTCTTCTTACGCTCTGCCTCCACCTACACAATGAAAGGCAGTCAGAAAGAGTGTATAGATGTTCTATTTTAATTTGACCAGTTTCTCACAGCAGGAAAACAATCCTGTAGCAACAGGAAATGCAAATTATTATGTGGATTATAATTAATGGACATTTTTGTGGGTTGATATTTTTTCGTAAGGGCAAATCAAGTCAGAAATTTGAAAGTTTAAAATTAAGATGTCCTTCAGTGATTTTTTTAATACTTTTGCTGATGAAAAGCGATATCCCAAGCATAAATACTGTAAAGTACACACACCAAAATAGTAATAAAATAGGTTTTGTGCAAAATAGTGTTCTATATTGCTCCTCTATTGTCACTCGAGAAAGGGGGAGGCCGATGACATCATGAATCCCTAGCTGACCAACCCCTTGTATGCCATACTTCTTGAAGTTTGCAGTTGTCTAAACCCCCCCCCCCCCATTGTGCTGTGTCATGATTTACCTGGACCACCTATTGAAATGTGATAAATGAGCTGAAAAGGAGACTCGAGTAGGGCTTCAAAATACACTACAAGTTTGCATTTTCTGCAACAACAGAGTGATCAAATTAAGAGAGTATATGTGTACACATACAAAACTGATAGGCGAAGATAAGCTCATGTTCAGCGATAATTTCAGGTTGAAGATATGTCTCCCAGTTTGTTGGCAGCAGGGCCAGCCCCTCTCACCTGCATCTGCATGGACTCTTTGACACGAGGTGGAACATGTATATCCTTGATTTCATAACGAAGGCAACGGATTCCCCAAGCATCTGATGCTTGGTTTATGGCGTGGACTATGTTGATATTTAGGGTCTCTCTTTCCTGAAGAAAGAAATATATAAAACAATAAGGTAATGAGGTAAATAAATACAAATTCACTCTGAAACACAATTTTGAGTCTCACCCTGAATACTTTGTCCAGGGTCAGTTTTCCTAACTCTGAGCGCATGGTGGTCTGAGCAAGTTGGGTGACAGCATACTCTGGGTCCTCAACTCCATAGCTGGCCTGGAAGGAAGTACATCTTGTTATCAACATCTAAAAACAAAGCAAAAACATTCAATGAACAATAACATCAAGACATCATGGTTTTCACCAACCTACCTTAAAAGGATCCAATATCCTAAGATAGAGGACTCCATCTATCTGTAGTGTCACATTATCTGTGGATGTAATCAGACATCAGTTAATCCAGAGCCGAGGACCAACTGACCACATTGCAGTGAAAATGACAGTGACAAACACAGTGATGACACTCACCTAAAGAGACCGCAGACTGCTCTGGGACATCAATAACAATCTCTTTAAGACTTTGAACATAACGAATTTTGTCCAGGATTGGGATAAGGAAATTCAAGCCCTACAGAATATACAAAAGGGGACAAGATGCATAAAAATGATCAATTTGATATATATATATATTCAGGATTTATACTGTGATATAGTGTGACAATATAATTAAGGGTGCAGATCACTGGCTAATTGCAGATCAATGGGTAAGTTACCGGCTCCAAGATGCGATGGAAGCGGCCCATCCTTTCCACAACCCAGGATTCTTGTTGTGGTACAAACAGAACCACAGTGTTCATGGGTAGACTGGATGCCCATCGCTGCTGGGCTTGTGTTGCCCACAACACTGGCAATGTGGGCACTGTCCTCTGGGAATGCTGGAGGGAATCAATAACAAACACCATCAGTGACACATTGTTGCATCATGACCAGAAAATTACCTCATGAGCGTTGGAACTTGAAAAGCTACATAATGATGGAGCTTGAAACCTCAGTGATTAGCTATGACCCTAAACATGATAGAAATTAGATATCTAAATAGTTATTCATTCCTTGCTTGTTATTCACCGGTAGTTTCTACCATAGCCAGCTAGCTATCTACTGGTACTCTTTCTGGTTTCAATGCTAGTTAACATGATGGATATGAGTTGAATCCCCAATGTGCGTTCAGCAGGACACAACGATTTGGAACATTCAGATACAAATATGCTATGTAGAACAAACATGCCTCTCTGACATGTTCAATAAGGAATAACGTCAGCTCTATTAATTCATGAAACGGAGGGCTGAGCACACCCCCATCCACATCAACTGGGCTGTAGTGCAGCAGGTCGAGAGCTTCAAGTTCATCGTTGTCCACATCACTAAGGAATTATCATGGTTCACACACACTAACACAGTCGTGAAAAGGCCACAACAATGCTTCATCCCTCTCAGGAGGCTGAAAAGATTTGGCATGTGCCCTCATATCCTCAAAAAAATACTAGAGCTGCCTCACTGCATCACCACTTGGTATGGCAAATGCTTGATTCCACCACAAGGCGCTACAGAGGGTAGTGCATATGGCCCAGTATATCTCAGAAAATGGTACCGATGCACAAAGTCTGGAACCAACAGGACCCTGAACAGCTTCTACCACCAAGCCATAAGATTGCTAAATAGTTAGTTTGGGTAGCTATTGGTTAACTATCTGCTTTGATCATTTTTCCACAAAAAGCCAATTTATGCTTAATACGAAAATGTGGTTGGAGGTTCCGTGTGGAAGGTGTGACGCAATTGCAAAGCTTCCAGAATCATGTAGAGGCCAAATTGAGCTCCTTACCCCATCGCCTACCAAATTTTGTAACAATGTGGCGGGCTCCATATAGCTCCGCAGTGACGGTAGGTGCAGGCGGGAGGTGCTATATAAACACAAACGCACATCCTTGACAACAGCTCTGCTCAACAGCACTGCTCCGTGAAGCAGTATGAATGCCCAGACCTCTGCAGAGGCTGTGTCACCGTAAATGCTGCAGGCCAATACAGACGTCAGATTGCCCACCTGTGTGTAAACTGAAGATGGATGCCACAAACGTGTTGTCACTGCTAAAATATTGTTGGCTGCAACTGTTAAAACCAGTTAAAACAGTGTACAGCAGTGACGTTCTGTGCCTTTTGAGGACAATTTTTATAGTTTATGATGAGGGAGGGTGATTTTCTTTTTCATGAGCATGGACTTATTTCTATTACAGCATGTTGGATGACTGTCTGATGACTGATTCATATTCCATTCACCAAGTTCAATGTAACATAGATAGGTGTAGTAGCCTAAACCTATGTATCTATGGCGGCAGGGTAGTTCAAACCCCCGAGCTGACAAATCTGTCGTTCTGCCCCTGTACATGCAGTTAAACCCACTGTTCCTAGGCCGTCATTGAAAATAAGAGTTTGTTCTTAACTGACTTGCCAAGTTCAATAAAGGTAAAATACTCAAATTTTCCCTATACCCACGATGAGGTTGCTACAACCTAGCCTATGAATGTAGGTGCACACAGGTTGAGAGAAAGATTTGAGGTGACACATGGACAGACAATGACACATTCAACACCACCTTGCACACTATTGCCTGTATCGAGCTAATCTAAGGTGTAATCATTAGTACAACAGTTGTAAACAAGTTTCTATTGGACAAATGCAGGTATGTTTGTTCTGTTTAAAAAAACGTTAACAGAATCAGCTGAATAAATACTCCCCTAATCACACACACACAAAAACAGTTAACTTTCCTAGCCATATACAAACAGCTTGTTGCATTCCATCTTGCATCTACGCACTCTCCTCCTCTGAACCTTTTCCCTTCCCTTGTGGACTTCAATGCACAACACATCAGCGGTCTGTGACCAGGTGAAAAAAACCTTTCCAAGCCAAACCTTCATATCATAACTGCTACACACAGGCTACATCCTTGTCATCATGTAAGATAAAGTAACGTCATAGTCAACATAGCTACTAGAACTAAGGTGTTAGTAAACTCACTACAATTATGCAGTACAGTCAGTAAGCAGTTTCACCAGTGGGTCCTGGTTGCAACAAATTAGTAAAACCAAAAGCTTACCTTGACTAGGAATTGTTCCACTGTTGGATAGTCATAGCCAGCAAGCTAAAGCCTCCCTATACTTGAGCTGTGTATGCGTAAGCTAAACTAGATAGCTGCATTTGCTTTTTTAAATGAAATATAGCTCTCTGTCCTCCTTTATTTTTGAAGAAAATAATTGGTTCAAAATTGTTGTCTATCTTTCTGAGTCAACTTCTCAACACATTTTATGTACAGCAGTGCTAGCTTGGTGTAGCTTATGCTTTCAATACCAGAGTCATTCTCTGATCCTTTGATAGGGTGGACAACATGTCAGTTCATGCTGCAAGAGCTCTGATAGGTTGGAGGACAGCCTCTGGAAGTTGTCATAATTACTGTGTAAGTCAATGGAAGGGGGTGAGAACCATGAGCCTCAGTTTTGTATTGAAGTCAATGTACGGAAGCTAGCAGTCCTCTGGCTACACCATGGTGCTATCCTACAGAGGGCTGTTTTTTTTTTATTTCACCTTTATTTAACCAGGTAAGCTAGTTGAAAACAAGTTCTCATTTACAACTATGTTGAGGCTACTGTAGACCTTCATTGCACAACATTGTCATTTAATCAATTATTTGGTGATATGTGAATCGATTTTGTATAGTTGTATCTAAAAAGGATACATTTTTAAACGTTTAAATATTTGAATGAAATTCACTGATGTGAATGGTCCTCCGCTTCCCCCTCTAGTTCACAGCAAGTGTGTATTTTGAATTTCTGAAATGATTTTGACATATGAAAGTAGATGGATTGATGTTTCTAGGACCGTACTGCAAATGAGAATCGATTCACATTTAAATAGAGTATTTGGCTGTTTCGGATTCCAGAGCCAATTTGCCCTTTAATCAGAACATGTAGTGGCTGGCTCCTTTGGTCTAATATCGGGCTAGCAGCTAGCAAACTAACTGCATTGAAATACCCTGCATTTTACCTTTAAAACAGCACCACCGGTCCGGTACAATGTTTGGAGCATTTTCTTAACGTAATTGTTGGCTGATATCTATGTGGCTTAGTTTAAAATAAAAATGAATATCCTCTCGTGGGTGACACTCGGCCGATCTAGGAAACGAAAGTTACAACATTGAAGTGGTGCACTGGTTAAACACGTCCCCTTGTTGATATGGGAAACGGAACTCTGGCGATTATCTGTCCAGATGATGCGTGTCTTACTGCAAAAAATACATTATTCTAACTTTAAAACATATACATTGTGAATGTTTAATAAGTTCAACACTTTCTGCTGTCTTTAAGTATGGTTGTGTAGGTTGACGACAACCTGAGTCCAAATTTCCCGCACGTTTCATATGTTGTAGTCATTGATTTATATAAACATTGGTTGCAGTGCGCCTGCCGGCATAGATCGGATGTGGGGGTTACAGCGAGACCTGACCGTGTGGCGACATGCACTTCCGCGTGGCAATGTAATCAATAGCTGGAGTCCCAATGAAAATAAGAGGGGAGTATTATCGGATTGTGTGTACCCGAGGCTCCTGTCTCGTTGCTGGCTGGCCCTGACAGAGAGAAGAAAAAACGGAACGCTAAAACAAGCTCAGAAGTTAGTATAGCCAGGTAGCTAGCACTTGCAACTGATGAGCGGTTGTTATGGTAGCACCGATGAGGCCAAGAGTTTTTTACATTGTGCTGGACTCTAAGTTACATCAAAACAAAAGCTGATGACCGAGGTAAAATTAGTTTATATTTGATATTCGGTTTTCTCACTTCAATATCTATTGAACCAAGCATGCCATGACTATGAAGATGTTATATTCTGAATCAGGGGTGGATAGTGGAAAATCTACTGCTTCTTTTGTTGTTGAAAATATTTATACATTTTCCATCGTTCAATCTTCAATAGCTCTTAGACAAAGTGTGCCATGATATGAAAATTATATATTCTGAATCGGGGGTGATGGACAAAAATTATTATAATAACATTTTTAAAAATGTATTTGTCGCATGTGCCGAATACAACTTTACTATGAAATGCTTACTCACAAGCCGATAACCAACAATGAAGTTCAAGAAAGAGTTAAGAAAATATTTACTACATAAACTAAGGTGAGAAAAATTAAATCAAAAAGTAACACAAGGAAATTACATAACAACGAGGCTATATACAGGGGCGACCAGTACTGAGTCAATGTGCTGCGTGGGTACAGGTTAGTTGAGTTGGTTTGTAAAGTGACTATGCATAGATAATAAACAGTGAGTAGCAGCAGTGTAAAAACAAAGGAGGGGGGGGGGGGGCAAAAGGAACACCTATTTGACAATGCTTTTCATTGACTACAGTTCAGCGTTCAACACCATAGTGCCCACAAAGCTCTCCACTGAGCTAAGGACCCTTGGACTAAACACCTCCCTCTGCTACTGGATCCTGAAATTTCTGACGGTCTGCCCCCAGGTGGTACAGCTGCACCATCGAGAGCATCCTGACTGTTTGCATCAACACCTGGTATGGCAACTGCTCGGCTTCCGACCGTAAGGTGCTACAGAGGTTAGTGTGTACGGCCCAATACATCACTGGGGCCAAGCTTCCTGCCATCCAGGAGCTATGTACTAGGCGGTGTCAGTGGAAGGCATTTAAAAAAAAAATCAAAGACCACCAAAGACCAAAGTCATAGACTGTTCTCTCTGCTACCGGACGGCAAGTGGTACCGGAGTGCCAAGTCTAGGTCCATGAGGCTCCTTAACAGCTTCTACCCCCCCAGGCCATAAGACTGTCGAACACCCCCCTTAATTTTGTACACAGCTGCTACTCACAGTTTATTATCTATGCATAGTCACTTTACCCCTTCCTACATGTACAATTACCTTGACTAACCTGTACCCACGCACATTGACTCGGTACTGGTGCCCCCTTGTATGTGGCCTCGTTATTTTATTGTGTTTCATTTTATTTCATTTTTTACTTTGGTTTATTTACTGAGTGGAAATCATGGTCATTGTGGATGTTGTTTCGAAGCCGAGCACAACGAAATGGACAACTCTTTCTAAAGTGATGATGAATTCAAAACACCTATATGCTTATTAGAGCTTATGCATAAGCATAGGCCTAATATAAAACTCACCAAAAAAAGAAACATCCCTTTTTCAGGATCCTGTCTTTCAATGATAATTTGTAAAAATCCAAGTAACTTCACAGATCTTCATTGTAAAGTGTTTCAACACTGTTTCCCATTCTTGTTCAATGAACCATAAACAATTAATGAACAATTAATGAACATGCACTTTCGGACTGTAGGCAATCAACGTCACAGTTATTAAAACTTAGGACAATAAAGAGGCCTTTCTACTGACTCTGAAAAACTCCTAAAGATGGATTCTCCGGGTCCCTGCTCATCTGGGTGAACGTGCCTTAGGTATGCTGCAAGGAGGCATGAGGACTGCAGATGTGGCCAGGGCAATAAATTGCAATGTCCGTACTGTGAGACGCCTAAGACAGTGCTACAGGGAGACAGGACGGACATCTGATCGTCCTCGCAGTGGCAGACCACGTGTAACAACACCTGCACAGTGTGCAAATCAGGCGCAGTCCATGAGGAGGAGATGCACTGCAGTACTTAATGCAGCTGGTGGCCACACCAGATACTGACTGTTACTTTTGATTTTGACCCCCCTTTGTTCAGGGACACATTATTCCATTTGTGTTAGTCACATGTCTGTGGAACTTGTTCAGTTTATGTCTCAGTTGTTGAATCTTGCTTTGTTCATACAAATATTTTCACATTTAAAGTTTGCTGAAAATAAACGCAGTTGACAGTGAGAGGAAGTTTATTTTTTTGCTGAGTTTATAAGTCCAAGCCCTAAATAAAAAAAAAAGAAAAATACCTGAATTTGACACATTCAAATTTAGCCTACATTTATATTGCATTAGTAATTGATTTTCAATAGTCAAGTAATAGGGAATTTTAAATGATAGGCTCACATATTACCTTTAGCTACAAAATATCTCCCACTGTGAGTTTCCATCTCCTTCATTCCCTTTTTCCACTGTGCAGAGAGAGGGTCTGTCAGCAGTATAATTAAATATGTTTCTTTGTGAAAACATATTACTATCGATGTTCTTGAACGACCCAGTTAAGCACTGGGTAGTTGCAGGAACAGTGTTGGAGAGCCCATGGCATACAGAGATAGGGCGGAATATCACCTGTCGGTGAGTAGCCTTACACGACATGAGTGAACAACGTAATGGTGGGAAAGTGACCTCCATTCGCTATTCCAGTGCATACGGATGACATGTCTTTTTTGTCTTGCCCCTTTACTTGCCCATTTGATAATGGCTCATTCTAGATCCCCCAAAAATTAAATGGTGGAAAAAGTACTAAATTGTCATACTTGAGTAAAAGTAAATATACTTTTTAAATATACTACCTGAGTAAAAGTCTAAAAGTATTTGGTTTTAAATATACTTAAGTATCAAAAGTAAAAGTATAAACCATTTCAAGTCCTTAATAAGCAAACCAGACTGAACAATTGGTATTTATTTTTTATTGCTGGACAGCCAGGGGCACACTCCAACACTCAGACATAATTTACAAAAGAAGCATTGGTGTTTACTGAGTCTGCCAGATCAGAGGCAGTAGGGATGGCCAGGGATGTTTTCTTGATAAGTGTGTGAATTGGACCATTTTCCTGTCAAAATGTAACAAGTACTTTTGGTTGTCAGGTAAAATGTATTGAATTAAAAAGTACATTTTCTTTATGAATGTAGTGAAGTAAAAAAGTCCAAAATATAAATAGTAAAGTACAGATGCCCCAAAAACAACTTAACTAGTACTTTAAAGTATTTTGGCTTAAATACGTTACACCTTTGCTAATTTTAGATATTAGTAAAGACAGGATTCAATTGAGAATAGTCTGATGGGTGAAAATATGATCACTTGATGAGAGAACAGTGTGTGCAGCCTGAAGCAAGGTAGAGAGCAAGCTCTTTTCTTTTCTTATGACTTTCTAAAATCATCATTAGCCTATCGTCGCATCATGGAGACCATATATATTTTAATTTCTAAAATGTGTGTCTTTCACTTGTTACATAACTCAATCTAGGATATACAGTGGCAAGAAAAAGTATGTGAACCGTTTGGAATTATCTGGATTTCTGCATAAATTGATCATCAAATTTGATATGATCTTCATCTAAGTCACAACAATAGACAAACATAGGGTGCTTAATCTAATAAGACACAAATTATTGTATTTTCTTGTCTATATTGTATATATCATTGAAACATTCACAGTGTAGGTTGGGGAAAGTATGTGAACCCGAAGGCTAATTGGAGTCGGCTAACCTGGAGTCGAATCAATGAGACGAGATTAGAGATGTTGGTTAGAGCTGCCTTGCCCTATAAAAAAACACTCACAAAATATGAGTTTGCTATTCACAAGAAGCATTGCCTGATGTGAACCACGCCTCAAACAAAAGAGATCTCAGAAGACCTAAGATTAAGAATGGTTGACTGGCATAAAGCTAGAACGGGTTACAAAAGTATCTCTAAAAGCCTTGATGTTCATCATTCCGCGGTAAGACAAATGGTCTATAAATGGAGAAAGTTCAGCATTGTTGCTACTCTCCCTAGGAGTGGCCGTCCTGCAAAGATGACTGCAAGAGCACAGCGCAGAATGCTCAATGAGGTTAAGAAGAATCCTAGCGTGTCAGCTAAAGAGGACACCATGGAAGGAGGGAGGACTCATGGGAGGACATGGGAGGACACCATGGAAGGAGCCACTACTCTCCAAAAAAACCATTGCTGCACGTCTGAAGTTTGCAAAAGTGCACCTGGATGTTCCAAAGCATTACTGACAAAATATTCTGTGGAAACTAAAGTTGTGTTATTTGCAAGGAACACAACACTGTGTGGAGAAAAAAAGACACAGCACACCAACATCAAAACCTTGTCCCAACTGTAAAGTATGGTGGAGGGAGTCATAGTTTGGGGCTGCCTCATGAATTCTCAAGTTTATCAAGACATTTTGCAGGAGAATGTTAGGCTATCTGTCCACCAATGGAAGCTCAACAGAAGTTGGTTGACGCAACAGGACAACGACCCAGAACACAGAAGTAAATCAGCAGAAGAAAATACGCCTTCTGGAGTGGTCCAGTCAGAGTCCTGACCGCAACCTGATTTGAGATGCTGTGGCATGACCTCGAGAGCAGTTCACATCAGACATCCCAAGAATATTACTGAACTGAAACAGTTTCGTAAAGAGGAATGGTCCAAAATTCTTCTTGAATGTTGTGCAGGTCTGATCTGCAACTACAGAAAACATTTGGTTGAGGTTATTGCTGCCAAAGGAGGGTCAAGCAGTTATTAAATCCAAGGGTTCACATATTTTCCCACCCCGCAAGTGTAATGTTTACATGGTGTGTTCAATAAAGACATGAAAACATATAATTGTTTGTGTGTTATTAGTTTAAGCAGACTGTCTGTCTATTGTTGTGACCTTAAAATATGATCTGATCTTCATCTATGACCAATTTATGCAGAAATCCAGGTAATTCCAAAGGGTTCACATACTTTTTATTGCCACTGTAGTACCTATTTAAATTGATCACTTTTACACAGCCACTTTTTTTATTTTATACAGCGAAGTTCAATTATAATATAAAATAATGGCATGGGACGTAAGCATGAACAACTCTACAGCCTTATGGCAGGGTGCATAGCCAGATAACATACAGTACATTTGGCTAACTCATATTCTGTTCTTCTGAAATACATTTTCTTAAAATAAATAATGAATTTATTGTGATGGTGTATATTTAAATAGATGTATTATACTTTTCCAAATGTAAATGTTCCAAAGGCACACATCAGCGGCATGGAGGCCTGGAGATGCTAAATGTGTTTGTTAATTAGTCTACCTGTCAATTACCTTGAGACCAGCAGTCTTTTGCATGACAATAACCAGCTGACAAAATGTAATGTCTGGCATTGATTTTTCCACGTTGAATGACCTTTGTCTTGTCTCTATCTCCCTGTAGAGTGATTCTAAGTTGGTGCCCCAGACAGATCTGGTACCTACCCTTGCCCTGCTCCTGGGCATACCCATCCCCTACAGCAGTGTGGGCAGGTCCTGCTGCCTCGGTACCCTGCAGACAGCCAGATAGGGGGTGCACCAGCAGGTCTCAGCCAGGCGGAGGCGCTGTGGATCAATGCCAAACAGGTAATCACAGAGCTGTAATCATGCCAGATACATTAATGTGCTGTATATTGAATATTACAGTTTACTGCACGTCTCTGCACATATTTGAACCATGAATAGCCAAAGACATCGAGTGTCTGTCTCTCAGCTGCATGCAGACTTCTCCCGCCGCTGCAGAATGCTGTGGTAGCCATGCTGGTTAAGTGTAGATTGAATTCTAAATAAATCACAGACCTATATTGATCATGAATATGAAGCTCAGTTTTTGCTGACGTGTCTGTATGTTTGCGCGTGTGCAGTGGCTTGGCCACTGGTGTGTGCGGGGGACGAGGAGGAAGAGGAGACAGTGGGGAGGAAGGTGAGGATGATGCTATCATGGAGATGAGACTGACAGAGAGTCCCCAGCAGTTCAGCTCTGCCCTTCTTCAGCTAGCAACACGCTACCTATTCATTAATGGGGCACATATAAACAAACACAGACACACCCCTGCGATTGACTCAGGACCTCCTCTCCTCTCTTCTCTGATCTTTGCATCAGTCTGTGCAACTGGTATCCTCAGGAGACATCTAATGGTGTGGAAGATTTTTGCACTCAAGTGCCAATTCACATGAACCACAGTATATGTTTTTAGTGTCCTTCCTTCCTGCTCTGTGTGATAGATCATGCTCTCAAAAGGAGTCGTGCGTATTCTATACCATGTTATTAATCATCACGTCTTCTCTGCCATTTTATTAAGCATTATTTATTTTCTAAAAATCTCTACATTTGCAGGTTGATGTTCGAGGCCTAAGGGTTCCCGGAGCAGTGTCTTTGTTCTGCTGGAGGTGATTCTCGTGATGAGAGTCGACATGGCAGTGGGCCGTTGGTTTAAGAGACGCGTCCTTGACACGTCTAGGTAGCGCTGCTCATGCTCCTGCTCTGTTGCAACTGACTAGGGCTCACTCTAAGGTTCTCTATCTACACTGTACATCCCTATCTGGTTCTAGGGGCGAGGCAAGGGGAGACACGAGGATGGACATAGGTGATCTGGGGAAGTCTCCATAAGGACAGGCATAAAGATCTGGAGAACGTGAGATGTTATGTTTGGGTGACTCCATCCTCAAAATGATGAACTCTAAAACTATTGAACTACATCTGTAAAATTGGGAAAGGTCCAAACTTTACTTGCCAATGTATTACCTATCGGGAGAACGTGGAGGATGTTTGCAGAGTGGATGGGAAAGGGACCTATGAGACCCACAATGCACACTCTTGCACATACTCAGTTAGGTGAGATGTGTCAAAAGGAAATGAGTGGATAATGTGCAAAAGCAATGATTGAATCCATCCCTGCAACGTGCATTATTTCTGTAATCTCAATTTTCTGCTGAAGGAAATGATCAATTCTTATCTTGTGTTTCTATAATTGTTTAGTTTTTTTAAGCAATCGATGTGCAGCACCAAAGATAATACGACAATGTTTTACTGCAACAGCAATAACTTTCTTAATTCATCTCTAATAAACAGTTTAATTCATAACAATGTAGTCTTACATGGGCCAGTAATACACCTTTCCCTGGGACAGGTGTCCAGCTTTAATGACTGCCTTGTGTGAGGTGTTGGATGAAAACATTTAAATAATAATGATTCAGGACATAAGCATTGAATGTTTATTTATTTCTCTGTGGTAGATGCAGTGTGCTCTAGGTTACTGGACAAAGACATGTTACATGTCTCAGCTGTAGTCTAAAATGCATGAAAATGAAATCTGAGCTAGGGTTGAATTAGCCCTATGCAATAGAGCTGCCTTGCTCAAGTGAATGATTTATGTCTACTTCTCATGGTGGCAGGTAGTGGGTACTATATACAATTGAAGTCAGAAGTTTACATACACCTGAGCCAAATATATTTAAATCAGTTTTTCACAATTCCTGACATGTAATCCTAGTAAAAATTCCCTGTCTTAGGTCAGTTAGGATCACCTCTTTATTTTTAAAATGTGAAATGTCAGAATAATAGTAGAGAATTATTTCCACTTTTATTTCTTTCATCACATTCCCAGTCGGTCAGAAGTTTACATACACTCAATTAGTATTTGGTAGCATTGCCTTTAAATTGTTTATATTGGGTCAAACATTTTGGGTAGCCTTCCAAAAGCCTCCCACAGTAAGTTGGGTGAATTTTGGCCCATTCCTCCTGACAGAGCTGGTGTAACTGAGTCAGGTTTCTAGGCCTCCTTGCTCGCACACTCATTTTCAATAGGGTTGAGGTCACGGCTTTGTGACACTCCAATACCTTGACTTTGCTGTCCTTAAGCCATTCTGCCACAACTTTGGAAGTATGCCTGGGGTCATTGTCCATTTGGAAGACCCATTTGTGACTAAGCTTTAACTTCCTGACTGATGTCTTGAGATTTTGCTCCAATATATCCACATAATTTTCTTTCCTGATGATGCCATCTATTTTGTAATTTGCACCAGTCCCTCCTGCATCAAAGCACCCCCACACATGATGCTGCCACCCCCGTGCTTCAGGGTTGGGATGGTGTTCTTTGACTTGCAAGCCTCCCCCTTTTTCCTCCACAAACATAACGATGGTCATTATGGACAAACAGTTCTATATTTGTTTCATCAGACCAGAGGACATTTCTCCAAAAAGTACAATATTTGTCCCCATGTGCAGTTGCAAACCGTAGTCTAGCTTTTTTTATGGCGGTTTTGGAGCAGTCGCTTCTTCCTTGCTGAGCGGCCTTTCAGGTTATGTCGATATAGGACAAATTTTACTGTGGATATAGATACTTTTCTACCTGTTTGCTCCAGCATCTTCACAAGGTCCTTTGTTGTTCTGGGATTGATTTGTACTTTTTGCACCGAAGTACGTTCATCTCTAGAAGACGGAACACGTCTCCTTCCTGAGCGATATGACGGCTGCTTGGTCCCATGGTGTTTACACTTGCGTACTATTGTTTGTACAGATGAACGTGGTACCTTCAGGCGTTTGGAAATTGCTCCCAAGGATGAACCAGACTTGGGGGGTCTAAAATGATTTTTCTGAGGTCTGGGCTGATTTCTTTTGATTTTCCCATAATGCAAGCAAAGAGGCACTGAGTTTGAAGGTAGGCATTGAAATACATCCACAGCTTCACCTCCAATTGACTCAAATTATGTCAATTATCAGAAGCTTCTAAAGCCATGTAGATGTCCTAACCGACTTGCCAAAACTATAGTTTGTTAACAAGAAATTTGTGGAGTGGTTGAAAAACGAGTTTTAATGACTCCAACCTAAGTGTATGTCAACTTCCGACTTCAACTTTGTGTGTGTGTGTGTGTGTGTGTGTGTGTGTGTGTGTGTGTGTGTGTGTATACACTGCTCAAAAAAATAAAGGGAACACTAAAATAACACATCCTAGATCTGAATGAATGAAATACTCTTATTAAATACTTTTTTCTTTACATAGTTGAATGTGCTGACAACAAAATCACACAAAATTATCAATGGAAATCAAATTTATCAACCCATGGATTTGGAGTCACACTCAAAATTAAAGTGGTTAACCACACTACAGGCTGATCCAACTTTGATGTAATGTCCTTAAAACAAGTCAAAATGAGGCTCAGTAGTGTGTGTGGCCTCCACGTGCCTGTATGACCTCCCTACAACGCCTGGGCATGCTCCTGATGAGGTGGCGGATGGTCTCCTGAGGGATCTCCCAGACCTGGACTAAAGCATCCGCCAACTCCTGGACAGTCTGTGGTGCAATGTGGCGTTGGTGGATGGAGCGAGACATGATGTCCCAGATGTGCTCAATTGGATTCAGGTCTGGGGAACGGGCGGGCCAGTCCATAGCATCAATGCCTTCCTCTTGCAGGAACTGCTGACACACTCCAGCCACATGAGGTCTATCATTGTCTTGCATTAGGAGGAACCCAGGGCCAACCCCACCAGCATATGGTCTCACAAGGGGTCTGAGGATCTCATCTCAGTACCTAATGGCAGTCAGGCTACCTCTGGCGAGCACATGGAGGGTTGTGCGGTCCCCCCAAAGAAATGCCACCCCACACCATGACTGACCCACTGCCAAACCGGTCATGCTGGAGGATGTTGCAGGCAGCAGAACGTTCTCCACAGCGTCTCCAGACTCTGTCACGTCTGTCACATGTGCTCAGTGTGAACCTGCTTTCATCTGTGAAGAGCACAGGGCGCCAGTGGCGAATTTGCCAATCTTGGTGTTCTCTGGCAAATGCCAAACGTCCTGCACGGTGTTGGTCTGTAAGCACAACCCCCACCTGTGGACGTCGGGCCCTCATACCACCCTCATGGAGTCTGTTTCTGACCCGTTTGAGCAGACACATGCGCATTTGTGGCCTGCTCGAGGTCATTTTGCATGGCTCTGGCAGTGCTCCTCCTGCTCCTCCTTGCACAAAGGCGGAGGTAGCGGTCCTGCTGCTGGGTTGTCTTGCTAATTGCCTATAATTTCCACCTGTTGTCTATTTCATTAGCACAAAAGCATGTGAAATTTATTGTCAATCAGTGTTGCTTCCTAAGTCGACAGTTTGATTTCACAGAAGTGTGATTGACTTGGAGTTACATTGTGTTGTTTAAGTGTTCCCTTTTTGAGCAGTGTGTGTGTATGTATGTATGTATGTATGTATGTATGTATGTATGTATGTATGTATGTATGTATGTATGTATGTATGTATGTATGTATGTATGTATGTATGTATGTATGTATGTATGTATGTATGTATGTATGTATGTATGTATATGTACGTGTGTGTGTGTGTGTGTGTGTGTGTGTGTGTGTGTGTGTGTGTGTATGTATATATATATATATACATACATACATACATACATACATACATACATACATACATACATACATACATACATACATACATACATACATACATACATACATACATACATACATACATACATACATACATACATACATTTGTGGCCAAAAGTTTTGAGAATGACACAAATATACATTTTCACAAAGTTTGCTGCTTCAGTGTCTTTAGATTTTTTTGTCAGATGTTACTATGGAATACTGAAGTATAATTTCAAGCATGTCATAATGTCAAAGGCTTTTATTGACAATTACATGAAGTTGATGCAAAGAGTCAATATTTGCAGGGTTGACCCTTCTTTTTCAAGACCTCTACAATCCACCTTGGCATGCTGTCAATTGCTTCTGGGCCACATCCTGACTGATGGCAGCCCATACTTGCATAATCAATGCTTGGAGTTTATGAATTTGTGTGTTTTTATTTGTCCACCTGCCTCTTGAGGATTGACCACAAGTTCTCAATGGGATTAAGGTCTGGGGAGTTTCCTGGCCATGGACCCAAAATATTGATGTTTTGTTCCCCGAGCCACTTAGTTATCACTTTTGCCTTATGGCAAGGTACTCCATCATGCTGGAAAAGGCATTGTTCGTCACCAAACTGTTCCTGGATCGTTGGAGGATGAGGATGAGGATGCTCTCAGAGGATGTGGCTTATTCATGGCTGTGTTCTTAGGCAAAATTGTGAGTGAGCCCACTCCCTTGGCTGATAAGCAACCCCACACATGAATGGCCTCAGGATTCTTTACTGTTGGCATGACACAGGACTGATGGTAGCGCTCACCTTGTCTTCTCCGGAGAAGCTTTTTTCTGGATCCCCGATTCCACAGCTGAATCAACTTTAGGAGACGGTCCTGGTGTTTTGCTGGTCTTTCTTGGGTGCCCTGAAGCCTTCTCACAACAATTGAACCACTCTCCTTGAAGTTGTTGATGATCCGATAAATGGTTGATTTAGGTGCAATCTTACTGGCAGCAAATTCCAAATGCAGTGGAAATGTTATTTTGGGATTCAGTTAATTTGCATGGCAAAGAGGGACTTTGTAATTCATCTGATCACTTCAGAATATTGTGGAGGATATGCAAATTTTCATCATACAAACTGAGGCAGCAGACTTTGAAAATTATTATTTGTGTCATTTAAAAAACTTTTGGCCACGTGTGTTTGTGTGTGTGTGTGTGTGTGTGTGTGTGTAATATATAGTGATATTGGCACGCCTTGTTATTAGTATTGATGAGTGACATTTCGAAGTGTTAGTAGGTTTTCTGTCTCTTCTCCAGAGGTAGGTAATTCCCAGAATACCAAAGGAAGACTTCCTGTCAGTCAGGCTGATGCATGTAACATGTCAAGGTACTATACTATCCCTGCAATCACACAACTCCTGAACAGAATAGCTCTGCTCGAATGCTTGTAATGTGTCGCTGACTAACACGTGAAACACTGTCCAGTTTTTCTTAAACAAATTGTAGCTGAAAAGGCACAGTTACACTTAAAACATTAAACAATTATAATAATTGGGCAGTCTCCTGTCTCAATTCTATAGAAGGGACCACATGCACTCCCAGCCAAAGAGAAGAGTCCATGTGCAGCCCATTTTCACAGCTTGGTTGAGGCTGTGAGGCAGGTATTTATATGTTTTGTTGATTCAAGGTTAGATCAGCAGTTTCCATGGCTCTGAGAAAGTGGGAAACCTCTGCTGTGCTTGGGGAATTCTGGGAATTGTAGCGATTGACCACTAGCCAGGGTGACACTCCCCTCTGGTCAAACAGCCTAATCTTTGATTGTTGCAGAGTGAACTCAGGCTTTCCACAACTCCCTGATTCTTCATTATCACCCAGTAGAAGATTAACCTCATAATCATGTACAAATATACAGTGCTACTACCACAGCCTTTCCTTGAACACAATGCTAATAACTAGAAATCACATGACTAACACTGTCAGAGTATGAAGGAATAGTTGTGCAAGACAAGTGTCATATACGGTACATTGTTAAACAATAATGCTTTTTTGTGAGGCTTATTTCAGAAGCTAGGATTGTTTTCGTATGGCATTTCATTCTTGTGAAATGAGGTGTACATAGCGTGCGAGATGACTTCCCCAAAACCAAGGATTCTTGAAACTGTTACAGGAATTTTCTGCTTGGACTGCTGGCCAAAAACAAGCCAGAGTCTCTAGTCTACTGTCATACATACAGCCCTGTTAGTATTGGCTAATTGTTTATTGATTGGACAACTACATTACTCTGTAATGACAGTGACGCGTGTGTATGACAATACACTGAGCACAGCATCAGCAGGCCTGCTTAAACATAGGTCTGACATGAGGTGAGCACCTATTACTGATAACCACCAAGGTCTATTAGGATTTGACATGGGTTTGTTACTGGTTAAGGTATTAAACATGCATGGCCTGTGAAACAGAAGAACATGAGAACAGATATTAGCACCGTCATCCAGTCTCGGTAACTCCAGGGCCGTTGGTTATGCACGTCACGGTTGCAGCAGAACAAAGCACTGACTGACAGTCCCTTTACCTCCACTGGATGGCTGCCATCTACTGTGCAAAGCCTTACTTACCTGCATATCCTGTACCTCTCATGCTAATAAAGTGGAAGGAGCTCTATTTCCCGTAATATATTTACACCTCAACAATGCCAGCAGAGACCTGGCAGGCGTTGAATAGAGTTATAAGATTCGGGTGAGAGTTGACAGACAATGAGTTGATTATGTACCGTGTCACTTTTTAAAGAGCTGTCACAATGACGGATAATTCCTCGTGACCCATCTGAACAAATATTACGAGATACAAGTTTGAACAGGCAAGTTCATCAGAAATGTGGTGGGGTTAGTTAAGTTTGAGATAACAAAATGGGAAAACGGCTGTGCCAGTCGTTATAAGCCATGCAACTATTTTGAGTGCAAAGATATTTGAACCAACTGAGGAGATTTATTAATAAGTACTTTGTATTTATCTGCCATACGGTGTACCCCTTTGATAAAACACATTGTTAAAGGAGCTGCTGTAATCACTGTGTTTTGGAGTAATAAGCTACCTCTCTCTGGCTGGATCCATCATAGAGACCCCATTAATAGCAAAATGAGCTGGAAGGGAGAAAGATTTGTCTTGATGCAGGACCAAAGTAAACACTAAGCCTTCGCCTCTCACTTCATGCCTCATCAGGCTTCATAAACCCACTTTGGTTCACATTGCAGAAGGAAAAGGTTTGCATACCACTGTTGAGTTTCAGCCTAGACCTGACAGGTTTAGGTTAGTTAAACAACCACTGGAATGGACAGGTAACTGCCAAAATAATGGAAACACTTGAGGAAATGAGGGATACAAAGTGTATTGAAAGCAGGTGCTTCCACACAGGTGCTTCCACACATACAACATAAAGGTACACTACATTACCAAAATGATGTGGACACCTGCTTGTCTAACATCTCATTCCAAAATCATGGGCATTAATATGGAGTTGGTCCCACCGTTGCTGCTATAACAGCCTCTACTCTTCTAGGAAGGATATCCACCAGATGTTGGAACATTGCTTCCATTCAGCCACAAGAGCATTAGTGAGGTTGGGCAATGATGTTGGGGGATTAGGCCTGGCTTGCAGTCGGCGTTCCAATTCATCCCAAAGGTACTTGATGGGGTTGAGGTCAGGGCTTTTGTGCAGGCCAATCAAGTTCTTCCACACCGATCTCGACAAACCATTTCCATATGGACCTCACTTTGTGCACGGTGGCATTGTCATGCTGAAACAGGAAAGGGCTTTCCCCAAACTGTTGCCACAAAGTTGGAAGCACAGTATTGCCAGGAATGTCATTGTATGCTGCAGCGTTAAGAATTCCCTTCAATGGAACTAAGAGGCCCGAAACATGAAAAACATCCGCAGACCATTATTCCTCCTCCACCAAACTTTACAGTTGGCACTATGCATTGGAGCAGGTAGCATTCTCCTGGCATCCGCCAAACCAAGATTCATCCATCGGACTGCCAGATGGTGAAGAGTGATTCATCACTCCAGAGAACACGTTTCCGCTGCTCCAGAGTCCAATGGCGGAGAGCTTTTCACCACTCCAGCCGATGCTTGGCATTGTGCATGGTGATCTTAGGTTTGTGTGCAGCTACTTGGACATGGAAACCCATTTCATAAAGCTTCCAACGAACAGTTCTTGTGCTGACGTTGCTTCCAAAGACAGGTTGGAACTCAGCACTCGGCGGTCCCGCTCTGTGCGCTTGTGTGGCCTACTACTTTGTGACTGAGACGTTGTTACTCCAGGACGTATCCACATCACAATAACAGCTGACCGGAACAGCTCTAGCAGGGCAGAAATTTGACGAACTTACTTGTTGGGAAGGTGACATCTTATGTTGAAAGTCACTGAGCTCTTCAGTAAGGCCATTCTACTGCCAATGTTTGTCTATGGAGGTTGCATGGCGGTGTGCTCAATTGTATACACCTGTCAGCAACAGGTGTGGCTGAAATAGCTAAATCTACTAATTTGAAGGGGTGTCCATGTTCTTTTGTATATACTGTATAGTGTACCTCCAGACCTGTGTTCTGTCTGTCACACAGTAATAAACACATACATAAAAGAAAGAGCACTGACTGACAATAACAGCCCCCCTCTTCCATATACACAAACACACACACACATCCAGATGCACACAGAGACACAGGAATGTGGCCATCCTAATTCTGGGATATCAGTAATTATAGATGAGGTACAGCTGAAGCCGGAAGTTTACATACACTTAGGTTGGAGTCATTTAAACTAATTTTTCAACCACTCCACAAAAAAACTAGTTTTGGCAAGTCGGTTAGGACATCTACTTTGTGCATGACACAAGTAATTTTTCCAACAATTGTTTACAGACATATTATTTCACTTACATATCACTGTATCACAATTCTAGTGGGTCAGAAGTTTACATACACTAAGTTGACTGTGCCTTTAAACAGCTTGGAAAATTCCAGAAAATGATGTCATGGCTTTAGAAGCTAATTGACATAATTTGAGTCAATTGGAGGTGTAGCTGTGGATGTATTTCAAGGCCTACCTTCACACCCAGTGCCTTCTCTTTTGTCTCCAGGAGATGAACGTACTTTGGTGTGAAAAGTACAAATCAATCCCAGAAAAACAACAAAGGACCCTGTGAAGATGTTGGAGGAAACAGGTCCAAAAAAATCTATATACACTGTAAAACTAGTCCTTTATCGACAACCTGAAAGGCCACTCGGCAAGGAAGAAGCCACTGCTCCAAAATGTCCATGAAAAAGCCAGACTACGATTTAAAACTGCACATGTAGAAATGTCCTCTGGTCTGATGAAACAAATATATAACTGTTTGGCCATAATGACCATCGTTATGTTCGGAGGAAAAAGGGGGAGGCTTCAAAGCCGAAGAACATCATCCCAACCATGAAGCACGGTGGTGGCAGCATCATGTTGTGGGGTTGCTTTTCTGCAGGAGGGACTAGTGCACTTCACAAAATAGATGGCATCATGAGGAAAGAAAATTATGTGGATATATTGAAGCAACATCTCAAGACATCAGTCAGGAAGTTAAAGATTGGTCGCAAATAGGTCTTCCAAATGAACAAAGACCCCAGGCATACTTCCAAAGTTGTGTCAAAATGGCTTAAGGACAACAAAGTCAAGGTATTGGAGTGGCCATCACAAAGCCCTGACCTCAATCCTATAGAAAATGTATGTGCAGAACTGAAAAGGTGTGTACGAGCAAGAAGGCTTACAAACCTGACTCCGATACACCAGCTCTGTCAGGAGTAATGGGCCAAAATTCATCCAACTTATTGTGGGAAGCTTGTGGAAGGCTAACTGAAACATTTGACACCAAGTTAAACAATTTAAAGGCAATGCTGCCAAATACTAATTGAGTGGATGTGAACTTCTGACCCACTGGGAATTTGATGAAAGAAATAAAAGCTAAAATAAATAATTATCTCTACTTATTTGACTTATTCTGACATTTCACATTATTAAAATTAAGTGGTGATCCTAACTGACCTAAGACAGGGATTTTTTTTAAACTGAGTTTAAATATATTAGGCTAAGGTGTATGTAAACTTCCGACTTCAACTGTAGGTATTCCTCTTGTCCAGATGGGATAGAGCACTGTAATGGTGATTGCATTGTCTGTGGACCTGTTGGGGCGGTATTCAAACTGAAGTGGGTCTAGGGTGGCAGGTAAGGCGGAGGTGATATGATCCTTGACTAGTCTCTCAAAGCACTTCATGATGACATAAGTGGGTGCTACGGGTTGGTAGTCATTTATTTCAGTTATCTTTCCTTTCTTGGGTAAAGGAACAATGGTGGCCAACTTGAATCCTGTGGGGACAGCAGACTGGGATAGGGAGCGATTGAATATGTCCGTAAACACACCAGCCAGCTGGTCTGCACATGCTCTTAGGACGCGGAAAGGGATGCTGTCTGGGCCAGCAGCCTTGTGAGGGTTAACACGTTTAAATGTTTTACTCATGTCGGACACAGGGAAAGGGGGGTGGGGTGCAGTCCTTGTAAGCGGGGGCCACGACAGTGGCACTGTATTATCCTCAAAGCAGGCAAAGAAGATTTTTAGTTTGTCTGGAAGCGCAATGTCAGTGTCCGTGACGTGGCTAGTTTTCTTTTTGTAGTCAGTAATTTGGGGCGGCAGGGTAGCCTAGTGGTTGGAGCGTTGGACTAGTAACAGGCAGTTAACCCACTGTTCCTAGGCTGTCATTGAAAATAAGAATTTGTTCTTAACTGACTTGCCTAGTAAAATAAAGGAAAAAAATAAATACAAATTCCTGTACACCCTGCCACATATGTTTCATGTCTGAGCCTTTGAATTGTGACTCCACTTTGTCCCTGGCATTTCGCTTGTTTGATTGCCTTACAGAGGGAATACACTGTTTAAATTCAGCCATATTCCCAGACCTCTTTCTATGGTTAAATGCGGTGGTTTGCGCATTCAGTTTTGCGTGAATGCCGCCATCCATCCACGGTATCTGATTAGGGTAGGTTTTAATAGTCACAGTGGGTGTCACGAACATCGTTGGAAGCTTACTCGGACCAACGTGGAACCCAGATCACGTTGCACATCTTTTTTATTGAAGTGAACCGCACAACAAAACAATAAAGAAACAACGAGGTGCACATGCACAAAACACAAAATATTATCCCACAAACACAGGTGGGAAAATACTACTTAAATATGATCCCCAATTAGAGACAACGATTACCAGCTGCCTCTAATTGGGAATCATACAAATCACCAACATAGAAAAATTAAACTAGAACCCCACATGAAAATATTAAACTAGACTACCCCCTAATCACGCCCTGACCTACTCCACCATAGAGAAACAAGGGCTCTCTATGGTCATGACGTGACAGTACCCCCCCCCCCTCTCCAAAGGTGCGGACTCCGGCTGCAAAACCTTGAACCAAACGGGAGGGTTAGGGGGGATGACTAGTGTTGGTGGGGGCTCCGGTGCGGGTCGTAGCCCCCGCCCAGACCCCCGATCCGGCCACCGCGCCTGGCTGAACGCCGTGCCTGGACTGGGCATCGATGCAAAGGATCCCTTCCCATCCAATTTCTCCTCCCAAGTCCAGGATACCTTCTCCTCCTGGGCACGCTGCTTGGTCCTGTTGTGGTGGGATATTCTGTCACGAACGTCATTGGAAGCATACTCGAACTAACGTGCAGCGTGATCTGGGTTACACATCTTTTTTATTGAAGTAAGTGAACCGCACAACAAAACAATAAAGAAACAACGAAATGTGACTAAATGGTGCACATGCACAAAACACAAAATATTATCCCACACAGATGGGAAAAATGCTACCTAAATATGATCCCCAATTAGAGACAACGATTACCAGCTGCCTCTAATTGGGAATCATACAAATCACCAACATAGAAAAATGTAACTAGAACCCCACATAGAAATATTAAACTAGACTACCCCCTAGTTACGCCCTGACCTACTCCACCATAGAGAAACAAGGGCTCTCTATGGTCAGGACGTGACAGTGGGGACAACATCTCCAATGCGCTTCCTTATAAACTCACTCACTGAGTCAGCTCATAGATCGATGTTGTTCTCTGAGGCTGACCGGAACATATCCCAGTCTGCGTGATCAAAACAATCTTGAAACGTGGATTCTGATTGGTCAAACCAGCGTTGAATGGTTCTCGTCACTGATACATCCTGTTTGAGTTTCTGCCTATAAGACAGCAGGAGCAAGATGGCGTCGTGGTCGGATTTGCCGAAGGGAGGGTGGGGTAGGGCTTTGTATTCATCGCGGGAGTTAGAGTAGCAGTGCTGAGTGTTCGAGTGTATTACCCCCGTGACTACTGCAATCAATATGCTGATAGAATTTAGGTAGCCTTGTTCTCAAATTTGCTTTGTTAAAATCCCCAGCTACAATAAATGCAGCCTCAGGATATATGGTTTCCAGTTTACATAGAATCCAGTGAAGTTCCTTGATGTCCGTTGTGGTGTCTGCTTGGGGGGAATGTACTGTACACAGCTAATATGGCCGGCATTTGATTTGGTAAGAATTCTAGGACGGGTGAGCAGAAGGACTTGTGTTCCTGTATGTTGTTTTGATTACACCATGAGTCGTTAATCATAAAGCATACACCCCCAACCTTCCTGCTGCAATCTCTGATGTCTCTCTGGAAGGCAACCCTTGCTTGAACTTCGTCTACCTTGTTGTCAAGAGACTGGAGTAGTATACTCGGGAGCGGTGGGCAATGTGCACGTCTACAGAGCCTGACTAGGAGACTGCTCCTTCTGGGATTAGATCCATTGTCCTGGGTGGTGGTGCAAACAGTTGTATTCCTGGTCGTAATGTTGGTAAGTTGACATCTCTCTTATATCCAATAGTTTTTCCCGGCTGTATGTAATAAGACTTAAGATTTCCTGGGGTAACAATGTAAGAAATTATACATAGTTAAACAGAATACTGCATAGTTTCCTAAGGACTCGAAGCGAGGCGACCATGTCTGTCGGTGCCATTGACGATTTCAATAAAGTGTGTGTGTTTGTATGTGCTTGAGTGCCTGTTTGGTTGTTAAGGGTTAATGTAATCCGTCCTTAAATACTGCATCTGTGTGTGTGTATTGGGGAAATGTGGGTGGTGGTGGTGTTTTTATAACACCCCACCACCCACATGTACGGCTTTCAGAGGAGCACTTCAATATTTCATAAAATTAGCTCTTAAAAACGTAACCAGGTGCCCTGGAGCCAGACGACTTTATTGGGCTCACATCAAATTCAGTAGACTGACTTCAAGGAAGCTGAGTGAGGTGGGAGGTGTAGTGTTGTGTTTGTGTGGGCGGGTGTTAAAATGGATGGTTTGGGGAGATGGGCGGTATGCGTGGGATGTTTTAGTTATGGCCGATGTGTAGGAAAGTGGTTAGCTTGGGAACTGTGTAAATGTACAGAGCATGCTATCACTACAGGTTTATGGGAGAGTATAGAACTGAATACCAATCACACACACACACCTCTTGTTGTCTCGGTGGAACTCCCAGGGTGGCTCTTCTTGATAAGTCTGCTGTGACGTAACTGATGTCTTGACCTTTCGGCGTGGCTCCATTAGGGGGGCGGACAGATGGCCAGGCCCGGCTGTTCTCTCCCCCCTCCTGCTCTGGTGATGACTGCACTGCTTCTGTTTACCACTGGGAGCAGGATGGTGGTGATTGTCCAGCATCCCTGTGGTGCCCTGTCTGTCAATAAGACAGCACACCCCTTGAAGCTGGGTCAGTCAGCAATCCTCCCCCTGAGCTTAGTGGGATGCTGGCTAACCTTTACACTGAGCTTCATTCAGTCACACAAGAGACTATGCATAGACACAGTCGGGCTTTAATGGGCCCTGAACCTGCTGTCACTCTAAGTGAATCATTGCTGTGGTAAATAATAGTATTGCTGTGAGCAAAATGTTACAAGGCTAAATCAAATGTGACTTTACACATTGATTGAGGTGCTACAGAGCTCTGTTTTGTGTTGATGTAGCCTTACCTGTTTCTGTTTACAGAGTTGCCAGTTGACATGGGACTAGAATATTATCATCTAAGAAGGATGCTCCCTCCCTCTCTTTCTCCAAGCTTGAATCTCAATTTAGAGATGGCTACAGTATCCAATCTTTTATTTCTCAGAAGAACAATATTGACAAACCCTCAGGGATAGTGCTCAGTGGTGTTCGTGGCAGTAGCCATACACTGTTAATATTCTTCTTCCTCCACAAGGTAGGGATTCTTTCAAAACCAGCCAGCCCGGAAGAATGTGGTTTGCTCTGTGCCTTTTACGCTCACTGGAGCCAGCATCAAATCAAATCAAATGTTATTTAAGTGTTAATGTAATCCGTTATGAAATACTGTGTCTGTGTGTGTTGGAGAAACTTAGAGGGTTTTCATTGAGCCTCTCCACTCCGCTCTGCCCTCAACCCTCCCTGGGCATGCTCCTTTATTTGTCCAGTTAGCTGCTTAGGGTAAAATGGTTAGTCACTACTACCGACAGTGCTGTTGGCATTTATTTATTTACTGTTTTGAACTGTTTTATTTAACTTGATAGAGCAGATTTCACCTAGTAAAAACATTAAAACTCTCAACGACCATTTCAACTTTGGATGCTTTAGGGAAATGGTCAGATAATGGTTTTGATGGTGTGTTAAAATGAATTATTTATCTAAAGCCATTATTTTTGTTCCTTGGGAATTGGACACTTAGCATAGAAATACGTAGTACAGAGAGTGATTTAGGAGGGTTAATGCCATTCATTTATTTCAGCACTGTCACATAATTCCAAAGCCTTTACCCTCTTAGGATTCAAGTAATGACCTACTTCAGGCCAGGATACCAGACAAGTGAACCTTCATTACATAAGCATAAACATGACATACTACAGCACCTTGGAAAATGTATCAACATGTTCCTATAACTAAGGCAAACTGTTATGTCCACAAAGCCAGGTCTGAAGCAATGCTTATGCAAGTATCATGAAGGCCTAATGCGTGGGCTTCAACCTTCATCCTAAGGTGATATTCCTTTCCAATGCATGATTTTAAACTCCAATAAATAATCCTCAAAGCTGTACAAATCTAAATGGCAGCGTTCAAATACAAGATTGGAATGGCAGCAGCAGCAGATAATTCTACTTTGTCATAAAATACATACGCAGTGGTTGGACTACTACATTACAAGAGAAAATGTACTTATGGCTGAATGTACAGGCCAGATACTGGGTTAGTGTCCATTACAATATCATAATCATCAAAAATATATGGACAACAAGTGGGTGGAAAAACTGAAAATAGCTTAGAGGGTACAGGAATAAATAGAGCTTTTTAATGCATAATAATATGTCATTATACTTGTATGTATGGCATGTCTTCATATGTAATATTATGTATGCGGATAGCTGTTATTCCTGTTTGGTACATGTGCTGATCTGGAGCAGTTGCACAGTCAGTCCTATACACTCATTAACCAAGATTTGAAGGGGCTTCAAAATCTCCCTAAATGACAGATACTATTTTATGATCAACAAGTATGATACAAAACAGTGTTCCAATACAGAAGCTGATCCAAATATGATGCTTTACCCAATAGCAGGATATGTGATAGCATAAGACAGCCTATCATTGTCATTCTAATCCAATTGAATTGAACATACAGAGGTATGTAAGACTGTAGCATGACAAATTGACTGTATATAGTAGTTATCGTTTAAGGGAATGTGTGCCTACCAGGATACCCCGAGTCTTCAAAGCATCAGTGAATTGTTGGCTTGTGTTGAAAATGGGCTGTTGCTTTTTATCCTGTGTTTCAGGAGTATCTATAACCAGTGGATTGTCAGCTTGTGTTGTCAGGTTGTTTATCATTTTACCCTCAGTAAGTACTTGTAGGCCATTGATTGTTGTTGTCAGTGGGTCGTTGACTGTTGGTGTTAGTTGGCCGTTGATTGTTGCTGTCAGTTGGTCATTGATCTATGGTGTGAAGCAAGAGATCTGTTGATGGCTTATTCTGTCCAGTCTCTGAGTGGTACAGTATTCCCCTACAGTGCAATGGTACCGGCTCTCCACCTGTCCTACACAGGGACTTCCAGGGGTGGCCTTCTCTCTATGGTGGGGCCCGGCCCAGGCAAGGTGAGGCCGCTGGGGCTATAGGGGCAGACGGATATGCATTGCCGAGCTGTTGGGCCGGGCAGCGAGGATGTAGATGGCACTCTCCCTCAGGAAGTCATCCCAGCTCACTGGTCTGGTGATGGGAACAGAGAAGCGGTTAGGGAGCCATATCCTCTAAACTGAGGTCAACTAAGGACAGACACACACACACACACACACACACTCAAGCACGTATACGCCTGCAAACACACAATTATAATTATTATATACCTGTCATCTTTCTGAGTGCTTCTCTCACTGCTGGAGCTGGCTGGGCTGCTGTCAGATATTGGGCCAACATGGCTAATACTGCAGCAGGAAAATAACACACAAGACAGACAGATTCACTATATGCTACAATAGGTGGCATTGAGTTTCCAACATGTCTGCCAAGGACAAGACACCCTTTAGCTTTGAAAAGCAATTTGTTTAATCTGCGAGGAGGTCAGGTAGGAATCTAATGCAAAACCACATTGAAAATATCTCAGTGGGTTATTGAGACCAAATGGCTTTCTTCCAGGCCACAGCCCAACTCATGAATTATTAAAGATAGAGGAAGAGACAGGCTCACGGTTTGCTCTGCATGTAAACCTCTTCGATGAAAGATGAATACTTGAACACTTTCTGCTACATCCTCAGTCTTGTTGCACTCTCTGGCTTAATATTATGTATATATTATACACTGTGAGTAATCTCTATGAGCACCTTGTTGTCTTGTCTGACCTAAGAGGTGAATTAGAATGCATGCTCGGTCCTTGGCGTAGGGACCAGACCCTTTCACATCCACTTGGCCCCCATGTCTTCTTAAAACTGACGAGGGTAGCCTTCTAGAGCTTCTCACAGGAGAACAAAAGTTTGCCTTTTGAACCCTCTAATGAGAGGACTGGATATTTCTTATCCACAGCTCAAACCAACAGGGAGTCATCATATGAAGGGTTCTTTGTTTATAAGCAAGACATCTCAATTGTTCCTGGACTTTTATAGATCCCACCTGTAGTGTTTGCTCTGTGATTCCAGTATTCCTCAGGTGGACTTTATCCTGGCCTTGGTGAGAGGGTGAGTGAAATTATGGGTGGAACTTCAAAAACGAATAGGTCGTGTGAAATTACTTGTGGATTGAGGGCTTGGAGACGCTAAAGAGAAGACAAAATACTGATAACCATGCAGTGCTTTGTCACTTACCCACAATTCACAGGAGAACACAATCCAATGAGTCTGATGGATGGGACATAAGGTGATAAGGCGGATGGAATGGTATGACATGACATGACATATAACAATGGAGGTCAGTACAGGGTAGTCCATTCACACAGTCACATGCACGCACGCACACACTGACTCAATCAGTGAATGATTGTGAATGAATCAGTACCTGAGAGAAAGTCTCCAATCACAGACAGTGCAATTATCCACACTGAGATGAGGAGCGGTGAGATGAAGAGAGGTGCGCGATAGAAATAAACCTAGCTAAAGTTAATTGTTCCATTCAGCTCGGAGCAGCCAACAACTAATGGAGTCAATGGGACTCCAAGATCTGGGTCTGACACCAATGATAAACATCAGTATTCTACTCAAGGAGGGTTCACTGTTTAATGAATTTGAATCAACTTTGTGCAGGTTGGCATTTATTGTCATGAATCTTGAACTGAAGGCAGCTCTGCAGAGTGGTCACTAGCTACCACAGCCACAAAGTCATACAAATCTGATTTTAAACTTAAACTTAACCCTGACATTAACCTCACTGCTAATCCTAATGCCTCACCCTAACCTTAAACTAATACCAAACACTCAGTTCTGCCTCCAGGGCAATATTATTGACAGTTCGGGGTATGACTTTCTCCATCAGAATTGTCATCAAACCCTCTATTTCACATATGTCAGAGTCAAGGCCCGCGGGCCACATCCGGCCCGCGAGAAGGTTTTTTACGGCCCCTGGGATGATCTTGATTTATTATTAGAACCGGCCCGCAGACCGCAGCAAGCCGGCAGCCCGCAGATCTTTTACACGCACCAATACTACATTTCCCACAATGCAACGGTGACGCACCGAGCAGTAGGCTGCTTCATTTCAATATTTATTGGCACAGCAGTCGTCAGCATCACAGTAAAATTAACTTTCAGATACCCATCAAAAATGGCAAAACGGAAGGTGGACACTGAGAACCGGGGTTTCAAACAAGGTGGGAGTCGGAGTATATGTTCACGGAGGTAGCTGGAAAACCTGTGTGTCTTCTGTGTGGAGAAAGTGTGGCGGTACTGAAAGAGTATAATCTGAGACGACATTATGAAACGAAACACGCGGACAAAAACAAGAATATGGACATGGAACAAAGGCTACAAAAGGCAGAGGAATTAAAACGAGGCCTCAAATCTCGACAGGCTCTGTTCAAAAAAGCCAAATCACGACATTATGAAACGAAACACGCGGACAAAAACAAGAATATGGACATGGAACAAAGGCTACAAAAGGCAGAGGAATTAAAACGAGGCCTCAAATCTCGACAGGCTCTGTTCAAAAAAGCCAAATCACAAGGCCAGGCTGCTGTCAAGGCCAGTTTTATTTTGGCAGAAGAGATCGCTAAATCAGCCCGGCCATTTACGGAGGGGATTTCATCAAAAACTGCATGATTAAAGTTTGTGACGAAGTTTGCCCAGAAAAAAGGCAACTCTTTTTAAATGTGAGTCTGAGCAGAAACACCATTGCCGAGAGAGTAGACCAGTTGTCCATCAATCTAAAAGAGCAGCTTGTGAAAAAGGGAAAAGATTTCATTGCATATTCCTTGGCTGTGGATGAGAGCACCGACATTTCTGACATTGCCCAGTTGTCAATTTTCATCCGCGGAGTGGACTCCAGCCTAAGCGTGACAGAGGAGTTTTTGGCTTTACGTCCTATGCATGGCACAACTACGGGGCATGATTTGTATGAAGAGGTGTCAAGATGTGTAAATGAGATGGAGCTGCCTTGGGAAAAACTCGTGGGTTTGACAACCGACGGAGCACCTGCGATGTGTGGACACAGGAGCGGACTGGTGGCGAAGATACGGGAAAAGATGCAAGAGGAAAACGCGACAGGTGAGCTGACAGCTTATCATTGTATCATACACCAGGAAGCGTTGTGCGGTAAAGCCTTGAAAATGGAGCATGTAATGAGCATCATCACGCGCACAGTTAACTTTATCAGAGCCAAAGGTTTGAATCACCGCCAGTTCAAGGCATTTCTGACGGAGTTAGAAACGGAGCATGGTGATTTGCCTTATCACACAGAGGTGCGATGGCTAAGCCAGGGAAAGGTGCTTCAAAGATGTTTCGAGCTTCGTGAGGAGATTTGTCTGTTCTTGGACAGCAAAGGGAAAGACACAACACAACTCCGAGACGAAATGTTTCTGTGTGAAATGGCTTTTCTGTGTGACATTACGAGTCATCTGAATGCAATGAACTTGCAGCTGCAGGGTCGGGATCATGTCATCTCTGATATGTACAGTACAGTGAAGGCATTTAAAACCAAACTGACTCTGTGGGAGACTGCGGAAAGAAAATTTGAGCCACTTTCCCAGCTGCCAGACCATGAAAGAGAAGCTCTCTACCAGTGCGTTCCCGAGCGCACAGTTGGCTGATAAAATAGGTATGCTTGCCGCTGACTTTCGACGCCGATTTGCTGACTTTGAAGCACAAAAAAGCAGGTTGGAACTGCTCGGTAACCCATTTGCTGTTGACGTGGAAAGCTCACCACCAAACCTCCAAATGGAGTTGATTGACCTCAATGCAATGATGCACTGAGGGCAAAATATGCGGCAGTGGGTGCTGCGGAGTTCGCCCGTTTCCTCCCCGACACAATGCCCCAGCTGCGCATCCAGGCTGCTCAAACGTTGTCTATGTTTGGCAGCACATACCTGTGTGAACAACTTTTTTCTTTGATGAACCTGAACAAAACATCACACAGAAGTCGACTTACTGCTGAACACCTCCACTCAATTCTGAGGATTTCCTCAGCTCAGAGCCTTACCCGAACATTGATGAACTTGTGGAAAAGATGGGACACCACCAAGTATCACCCTCAACCTCAAACAAGTGAACATTACTGTGCAATCACATATTTAGAGTTTTTACTCAGTTCAAGTTTAAAAGTTAAAGTTTAATATTTGTTTTCACTGCATGTTACTTCTCCTTAAACAAAGTGTTGTTTTTGATTAATAGATTTTTGCACTTTATTTTATTGTATTTCAATCCAATTATATTTTAAAAATATTTCAGTTGAGTGGATGATAGAAAATTGCTATTATTGTTTTTTCTTTGAAGTAAATTTAGCCCACTTTTGCTAAAATAGAAAATATAGGCTACTGATGGTGCCTTGAATACCGGTTTCTTTCATTTAATGTTCATGTTATGGGGATTTTTATATAAAGGAAATTTGTCTTTTGTGTCTGTTGAAAATTAAAGATTACTGACAGAGCCATAAGAAAATATTGCTTTATTTATCTGATCATATTGGAATATATTTGTTAGGTTTTCAGTAGGTTCAATTAGGTTCACTAGACTATATGCGTCATTTAAAAATTTTTCAATGAACATTCGAACAGTCCGGCCCTCGGCTTGTAGCTAAATTTTTTATTTGGCCCTCCGTCCATTTGACTTTGACACCCCTGCTCTATTTCAATGATTTATTTTCCCTAACCGTGCACCTGCATGCAAAGCAGAAAAGTACATTCATCGGCTGCAACAGGGGAAATGAAACTGATGAAACCCCAGGAGTAAGCGTTAGTTCACACCTCTCAGGCACAGTCAATGACGTTTCTGCATCTCATGCCACGTTAAATTAAACATCTCTTTGTTAAGTGTTATTAGTTCTAGAGTATGAAGCGGATTAAAGAGGCTTGAGGAATTTTTCACATTAACTTGTACTGATTGAGTTCTATTTTCCCCTTGAGTAGAAGCTCCTGACTGTGAGTCTGTGACAGACATTTAATTCACTTCTCAACCTCATCTCCTGTGGATGGATGGTTATGGGCTCAACAGTGTTGTGCTCACCTCACATTGCAGGACTGGGACTCCTTGCTGAGCTTCTGAAACCAGGACTGCTGGGCCCAGCGGGTCTCTGCTCCTGTGACCACACTGTCTTTATCCAGGTCCAAACCCATGAACACTGACCGCACATGGTCCCGCTCCTTAGCACTCAACAGCCGCACCAAGGAGTTCTGGGAACAAAGGCAGAGTTTGTGTGTGTGTGTTGGAGTGTGTGTATGTGTCTATATGCACGTGTGTCAATGTGTAACACACCACACTTGAATGCCACAGATTTAGTTGGTTCTGATGGATTCTGGTACCTCTGTGCGGAACTTCTTGAGCACTTCCAGGGACTCGTGGTAGAGGAAGTCAGACCACTCGATCTGGCCCCTTTTCTCCGGGTCCAGGGCAGCGAATTGGGCCAACACCTCCTCCTCCTGTTCATCAGAGAGGTCCTTCTCAAACAGTTGCTTGGACACAAAGTGGCGGTACTGCAGCAGCTCATCTGACACCAGGCACGACTCTATACAGAAAGAGCAGTTCATCACAACACCCACAAATTAATCTCCACAAGCAGTGATCCAGATGCAATTAGTTTATGATTATTATTCATTTCACAAATGCCGAGAACGCCTGTCATTTATATCACACATTGCGATGGAAACCAGGCTGAAGCACAATGTGCAGTTTTATAGAAACCTGTAACAGACAATTGCTAAGAAATACATACAGTAACGAGAAGTTACAGAGACATAGTGATTAGTTACTATGAACCTGTTGTCATGACGTTTCCCTGTTGGGTGAGGCTTATGCCCCCCCCCATAAATACATTTTCCCCTATTCTCTCCACTCTACAGAATGGCTTCTTGGACAGGCCTTTGTAAACATAGAGATTGTATGGTAACATCTACAAGTTGGGGAATGGAACAATATTTCTGTAATCCAATCAGTTGAAAGTGTCCGTTCGTACTTAAAGAATATGATGTCAGATCAGTTGTTGTCTGGAATATTATTACCGATGACAGGACAACATAAATTATATCTTAGAAAGTCTACACATTCTAGTTATCAGATTCACATGGAATTGTTGTGAAATTTAAATGTTTAAATATGAAACTATTTGTGAAAAGTTTAAATTTTAGCCTTCTAAATGAGAGAATTGTTTTCATAAGTAAACTATGCTCACACAGTGGCCACGCCCAAGTGAACAGACATTGGTTGGAGAGGGATGAAACACGCCCTTCTCTTCTCCAGTATAAAAGCCCCCGTGACCCAATTCACATCAGACTAAGAAAACCCCAGCGTGAGCTGTGGTTTGTGAATGGTTGAATATCCACTCTACATAATGAAATTTATATAAGATTTACATCACGTGGAAGTGACAATCACCACGCTGGAAGGATGAATTTCTACTAGACCATCCAGAATACAGCGCAAGCTGATTATGGTATTTTGGTATGAACTTTAAACTCTTATTTACTAAAGAAGTGATACATCCTAGACGTCAAGTTATCAGCTGCAGCTGTAAATGTACGTGGCCTAGGAAAGGACAATCTCCTGAGAACAACAGGGTACTTCAACGTATCCGCTCTACAACACTATGGCCAGAAAGATTCTTCAAAGGACAATGGCAATCTCTGCTGGGCAAACCATTCTTCCATCTTCGACCCATCTATCGAAGCGCAGCTCAGAGTAAATATAATCATGCATTTTCCTTTTCCGAAAAGGCAGTAATTAGAAAGCATAAGATTCTGTATTTACAGTAGCATAGCTTCTCAAGGTCTGATAGAGACCCAATCCCCTTTGTCCCTCAGTCTTCCCGCTCTTTCATTCAAACCCAACCCCCTTTCTTTGTGTAACCAGCTGTCATATCGGTTTTGTCCGCTAAGGACTTTTTCTTTTATGACATCATTAGTAATCGATGTATGATCTATCCTGTGTATATGTAATTCTGTGTGATTATTTAGGTTTTTAGTAAATAAATAATTAAGCCAATTTTTGCATTGCTGATTCAACTTGTTAGCCAGGGTTCGTGCAGATAACCAAGAATTTTACGACGTTCAGATGAGACTGAATAGGGTGATGATTAATAATTAACTGCTATTGATATAAAAGATCTTCAGATCTTTAAGAGTTTATTCGGAAAGACAGTTGCTCTATAAACACTGTTCCGTGGTGCCCCAGGTTATTAACAAGTTAACTGTTGCATAGTTTAATTTGATCATGTAATCAATCAAACATTTGGCAATCGATTTGATAAAATAGCCTGTCATATAATTTAATCAGTCAGAGACACGACATTGAGCATTACAAAAACAGAGAGCTTTTGGCACCATTCTGTTCTCAGCAACCTTTTGCTTATGTGCTTAGAGGGTTGGCTCAGAGATGCTTGAAGTGAATGAGAACAACCTGTATACACAATGTACTGGGGGTATTGATCTATAAATCACTGTCTACAGTGCTATACCCAATAAAGCCTACTTGTCCCAGAGAATGCAGATCTGTCGGCTGTGTAATGTATTGTTTTCTAGAGGTGCAGCAGAAGCACCATGACATTATGACTGACCAGGGATGATCTTGCACTGCTTGAAGGTTTCCATCAGGCTGTACATCTCCTCTTCAGTCAGGAGCAGGTTCACGTTGTCCTATGGGAGAAAGGGGCGAAGGTCACTATGGGAGAGATCTGATACAAACTCATGTCTGAAGCTAAGTATGGGTCAGTCCAAAGTGTGCCCCGCTGCCCTCATATGGATTCATGTGCTGTGTGTCTAAATTCAGTTCAGGGTGCATCAGAAATGATCCAGAATGCCTTTGTTAGCTTATTATGCAGATTCTCAGAAGCTATTTTTATAGACAAGTGTGTCAAGTGTGTACTAGATGGTTTGGAATAAACAACCATGTTCATAGGAAAATGTAAGCCTAGCAGCCATTTTACTACACTCCTTGGCAAGGGTGCAGTTCAGGTCGAACACACATTAAACCTTCTATTAAGTTAATTATCTGCAGCAGGTGTGTGGAGGTTGCTAAGTCTCTCTACGCTGTCTATCTCTGAAGAGCAAGTTGAGGGGAGGGAGTTGGAGGATGAGAATGACAGACTGTAATACTTGGGGTGGATAATTGGCCATGATATGTGAAATCTCTGGATAGCCCAGGGTTATGGAAATCAGGCCGTTTGATTTCCAGTAGCATCCCCTCCGGAAAATGTATTTTGATTAAAGATTTTATGCACTAATATGGAGCTCAAATGAGTCCAAAACTAGGGCTTGGGGTGTGCTCTTTGCATTCTTGCTAACCCCTTAAAGGAATCAAATAAACAATAGTTCCAGGAAAGACAGGCGTATCCCTTAAATAGTTTATTCCTCACATGGATGCTAAAGAGTCCAAACTCTGCCTGCCAGATATCATAAAATAAACTCTTCCTATGTGCCACTGATTTGGAACTGTGGTGCTGGGTTGTCAGAACAGGAGCACACCAGAAGAGGACGGGGTGCATGAGTGGTGAATCAAATCTGGGGGCTGCTGAAAATAGCCTGCTGGGTGAAATTTGTACTTTTCCAGGATTTGCGTAAACACACTGCGTTCAATAAGGGTCTGTAAATAAACCAAGAAATGCGAGTGCATTGATCAGCTGTGTACCATAGTCACTCACTCTCACTCAATATCCACAGTGCTCAATCTCCTCAGCACGGGGATACTGCTGACTTCATGTTTAAAAGAGAGAAAGCTTTTCTGTATCTGTACGTAGTGGGATGTGTTGAGCTGGGAGTCTAGTTAAACACCACAACCCACTTTCTTGGTTTGTGTTTGTGTATTCACTGGCAGGTTTGTTAGAAAATATTGCTCAAGATCAGTTCATGGTGAAACAAAATCCCTTTTGAAATCCTCAGGGAGCATAACTAATCAAAAGTGTCAACAATAGAAATCAATTGGATGATGCGCACTAGATGTTTCCGATTTATATTTTAATCTCCCGAGTAATGCTTTTTTTTAATTTTTATGTATTTGTTCATCCACAATCCAAACAAGTTGAAATACAGTAGGTTACTCTATCCTGAGCACTAGGGGGAGTTGTAAATGATTATAAATGATTACAAGCAATTAATTATTATGTTGCAAAGACCCTTAAGCAACAACAATAAAATAATAGGGACACGAGGGTGACTTTTTGGTCTCCTCGATAGTGGAAAAGTCTAGTCAGTGGTGACGGCAGCACCAGCTCTCACCACCTCAGGCAAATCCCCAAGCCCCATGACTGTGGATGAGAGGAGATGTGAGAATGACACAACACCAAAGCTGTGAAATTACATTTCAAAGGGGTCCTTTTGGATGACTTTCCCAGGCGATAAAATAAATAGTGTTTGTTTCTGAAGCTTCGACGACAGTTCTTAGAGCTCAACTCTTCATAGATGAAGAGGTGTATTTTTCTAACTGTCACTTTCATCTTCTTCCACTATCACGCTTCCCTTCACTTTCTGCCTCACACTCATACTGATTATGGGCCAGCGAGGAAGAAGTCAATTGGCCCTATCGATGTCCCTTCTCAAACTGCCTAAAACGGCCTCTTTTGTACTCATCAAAGTCTCTCAATCAGCTTCAACTCTCACAGTCTGCAAAAATACAGATGTAGGATCCTAATTTGAGCCAGTTCGCACCAGCAGGAAAATAATCCGTCAGCAACAGGAAATGTTCATTATCATGTGGATTATAATTATTTGACATTTTTTGTAGGATTGTATTACATTTTGCGTAAGGAAAAATCAAGTCTGAAATTTCAAAGTGGAAATTACAAACTTCAGAAGGATTTTTTAATTCTCAAATACACTATAAGGAAATGTTCCTGCAACAGACGGATCAAATTAATATCCTACATCAGTAAGATAAGCCCTCTACTTTAGTCTGAAGAGCACTTTAGGAAATGCACCCTTATGCTGTCTATACTTTAATTGTACCATATTGCACATTGCTTCTCCAAAGATTAGTGGAGTGTCCTTCATGTTGAAGACAAGCTATTTAATTCATTATGAGATTAAGAATCTTGGCACGCATTCAACATTTCCTCCAAATGATGTATTACTGTCTTTTTATAAACATACACTTGGGAAAGAGGATCTGTCTGGAAGTATAGTAAGATAATACACTTATATACAGATGTGTGTGTGGGTGCAAGGTGTGTTCAGGTTCATAAAGTGTGTGTTGTTTAAAGTTGTGTCTGTTATAGTAACAGTAGTGGGTATGCATCATACAAAGGTGAAATAGCAGTCTTTGTGGAGTGTGGTTGGTCTTTGTGAATAGCCAATAGGAGGTGATTATTGACTGAGTGACTGACACAGTAGTAACAGCTCCAGCCTGTCGCGGTGTGAGCTGTCTCCCTCATCTCCTGCAGGAGTTCGGGACGCAGGTAGCCCATTTCACTCAGACAGCCATCATGGAAGACCCGTGTGCAGGTCCTGCAGGGAAACAGGTCGTCGGCCGTCCACACCTCACACACCTCACACATCTCATCGTTCACCGGCTGGGGAAAAGGCAAATCAGGTCATTGGGTTAAAGACCATACTCCTAAAGCATGAGGTGGGGGTTGAATCCTAAGTAGGAGACTTGTAAGTTCTGTTCCAAATCCACTTGCTGAAAGATCCATCTACTGTATATGTCTGAGAATCATATGAAGTCACTGACTTATCCAAATGACTAAGTAGTATGGGCTGAAAAGAGGATTTTGAACCTATAACGGTAAATTCATATCTACTTCACCAGAGAAAGATGAACTCGTGAATACCATTTTTATGTCTCTGAGTGCAGTATGAAGGAAGTTGCTAACTAGCGCTAGCATGCTTGCAGATAAGACTTCCATAGACTTCCAGTCATTGCGCTAAAGCTAGTTAGCATTGGCTCGCAAAACTACCTCTAACTTCCTTCATATTGGACACAGAGACCATACAAATGGTATCCATAAGTTCATCTAAGTAGGAAAGTATATAAAGGGTTTCATTGCCCAAATCCCAAAGCATCCATTTAACATATAATTCAAAATCAAACTTTCATGCCCACTCCATTAAGCTTCTCCATTAGGGTATTAAATATAGAAATAATCCCCTGTGACACACTTCTCTCTCACAAAGACCGTCAGAAAGACGAGCTTAGAATCACATGTCACCATGTTGAAGGCTAGCTGTTCCCTCCTGAATGTTACAGTCTAGACAGGTTATTGGATTGATCAAACAGTGAATGCAAAGAATGCTGTGTCAATACCGCCATACACTCAAACACATATGATTCAAGTGTAGATTCAAAGCTTAGAGTGCACTGTTTATTTTCATCGTAATTTTCATAGTAATTTTAGAGTTCATTTTTCATTTTAGAGTCATCAGTTTCATGTCTCTCTTTCAGGTGATTTCAGGTCCATCCCTCAGGACCATTCACAGGCAGAAGAGGTATGACTGTCTACACAGTCAATATTATTATAGTGGGAACTTATATCATAACGCAGTCAGTCAGTCTCTTAGTATTAACCTCTAATACTGCTTTGACCTCAGGATGAAAAACGTTACTATCGTCAAAGTCTTATGGACTGACCTCATTAAACCTGGTCCCTTACAGGTGACTATAGCCAGGAGGAATCATACCTCCCCCATGCTCTATACTCAAACCCATTCCTAGAGACATAGTGGTCTATACTCTCATCACATTATTAAACAGATGTAACTCAACAACAGTTTCTAGCTATCTTGTCTGGTATCATTATGTGTGAGTCATCCTGTGTGAGGATTCTAACTACAGTTATCTGTAGAGAGCCTGATAGGAAAGGAGAAGTTTCTCTATTGATTTTACCCAATCATGAAGGAGGCTGAAATTGCCTGCCAATATCATAATTATATCTGGTTCCACCAAGACTTTGAGTACTTCCTTAATGACTAATCTACGAAAAACACAGCACTGCTCATTTTCCTCTCTTATGTGAAGTATCCTACAGCTCCAAACATGAACAATTTAATTTAAGGCTGATATCTGTTATCTATTATCTTTTGTAACAAGTGTTATGTTCATCTTTATAACTACAGCGACTGAAAAGACTGCAACACTTAACAAAGAGCTGCAGTTAGTTTCAGAATGTGTGGCAAGGAATAAGATAGTCCTAAATCTTTCAAAAACTAAAAGCGTTGTATTTGGGACAAATCGTTCACTAAACCCTAAACCTCAACTAAATCTTGTAATGAATAATGTGGAAATTGAGCAAGTTGAGGTGACTAAACGCGGGATTGTAAACTGTTAAACATATATATTGGTCAAAACATATTGATACAAGAGTTACTAAGATTATCAACAAGGCAGGTCGTACAGGTCCTAGTTTTGTCGCACCTGAACTACTGTTCAGTTGTGTGGTCAGGTGCCACAAAGAGGGACTTAGGAAAATTACAATTGGCTCAGAACAGGGCAGCACGGCTGGCACTGAAATGTACAAGGAGAGCTAAAAATTAATGATATGTCAATCTCTATTGGCTCAAAGTGGAGGAGAGACTGACTTCATCACTACTTGTTTTTGTAAGAAGTGTTGACATGCTGAATGCACCGAGGTGTCTGTATAAACTACTAGCACACAGCTCAGACAGCCATGCATACCCCACAAGACATGCCACCAGAGGTCTCTTCATAATCCCCAAGTCCAGAACAGACTATGGGAGGCACACAGTACGACATAGAGCCATGACTACATGGAACTCTATTCCACATCAGGTAACTGATGCAAGCAGTAGATAAAAGTATAACTTATGGAGCAGCATGGACAGTGAAGAGACACACACAAAGGTACAGACACACGCATACGCACACAAGCGCAAGCACACACACACTACACACACGCACACTGTAATATTGCTGTAAGGTGGTTTGATACATTTTGTATTGTAGATATGTAGTGGTGTAATAATGTTATATGATGTACTGTTTTATATTTTTTATATGGGTTTGGACCTCAGGAAGAGTAGCTGCTGCATTGGCAACAGCTAATGGGGATCCTTAATAAATACAAATAGAAATACAAATAACAATATTCTGTTGCTTCTACACTTTGGCCATCCGTTTCAAAAACGCGGTCTACTTCCGGCGCCGACAGAGATGGCCGCTTCGCTTCGCGTTCCTAGGAAACTATGCAGTATTTTGTTTGTTTTACGTGTTATTTCTTACATTGGTACCCCAGGTAATCTTAGGTTTCATTACATACAGTTGGGACGAACTACTGAATATAAGAGCAACTTCAACTCACCATCATTACGACCAGGAATATGACTTTCCGAAGCGGATCCTGTGTTCTGCCTTCCACCCAGGACAATGGATCGGATCCCAGCCGGCAACCCAAAACAATGACGTTGTAAAAGGGGCAAACGAAGCGGTCTTCTGGTTAGGCTCTGGAGACGGGCACATCGCGCACCACTCCCTAGCATACTACTCTCCAATTTCCAGTCTCTTGACAACAAGGTTGATGAAATCCGAGCAAGGGTAGCATTCCAGAGAGACATCAGAGACTGTAACATTCTTTGCTTCACGGAAACATGGCTCACTCGAGAGACTCTATCGGAGTCGGTGCAGACAGCTGGTTTCTTCATGCATCGCGCTGACAGAAACAAGCATCTTTCTGGTAAGAAGAGGGCGGGGGTATGCCTTATGATTAACGAGACGTGGTGTGATCATAACAACATACAGGAACTCAAGTCCTTCGGTTCACCTGACTTAGAATTCCTCACAATCAAATGTTGACCGCATTATCTACCAAGGGAATTCTCTCCGATTATAATCACAGCCGTATATATTCCCCCCAAGCAGACACATCGATGGCCCTGAACAAACTTCATTTGACTCTATGTAAACTGGAAACCACATATCCTGAGGATGCATTCATTGTAGCTGGGGATTTTAACAAGGCTCATCTGAAAACAAGACTCCCTAAATTCTATCAGCATATCGATTGCGCAACCAGGGCTGGTAAAACCCTCGATCATTGTTATTCTAATTTCCGCGACGCATAGAAGGCCCTCCCCTGCCCTCCTTTCTGAAAAGCTGACCACGACTCCATTTTGTTGCTTCCAGCCTACAGACAGAGACTAAAACAAGAAGCTCCCGCGCTCAGGTCTGTTCAACGCTGGTCCAACCAATCTGATTCCACGCTTCAAGACTGCTTCGATCACGTGGATTGGGATATGTTCCGCATTGTGTCCAACAACAACATTGACGAATACGCTGATTCGGTGAGCGTTCATTAGAAAGTGCATTGACGATGTTTTACCCACAGCAACGATTAAAACATTCCCAAAACAGAAACCGTGGATTGATGGCAGCAAACCACTGCTTTTAACCAGGGCAAGGTGACCGGAAACATGACAGAATACAAACAGTGTAGCTATTCCCTCCGCAAGGCAATCAAACAAGCTAAGTGTCAGTATAGAGACAAAGTAGAGTCGCAATTCAATGGCTCAGACACAAGAGGTATGTTGCAGGGTCTACGGTCAATCACAGATTACAAAAAGAAAACCAGCCCTGTCGCGGACCAGGGTGTCTTGCTCCCAGTCAGACTAAATAACGTTTTGCTCGCTTTGAGGACAATACAGTGCCACTGACACGGCCCACTACCAAAACCTGCGGACTCTCCTTCACTGCAGCCGACATGAGTAAAACATTTAAACGTGTTAACCCTCGCAAGGCTGCAGGCCCAGACGGCATCCCCAGCCGCTTCCTCAGAGCATGTGCAAACCAGCTGGCTGGTGTGTTTACAGACATATTCAATCAATCCTTATCCCAGTCTGCTGTTCCCACATGCTTCAAGAGGGCCACCACTGTTCCTGTTCCGAAGAAAGGTAAGGTAACTGAGCTAAACGACTACCACTCACTTCTGTCATCATGAAGTGCTTTGAGAGACTAGTCAAGGACCATATCACCTCCACCTTACCTGACACCCTAGACCCACTCCAATTTGCTTACCGCCCCAATAGGTCTACAGACGACGCAATTGCAACCACACTGCATACTGCCCTAACCCATCTGGACAAGAGGAATACCTATGTGAGAATTCTGTTCATCGACCACAGCTCAGCATTTAACACCATAGTACCCTCCAAACTCGTCATCAGACCCTGGATCTCGACCCCGTCCTGTGCAACTGGGTACTGGACTTCCTGACGGGCCGTCCCCAGGTGGTGAGGGTAGGTAACAACGCAGCAGCGCCTCTTCAACATCAGGAGGCTGAAGAAATTTGGCTTTTCACCAAAAGCACTCACAAACTTCTACAGATGCACAATCGAGAGCATCCTGGCGGGCTGTATCACCAGCTGGTACGGCAACTGCTCCGCCCACAACCGTAACGCTCTCCAGAGGGTAGTGAGGTTGCACAACGCATTACCGGGGGCAAACTACCTGCCCTCCAGGACACCTACACCACCCGATGTCACAGGAAGGCCATAAAGATCATCAAGGACAACAACCACCCGAGCCACTGCCTGTTCACCCCGCTATCATCCAGAAGGCGAGGTCAGTACAGGTGCATCAAAGCGGGGACCAAGAGACTGAAAAACAGCTTCTATCTCAAGGCCATCAGACTGTTAACCTGTTGATGCTCTGGGGGCGCTATTTCATTTTTGGATGAAAAACGTTCCCGTTTTAAACAAGATATTTTGTCACAAAAAGATGCTCGACTATGCATATAATTGATAGCATTCGAAAGAAAACACTCTGACGTGTCCAGAACTACCAAGATATTTTCTGTGCGTGCCCTAGAACGTGAGCTTCAGGCAAAACCAAGATGAGACGGCATCCGGTAAATGAGCAGGATTTTTGAGGCTCTGTTTTCCATTGTCTCCTTATATGGCTGTGAATGCGAGAGGAATGAGCCTGCCCTTTCTGTCGTTTCCCCAAGGTGTCTGCAGCATTGTGACATATTTGTAGGCAGATCATTGGAAGATTGACCATAAGAAACCACATTTACCAGGTGTCCGCCCGGTGTCCTGCGCCGAAATTGGTGCGCAAAAGTCACCTGCCAGTATTTTTCCATGGGATACAGAGAGGAAAGCAAGCTTCCACGAACTGCATATCAATGAAGAGATATGTGAAAAAACACCTTGAGGATTGATTCCAAACAACGTTTGCCATGTTTCGGTCGATATTATGTAGTTAATCCGGAAAAAGTTTTACGTTGTAGGTGACTGAATTTTCGGTTCGTTTCGGTAGCCAGACGCAATGTAGAAAACGGAACGATTTCTCCTACACACAGACGCTTTCAGGAAAAACTGCGCATTTGGTATGTAACTGAGAGTCTCCTCATTGAAAACATCAGAAGCTCTTCAAAGGTAAATGATTTTATTTATTTGGTTATCTGGTTTTTGTGAAAATGTTGCGTGCTAAATGCTACTCAAAATGCTATGCTAGCTTTGCATACTCTTACACAAATTAGTCAATTTCTATGGTTCAAAAGCATATTTTGAAAATCTGAGATGACAGTGTTGTTAAGAAAAGGCTAAGCTTGAGAGCAGACGCATTATTTTCATTTTATTTGCGATTTTCAGAAATCGTTAACGTTGCGTTATGCTAATGAGCCTGAGGCTTTAGTCACAAACCCGGATCCGGGATGGGGAGTTTCAAGAAGTTAAACAGCCACCACTAACATTGAGTGGCTGCTGCCAACATACTGACTCAACTCCAGCCACTTTAATAATGGAAATTGATCTAAAAATGTATCACTAGCACTTTAAACAATGCCACTTAATATAATATAATGTTTACATACCCTACATTACTCTTCTCATGTGTATATACTGTTCTCGATACCATCCACTGCCATCACCACCATCACTCATTCATATATCTTTATGTACATATTCTTTATCCCTTTAAACTTGTGTGTATAAGGTAGTGTTGTGGAATTGTTAGGTTAGATTACTCGTTGGTTATTACTGCATTGTCGGAACTAGAAGCACAAGCATTTTGCTACACTCGCATTAACATCTGTTAACCATGTGAATGTGACAAATAACATTTGATTTGATTTGATGTGATAACGTCTTAATCTTAAAGAAAGGAGGACCAAGGCACTCTTCATAAAATTAATTAAAATGCCTTTATTAGTATGGCATGTTCAATAGAAAAAAGTTTTTTTTTAAACAGACGCGTTTCGGCCGCATGGCCTTCGTCATGGAGTCCCAAAGAGCACCTTCTATCTACCAAAATGGACTATTGTGTACCTTAGTAGAACTTCCCTTCCTCCTCTTTATACGTCTTAATCTTAATGTTTTGTCTGCTCCTCTCCAGTCTGTCCCTGCAGTTGTAACATATTATTCCTCATTACTGAAAATAGTCCACTCTCTGTTCTACTTTTTGTTTCTGATGAGCACCATTAGAGTGATTTAAAGCATAAAAACAATCTCAATCCTCTCTGAGAGTCCTATTATAAAAGTCTGCTCTTCCTAATAGCCACAAGCGACTAATTGGTCATCTGGTCCAGTCCTGAACCCCGCCCCCGTCTCTGACCACTTCAGGACCCCTATTAGTCATGGTGACCCTGGGATGTGAGGCAGAGGCCAAGGCCTCCTCACAGAGACAGCTTGAGCACCTGCCCACACAACAGCATTCTCTCTATGAAGAGCACTTTGACGCCAACACAAAGGCTCTACCGTAGAGTAGAGGGAAAATAGCTGGTGTGACAAAAGCATACATCAAACACACATTATCTCACCTATGGGGGGAAATACTAAAGACTCAGCATACTTAACAGATGTTTAGGTCTCTTTTCAGTCTAAACATCCTAACTCAACTGGAGTTCACGGAGATAAGTCTGCTGTTGCCATGGTAATTCCTTCTCACACATATCTTAAAAATTCAGGGGTTTAAAGAACAAAGTAAACCCTTTATTGTACTGTATTCCACACTATCTTACCTGCTCTCTCTGTCCCAGTGCTATCTCCATAGGCTGGTCAACGTTGGCATCTCTCTTGGGACGTACAAAGGCAGTTGGGGTGAGCTGATGGCCGGTCTTGTCCAGATCCTCAGGCTCCACCCCCTTCCCGTCCCGTAACCTATTCCAGGCCTCCTGGTTGACCTTACACTCGTCCCTGGTGGGGGCCGGAGTTGCAGCCTGCTGGGAGTTCCCTGAGGGCCCCGCTTTGCTGTCTGCCTCTCTGTGCTCTGCCTCCTCCTTCTCCTCCAGGTTCGGTGGTGGCGAGGCTTCAGTCGGCCCTTCTCTTTCCTCTTTGGATCCTTCCTCCTGGTTTGTTGTGGATGGGGCGCGTTCCTTTACCCCTCCCTGAAAGGCGGAGACGACCGAGGTGCATTTCTGCACCTTCTCCACCTGATGCTTCTTAGACATGAGCACTCCCATGACTACAGAGAGAGAGAGAGAGAGAGAGAGAGAGAGAGAGATGGGTACTCATTACTGTGTGCATGGCATACCTTTTGTTTGAGAGATATGGCTAATTGGACTTGCCATTTTATCAAGCGTTACGATTAATGTGATATGTTGACCAACTTTGTGTGCGTGTGCATAATGGTTCCATTCTCAGGTACAGTTACACATCCCCCAGGACTGGTTGAACTAAAGTTGTTTCCATGTTATTTCAACATGGACTAGAACTTGAATTTACATCTGTGCCTTGTGGGATCATGATCTATCACCAGACTGAGCTCAGCCATTCCTGGTCCTGGATTGCCACCATTAATGCTCATCAATCAAATTAAATTACTTTAGATATGAGCATTAAACATAAATCAACAAATAAAATGAATGGGAAGAGTAGAACAAAACACAGTAATCTTCAGTGGCTCCTGTAACAAACAAAGAACTACTTTCACTTATTCCACTCGGCTCATTCGAGACCATGAATTCCGTTATTGAAAAGGGGGCTGTTGGGGATTCAAGTTGATTACATGGTACTTAGAGGACACGTGTCGCGATCTGAAATGCAATCTCATCCAGCCACGCTCCAGATAAGTGGTTGTGTGAAATCTAATCCCATTCATCTAGAGTACCATCGGAGTGCTTCCCTGCCTCGGTCCTGTCCTCTCTTTCTCAGTTAGCTCTAATATGACTACAGTTTTGAGACTTCTGTGCGTGGGCCTTCTTGGTATATTATTGAATCTTGCTCAATGACAGGATTTGGAGGATAGGACACTCTTCCCAAACACCCATCGGCCTTTACTGCCTTTGCTGGTACAGCCTCTTTCTGTGGACCTCCTGAAACTAGCAGCTCAGACAGATGGACGGGTGGACAGTCTGACTGACAGACAGGGAGCAGGGGGACATAGTGTGAACACAAGCTCATCAAAGTCTTTTGAGTGCCAGGTGGAGATGATTATGCTGCTGTGATTAATCTCAGCCAGTGATGTGTCCATCCTCCTCCAGAGTGTTGAGGTGACGGGGGACGGGTGACACATCAGACAGACAGACACAGTAATGAGGCTCTATGATAGGCTATCTAACAGGGCATCCGAGGAGAAACACAGGAAGGCCACAGTCATGCTCCACTAGAGGCCATCCCTGGCTGACCAGACCTGGCACAAACACACATCCATCCTGACTAAAAAGGGCCTGGCACCCCCTGATAGACATAAGATATTATCCACCATTCATTACGTAACATCCTCCCATGGAGATGGAGCTGGAGCCTCCGCTGCTCACAGAGAGACTGAGCAGTGTAGGAGACCTCACCGTTTTGAGGTTAACTTGTGAATTTTAAACGAGGGCTTTATTTATTGTTCTTCTGTGGGCAAGTCAAAGCTGACACACGTGGGTCAGTGCTTTTGCACATTGATGTAATAAAGGGAATTTAGAAATCTGCCACTGGTTATCTAACAGGTCTTCTAACCCAAAGCCTTTGCCATGAAACTGTCAAAAATGCATAACATTTGAACAGTATACTTCCCCTCACACTTGACTGGTGTTCTCATTACAGTATCTTACACTAATCTTACCTCAGAAGACACTCAGAATGTGAGAATTCATAGATGTGAAAACTGTATTTATTTACAAACGGGACTAAAGACTGAAAATGTCTGGAGGGTGGCAAACAACTATCTTTTGGCCCACATACTACAACACAGGCTAAATCCATAGAAATGAGGAGGAGTGCTGTGGTTCCCTCGGGCTGTGTGTTCACTAGCTTCCTACAGGAGCAGCTGCTTGTGCTGCTCTGCACAGAAGGTTGAACCACTCTGAATGATTTAAATGCCCCTGGATAAAAATAAGAAGTAGATGGGGAGGAAAACATGGCCACTCCTTGGGGCAGGACTTGATGCAATCCCATTCTGAACAAGCTCCACCGCAACAGTCTGGATATTCTCCCACTAGGTCTCGAGATACTGTATGGGTGGAAGTCTAGGCACTTTTATGGGCACTTGTATCTTTCATATTGTTGCATATAACAAGACTCGTAAAGCCTATGGTGAACTGGGTACATAGTGTAACACAGCAGGAATAATGATCGTGCAGTGTTTTTGGCAGAGCTACAGCAAATAGAATTTGCACAAGCTAAATAAGAGCACTTTCACATAGAGTGTTAAAGTCTGAATATATTTGTGTTGCCTACAGAAACATTTGAATCAGTTTTATCAGCTTGTCAGCTTTAACAAAGACATCTGGGTTTGCTCTATGAAGCAAAGCACCCAAATGGTGGTGAACAGGATGGCTGGAGCTCACAGCACTGTCTTGGTGTAATGAAATATTGATACTTTTGGAGTATGGCGCCATGGTGCTCTTTAAATCCCCCTGATCTAGCTCTTGCTCCCAGTAATCCCTTTTGTAGTCTCTCTACACTCCACTGGTCAGACATGATTTATGAGAACGAGACCATGTCTGGCATTGCCAGCCCTGCTCAGAGCCCACTGAAGGGAAGTGATACAATGAACAGTACCATAATTCAGCAACACAACACTGCACTTATGAAAGCCAGTCAATTTGATTTGACATTTATTTTGTACGTTTCATGGATAATACCCCCAAAATACTTGAAGTCCTTGGTGTAATAGAGAATCTATTTTTGTCCCGCAGAGACGACATTTTGGCAAAGGCAGAGCGTATGCAAAACAGGACATTAATCTTGGGTTGGAATTAGAATGGGTTGGCTCCTGTGAGCTTTGTAAAACAGTGTATTAGGACACCTTGGTTGTCCATTAGTATTCTGTCAGACACCTCGTCTGCACAGGTGTCCCTGAGGAATGTCATCCACGTTAAGCTCCTACAATAGCAATCTTTTATCCTGCATTATGCAAACTGGTGGATTTAAGAGAATATGTTTGATTTATACTATTTGTACAGGCTTTTCCCAAAAGACAGTTTATGATCATAAATAACAGCTCTAGTTTCTGTATTGAACCCAGTTTGACAGTAGGGGTTAAGGTGCTGGGTCTGATTATAGAGTTGGTTGTCCATGTGACAGTAGTGACATGTTTTTCTTCACAGGTCCATTCTCAGTATGTGCAGATTAGAATCCCAACCAGTCCTCCTTTTCATGCCGGGATTGTGGGGGGATATTAATTGAATGGGGGCGCCACATAGCATTCCTGTTCATGGGAATGAATCCCATTTAGCCAAGGATCTCATCCATGGACCCGCAGAGCAATGACCTGGAACTAATTACACTAACAAGTTCCACCAGGCCAGGCCTTCACCAGTGAGCAGAATTGTAAACACAAATACAAGCACACACAAAACAACCATGCACACACACACGCACACACACACACACACACACACACACACACACACACACACACACACACACACACACACACACACACACACACACACAACCACCCACACACATACAAAACAACTATACACACACAAAACAACCACACACACACAAAACAACCACACACACACACAAAAAACCACCCACACACATACAAAACAACCATACACACACAAAATAACCACACACACACACACACACACTGGTAAACATACACAAAAATGCCTGAGACAAAATCTCCCTGACCTGCTGGGATTCCATATCTCTGGTACACCGAGAACACAGAAGCGCCTGGAAGTGGAGGAATTTAATTCTAAATGCATCCTTAGAGAGGAGTCCCCATGTTGGCATTCACAGGCTGCCTGGCAAACTGAGAGGCTGTGCCAGTGCCAGCCAATACACTGAGGCTGAGAGAAGCTGACAATGGGCACTGTGCAAAAGGCAGGAGATCTGTCACAGGCTGGGGAGCAGGACTCAGTCCAGGGCACTAGGATTCCTCAGGCACAGGGCCTGTGTTTACCAAAGGATTAGCCCAGGATGGAACACAGGCTGTAGTAGTACTGAACCAAAGGTAGGTTGAACCACCCAACGAGAGGTTATAATGCATGACATAATCATAGGTGGCTAGGATCCGCACCCGTCTGAGAGCTGACCTTGATCGGCTGCAAAACGGTCTGATGCCAAGCCTACATTACACACCCGCAAATGTGCGTTTCACCCTGGTTGCACATAAAGAGATGCGAGGAACTTCATGACACTAGATCACTAAATCCCGCCTATGAATGTTCATTTTAAAACACAGCCATCAATAATTGTCTGATAAAGAAAAATTCTAGAGCTGCTGCAATAACCCCAGATTCGATTCAAGCCTTGTCATCCTTGACGCATCAATCAAAAAGTCTTTGGAAATGCAACTGTGAAACGTTGTGTTATCTAACAATGTTGCTGTTAATCTCTGTCATATTAAAAATATAAATAAACGGAATTTACCTGAGATAAAAATCGGACAACTCTCCACCGTGACTTGAGAATTCCTTTTTTCTTGTGCCTCACGCACGGCTACCCAGCATTTCAAGGCTTCGATTGAATGAAAAGTAGGCGCTGTGCGGGTTTAGCTTACTCGTGTTTCTTTACCACAATGCATTGAATGGTATTTTATGTATGCGTGACACTCACTCAAATAGCCTCACTTACAAATCTATAGTGCAAATGTGATCGAAATAACCTATAGCATAGGTGATAAGAGTGATGCGAGTCCGTCAAAAAAGATTGCGTGGACAGCTCCAGTGCTGAAATCTCTCCCTTGTCACTTGCGCGCGTGGAGAGCTACAGGGCAACTCTGTCGAAAATGCAGCCGTATGTATGCACAGCACAGTTACAGCGAGACCGAAGTTGAACCATGAAGCAATGCTATTCACTATTCGGACCCACACTAACAACGAGCCTTGCTAGTCAGTCAATCGAAAGTATTGAGGAACTAGATAACTTGCAGGCTACTCAATCTAAAATGTTACCTTCTTGATTGGCCAGGGACGAGATAAAAAAAACCTACTTGTGCCAGAATACCCTAATAACCAATAACCTCCCAGAAAGGTTGAAACGTCATATATGGGAGTGTTGAGGCTTTTACAGCCCCACTCAAACCTCTCATGAATCAATATCATCATCTCAGACACCATCATGATTCAATATAGAGATCTAATGGGAGCCTATGTTAAAAATTTAAGTTCAGGCATCTTGCAAATGCATTGAAAATTATACTTTGATGTATTAAATTACAGCCATGCACATGAAAACTGAGAGGTGAGAGAGGTGATTGAAAATAAATGGGAGTATGGCATAATATCATATCTAATTTGATTTTGCTTGCTTAACCTTACAAACATTGACTTTGTAAACATTGACTTTACAAACATTGCCCTTTCTATCTTTTCAAATATGTATAATCTGTACTCTGTACTATAGAGGGGGATATAGTCTCTAGCACCTATCAGTGTGTGGTTCCAGTGCATGGTGGGTTAAATGTAGGCAGAGGCATACATTATTGATGTAGAGGTGAATGTATAGTGACCCATAGGTGTCTGGGGGCTGGCCCTCTCCAGACAGAGCTAGGAGAAGGGAGGAATTTTGAATTCCTTACCTGTTTCCATTGTTGTTGCAGACTCTCCACCAGTAAAATAGTAAACACATTTTCTAAAATATCAAAAGGTAGAGTTCTCTTGAAGGTGGGACACAAAAATTGTGCAATGTTGAAGTTTTGCTTATAACAATAAAAATATTGTTTTCTGCATATCCTAGTTCCAGATTAGGTCTTGTTACACAGTAAACGTTATGTACTGATGTTCAATTCACTGTCTTAGACTGTCTGTAATATTCATGCCTGTGCACTTTGAGGTCAAAATAAAATGACTCATCATCTTGCAGAGGAGAGACAGCGGAGGAGTTTGAAAGTTCATCAATTATTCTATTGGTCTCACATGAATGTGGTCTTTTAATGAAGATAAACTGAACAGGTCTCGCTAGGTTTGAAGACAGGTGAGAAATCAAAACCCTTTACATTGACTTTACGTTGACTTTTCTACCAAGAGGCAGGGTGTGTCACAATATCCTCTCCGCTTCCCTTGGCACCCATACCCTCCATGTGAATGGTAATGGTTGCAGTGCCTTGTGGTTAAGCCAGGATTGATCTATCTCTCTCTGTCTCTCTCTCTGTCTCTCTCTGTCTCTGTCTCTCTCTCTGTCTCTCTCTCTGTCTCTGTCTCTGTCTCTCTCTCTCTCTGTCTCTCCCTCTGTGTGTGTGTGTGTGTGTGTGTGTGTGTGTGTGTGTGTGTGTGTGTGTGTGTGTGTGTGTGTGTGTGTGTGTGTGTGTGTGTGTGTGTGTGGCGTGTGTGTGCTTCCTTGTCTTATACAGACCCCCAACTAAAGTATGAACCTTTAAAATACCTTTAAATTTTTCAGTGTCCTTGCCTTATGTGATCCTTGTGACCTTGTCATTGTCCCAATGTAGACAACATTTCCTGAATGACTGACTGCTCAGGATTCAAACCAACAGAATGAAAAGCACATCAGCAGTCATTCTGTGCTTTGACATGAAACTCTCTCTCTGTCTCTCTCTCTCTTTCTCTCTGTCTCTCTCTCTCTGTCTCTCTTGCTCACTCCCTCTCTCACACGCTCCCCACTCTCTCTCTCTCTCAAAACACATCAATATATAAAGCCTAGTCCAAAATATCTTACATATCAAACAACCAGAAAATAGTCTAGGGGATAAATACAGGGTGTCTTAGTCTACAGATTAACCAAATGGAAATGTGAGAAGAAAAAAGTTGAGAGGTGCTTGAGGATATGAAGTCATTCAAGGCTTTTCTTCTGTAGTATACTAATAAATAGCAAATAACTAGAGCGCAAAGACAGTCGGACATATTACACTGTAGCCTGAAGCCTCACACTAAATTCTTCAGCAGCTCAGTCATCCGTTACAGACCTTGCAGAGAAAAAACTAACATCTGTCGGTGTGGCATAGAGTTTGAACAGAGCAAGGAGTCTAGGTAGCCAGGCAAATTACACTGTCGCTAAGGTGATCATTTAGTATCCCCTTTTTTGTTCAACCTAGGCTGTTGAATTAGTGTAAGTGATATGCCCACATTCTCTCCTCATTACAAGAGCAGTCTTACTGTATCTGTATTTTCTATTTAGTCACGCCCATAACAGATGACAGAACGCTATCTATCAGGTGAGCCGAGGAATTTTTTCGTTGTTTCATCTTTCAGAAAAGATTCACGCAGTGTATTCTTAATCAATTCCGGTCACACTGCCAAACACAGTGCCTGTCATAAAATTCTATGGAATGTTTATTTAAATATTGATAAAAAAAAAAAAAATTCAGAGAATATGGAAAAAAGGACTTTACAGTTTATTGGTATTCAATGCAGCTCCCATAAGTGGCCTATCAAAACTCACTAATAGACTGAACAGTGAGGGTAGAACTTATTTAGATTTGACTGCCCAGCATGATCTCATTTAGCCTTACATGATTCAATCATTTAACCTGATGCTGTACAGTGTAATACTGTATAAAGACTTGAAGTGTAATGCTTCACTGTGCAGAGAGATTTACAGCCTAGTGCTGCTGAGGAGGAGCTCGCTTCTACTTTTTAAAATCTTCAAATAGCTACAATTGAATATTCAGGTAGAGCAAGGGTTTACACAAAGAGATATATCTCTATGGGTTAACACCCCTCCAAAAATAATCTCACCCAGAATTTGTAGCATCCTTGACCTATGCATGATTGACCCTGGAATGTCTCTCATTCTCTATGAGATGACCCAGATTAGAATGGAGTAGGCTAAATGTTAAACTGTCCCTCATTGTTAGATGGGGTTTCATTTATAAAGTTAAAGGGAAAATCCACTCAAAAACAATATATTTTTTTATTAGTCCACTGTTGATACAGTCCCAAAATGATTTGCATGTCAATAGTCAAGTTTTCAAGATATTTATTGGACTTTCAATAAGCAAAGTGATGATGCAAAAAGTCCAATATCTTAACTTGACTGCTGACATGCAACATTTTTTGGGACTGTATCAACAGTGGACTACAAAAAATAAATATAGCTGTGCACATAGCGATCCTATTAAATTACTAGCGGGCTATGTTATAGACCCTCAATGTTCCAGAATGGGGTGAAAATGATAGCCATAGTGGTCAGGGAAAAATCCAAACCCGTCTAATTGGAATGCTTGGCAGTAAGAGGCATAATCCACATTTTAATTATACAGGAAAATTAAAGTAAGGTATGTGATATACCAGAAATTGTGTAGTAGAATTATTGTCAACCTAAAATATTGTCATATAATGATAAATAAAAAAGGGTTTTTAAAAGGGTTTTTATACACATTTCCTGTATAAATAGCCTCTAAAATATACATAAACATACCATAAATGTAAAACAAGCTGAGAGTGCTATTATATGATACAATATCAATATTTGTTGCATTTAAACTTGTTAAACGTCCTATTATCAACTGATTTCAGCCAGTGTATAGCTGTGGATTGACCTCATTGTTTGAATGGAATATTGGCATGTTGGCAGTTAATTAGAAAAACGTATGGGGTCACTCCTCTAAAACTGGCTTGCAAGCTCCCTAACAAACAAACATACAGTAAAGATACATTTTTCAAATTCATTATTTTACACAATATCTTATCACAGCACTGGCAAACCATAGTTCACCAACCCCCTGACTAAAATGTCGGACCTTTATACCATCATAAGAAGGTTCATGTCCATTCTAGTATTCCAATTCCCAATTATACGGCTGCACATCCATCCCCTAAACATAGCTTGAATAGGTGTGGGTTGTACAAATATTGTGAGGGACAACGATGCCAATACTGTTGCCTAGCAACTGAAAGGCTCCCCTTACTGATTTAGAATTGCTACAATTTGTGAATTGTTCAAAAGTGTCAAACATAGTCTCTGCCTTGGGAAGCAGCCCATATTGCATCCTCATTATTATCACACCTGACATAATAGAATGTAATGGAAACTGGATTAGGGTCCTAATGCCGAAACGTGATAGAGACTACTGCAGTCAATGGTCTCCTTCATTCAGGTGTCAATCCCCATTACAGAACCTCACTACATTGCTGTAAGCACACATACACTCTATCTGGAAAGTATTCAGACCCTTTCACCTTTTCCACATTTTGTTTCTTTACAGCCTTATTCTAAAGTAGATTAAATAGTTTTTTTCTCTCATCGGTCTACACAAAATACCCCATAATGACAAAGCAAAAACAGGTTATTAGAAATTGTTGCAAATGTATAAATAAAAACCCGGAAATATCACATTTACATAAGTATAAGCAGCAATTACAGCCTTGAGTCTTCTTGGCTTTGACGCTACAAGCTTGGCACACCTTTATTTTCGGAGTTGCTTCCTTTTTCTCTGCAGATCCTCTCAAGCTCTGTCAGGTTGGATAGGTAGCGTTGCTGCACAGCTATTTTCAGGTCTCTCCAGAGATGTTAGATCGGATTCAAGTCCGGGCTCTGGCTGGGACACTCAAGAACATTCAGAGACTTGTCCTGAAGCCACTCCTGCCTTGTCTTGGCGGTGTGCTTAGGGTCGTTGTCCTGTCCTATTGTTATTTAACTGCTGCTGTTTAATTATTTGTTACTTTTGTTTTCTATTTTTTTACTTAGGATTTGTTTTACTTAACACTTATTTTTCTTAAAATTGCAATGTTGGTTAAGGGCTTGTGAGTAAGCATTTCACTGTAAGGTCTACAACTGTTGTATTTGGCGCATGTGACGAACATTTTATTTTATTTTATTTGTTGGAAGGTGAACCTTCACCCCAGTCTGAGGTCCTGAGCGCTCTGGAGCAGGTTTAATATTATTATTATTATTTTTACTTTTATTTAACTGGGCAAGTCAGTTAAGAACAAATTCTTATTTTCAATAACGGCCTAGGAACAGTGGATTAACTGCCTTGTTCAGGGGCAGAATGACAGATGTTGACCTTGTCAGCTCAGGGATTCGATCTTGCAACTATTTGGTTACAAGTCCAGCGCTCTAACCACTGCCGCCCGTATCTCTCTGTACTTTGCTCCGTGCATCTTTCCCCCAAACCTGACTAGTCTCCTAGTCCCTGCTGCTGAAAAACATCTCAATAGCATGATGTTTCCACCACCATGCTTCACCGTAGGGATGGTATTGGCCAGGTGATGAGCGGGGTCAGGTTTCCTCCAGGTTGTGACGCTTGGCATTCAGGCTAAAGAGTTCAATCTTGGTTTTTAACCGGCCAGAGAATATTGTTTCTCATGGTCTGAGAGTCCTTTAAGTGCCTTTTGGAAAACTCCAAGCCATGTCATGTACCTTTTACTGAGGAGTGGCTTTCGTCTGGCCACTCTACCATAAAGGCCTGATTGGTGGAGTGCTGCAGAGATGGTTGTCCTTCTGGAAGGAACTCTGGAGCTCTGTCAGCATGACCATCGGGTTCTTGGTCACCTCTCTGACCAAGGCCCTTCTCCCCTGATTGCTCAGTTTGGCCAGGCGACCAGCTCTAGGAAGAGTCTTGGTGGTTCCAAACTTCTTCCATTTAAGAATGATGGAGGCCACTATGTTCTTGTGGACCTTCAATGCTGCAGGCATTTTTTGGTACTCTTCCCCAGATCTGTGCCTCGACACAATCCTGTCTCTGAGCTCTACGGGCAGTTCCTTCAAACTCATGGCTTGATTTTTGCTTTGACATGCACTGTCAACTGTGGGACCTTGTATAGACAGGTGTATGCCTTACCAAATCATGTCCAATCAATTGAATTTACCAATCAAGTTGTAGAAACATCTCACGGATGATCAATGGAAACAGGATGCACCTGAGCTCAATTTCAAGTCTCATAAGAAAGGGTCTGAAAACGTATGTAAATAAGGTATTTCAGTTTTTATTTTGCATTAATATGTAAACATTTCTAAAAACCTGTTTTTGCTTTGTCATTATGGGTTATTGTGGGTAGATTGATGAGGGAGTGTTTTATTTAATACATTTTAGAATAAGGCTGTAACGTAACAAAATGCAGAAAAAGTTCAAGGGTTTGAACATTTTCAGAATGCACTGTATAGGTTACCCACTGAAACAAGCATTCTCCACTGGTCAGAGCCTAGGATCTTAGTACTGGTAAATTAGTCTGTGGCTTAACATTCAAAGTCATGCAACATACTCTAACTTGACTGATAAAATGAGAGATGTTGCTTCTTGTAGATTTGATAGGGTCAGGTTTAAGACCAGTTATCCTACACAACGCATAGATACCAAACAATAATTTATGCGTATACACTCGATCACTAACAGGGGGCACCGTTTTTAAGCCACCGCACCTCCATCTTGGCACTCACCCACCATTGTAAAAATATTTTGGGAGCTATATAAATGCATTTATTAACGTCTCCATTTGTTTTGTCACATTTATTCTATTACATACACTGATTATACCAAACATTTGGAACACCTTCCACATGGATGCTGGCCCATGTCGACGCCAGTGCTACCCACAGTTATGTTAAGTTGGCTGGACGTCAGAGTTCCGGTTTAGCATGTGAATGGAGAAGAAGCTCATGGACGAGGCTCCTACGCATTAGTTAATTTTGCCAAATGTATGCTTTGCATTCCACTTCTTACATATCATATTTGATTGATGAGTACATAAGCTACCTTATTGATTCAAATGTCACACAACCTGAGGAGCAGAAGACCTGTAACTAACGTCTCACCCGTGATGGCAAGCGTGAATGGCGATGGCGCTGACTCCAGTCCAACTGTTACAGAGCCTCATGCAGTCACACTCCACACAGATCTTCAGAACCTCCGTACGATTCTGGTCTCAGAAATTACAGCAACCATTGCCACTCATCTCAAAAACTGCCATCGATGCTGCTCTGGCCCCCATCTCCGCTGTCCTAGATGGTATCCGAGCCGCTGCGGATGAAAAAGGCCATCAAATTGACGGCTTTGAACATGACCTGTGTGACTACAGTGACCGCATAGTAGCACTTGAGAAAACGGTTGCCCGTCTGAACTCCGAAAACCAAAAGCTGATTGACAAGACCGATGACCTGGAATCCCGTTCTCGCCACTGCAATCTGTGTGTTGTTGGTATACCAGAGAAACGTGAAGGAGGGGACTCAGTTAAGTTCATTTCAGAATTTTTTGCAGATGTGCTGGGTACGGCCATCGTTCCATCAACCCCGAAGCTGGATAGAGCCCACCGCATTGGCCCCTCCCCAGCGGGCGGAGATGACAACTCCAAGCCTAGAGTGTTTATAGACTGTTTTCACTACTACCGTGACAAGGAGCGCATCCTCCAGAGGCAGGGCAGAGACCAGCTACACTTTCCTGACCTCAGCTCGAATGTCGCCAAGAAAATAGCTAAATTCCTCGATGTGAAACGTAAACTTAATGAAAAAGTGAAATTCTCACTCCGCTTCCCTGCTCGTCTGCACATTGAACATGCTGGGGGGAAGCTACAATTCGACTCCCAAGAGGACGCCTTGGTTCGACAGTCACTTCTGAGCCGTATCTTGGATCTATGACCTACTCTTTTGCCAGGTATCATGCAGAGCCTAGCCTCTAAGTCGTATGTTTAACTTTTACTGCAGGGCCTTTTTTTTCTCTACCTGTTGCCATTCCTTTTCCACTCGGCAGAAACACTAACGTTATTGAACTCTGATAAAAATGACGAATACTGTCTTGTGAGGTTGTCATTTAAGCTACACATTTGGAAGGTCCTTTTTATTTCTCTAGATGGCTAGCGTAATAATGCATGGCTACAATTCCAGGCTTTTGCAGAGCTTTCCTCTGTTTTTTTCTTTCTTTTCGTATAGATACTTACTGAAGGACTTTTTACCACTTTATTACGCCCCATTGACCATTCGTACATGTACATGCTGTGGAACCTCTCCGTGTTAGGATAGGAAGGTTTTCTGTTTATATGCAACCTGCTGTCTCCATTCACTGGGGAAGGAGACTTTGGGTTTTACGTGGGAGGGGAGGTTGAGGTTTTTTCAGCAGTTTTCTCTGTTATCTTTACAAATGCTTGGTCTGTTTCCATACCTTTTTCGTTTCAATATTTTACATGGCTAACAACGCTAATAATAGGACTATAGGTAGGCCTAATCCTATCAAGTTTTTTATATATTTTTATCTTGGAACACTAAGACAATGAACAATCCTGACGAGGTTTAGGGACTTCTCTCATTTGAAAACACTAAAAGCAGATGTGCTATTTTTTTTACAAGAGACTCATTTACGCTTTAAAGATCACTCATGGCTACAAAACTCCAGGTTTAGTCAGGTTTTTCATTCAGACTTTAACTTCAAAGCCAGAGGATTTTGGTTAGTAAAATAATACTTTTCTCTACTAATAATGTTATTTCAGACAGTAATGGGAAATATTTAATCATAACTGGCACCATTTGACACACACCTGTAATGTTGGTCAATGTATAAGCTCCCAATTTTGATGATGTTGAATTTGCCAACGAGTTGCTGGGGAAAATCCCTTCTCTGAACACCCATCTTTTGATATTTGGCGGGGATCTGAATTATGTTATTAGCCCGGCTTTAGACCACCAACTCCAGAATTATGTGTCCTTCTGCTATGTCAAAGTCCTTCTCAGATTTTATGGTTCAGAATGGGTGTACAGAATCCCCAGGCAAGAGAGTATTCTTTATTTTCTCATGTACACCCTCTTTCTCTCGTATTGACTCTTTCTTTATTGATCATCATTTATTTCCAACTGTCATCTCTTCTGAATATTTACCCATTGTAATTTCTGACCATGGACCTTTAGCCCTCGACAAAGTCCTATCAGGACAAACTCGTACTCCTCTCTGGAGATTCAATTCTCTTCTCCTGTCTGATGCAGACTTCTGTAACGTTATCTCCACTTCTATTGATCATCTTCTTTTTTCAAATCAGACAAGCTCTGATTCTCTATTATGGGAATAAATTAAAGCCTATCTTAGAGGATAAATGATTTCTTATTCTTCTCATTTAAACAAAACTCAGAAACCTAAACTAGAACTCACTAAAGCCGTCCTTGACTTAGACCATCAGTATGCCCTGACGCCATCTCCAGAGCTATATATGCAACGCTTGAACTTACAATCTGAATTCAATCTCTTGTCCACTTCAGATCCAGGATGGTTACTATTGCATTCACGTGGTACCTACTATGAACATGGCAACAGGGCAAGTTGTCTGCTTGCACAGCAATTAAAATGTAGTGCTGCTGCCCGTCTGATTCTCCAAACTAAAGATTCCTCTCATAGCTTAATTTGTGACCCAACTGGGATCAATGACACTTTCAAATGTTTCTATTCCTCCCTGTATATGTCTGAATTTCCATCAGATACTGCCGTTAGGACTACATTTTTGGGTGAACTGGAGACTCCCACAGTTTAGGCTGAAACTGCAGATGACCTTGATTCTCCTCTCAGCCTTGAAGAAGTTATTCAGTCTATCAAGTCAATGCAGAGCATCAAGGCTCCAGAGCCTGATGAGCTTCCAAATGAGTTCTTTAAGAAATTCAATGCCAAGTTAGCTCCTTTACTTTTATCTGAGTATAATAAATCACTTGGTCATGGCACATTGCCACCTACCCTAACACAGGCTTCAATAGCCTTTCTCCTTAAGAAGGGGAAAGACCCTACTTCCTGTTCTTCATTTAAGCCCCTAAGCCTCCTTAATGTGGATGTACATGTGCTGGTGAAGGTGATAGCGAGGCGTCTTGAAGTAGTCTTACCAAGACTCATATCACATCAACAAACTGGCTTTATAAAGGACAGATATTATTTTTTTGTACATTTGGATCATCATGTTTAACATGATTTATTCTAAACAATTCTCCAACTCCCCTGAGATGGTAATCTCCCTAGAAGCAGAGAAGGCATTTGACAGAATTGAGTGGGAGTAACTATTTGTTGTTCTTAACTTCTTGGCACACCCATCCCGTTAGCGGGTTCATTTTTGTCAACATCCACTGAATTGCAGATCGCCAAATTCAAATTAAATTACAAAAAATATTTAATATTCATGAAATCACAAGTGCAATATAGCAAAACACAGTTTAGCTTGTTGTTAATCCACCTGGCATGTTAGATTTCAAAAAACATTTATGTTAGGACATCTCTCTCAGCAGACAAAACATTACAAACAGCTAGCAGCAAAGTAACTTGGTCACGAATGTCAGAAAAGCAATAAAAGTTATCGCTTACCTTTGATGATCTTTGGATGTTTGCACTCACCAGACTCCCAGTTACACAATAAATGTTCCTTTTGTTCGATAAAGATTATTTTTATATCCAAAAACCTCCATTGGGTTGGCGAGTTTGGTTCAGAAATCCACAGGTTCATGCAGGTCATGACGGGCAGACGAAAATTCCAAAGAGTATCAGTAAAGTTCGTAGAAACATGTCAAATGTTTTTTTATAATCCATCCTCATGTTGTTTTCACAATAAATAATCGATGATATTTCAACCGGACGGTAGCTTTTTCAAAAGGAAAGAGAGAGAAAATGTCTGCTCTAAGCTGTTGCGCATGCAAAACTCTGCTGGCACCCTGCCATCCACTGATGCGATGTGGTCGTTCTCGATCATTTTTCAGAATAAAAGCCTGAAACTATGTCTAAAGACTGTTCACACCATCTGAAAGCCATAGAGAAAGGAATCTGGTTGATATCTCTTTAAATGGAGGGAAGGCATACAATTGAACAGAGAGGTTTCAGGAAAAATAGCACTTTCTGATTGGATTTTCCTCAGGTTTTTGCCTGCAATATCAGTTCTATTATACTCACAGACAATATTTTGACAGTTTTGGAAACTTTAGAGTGTTTTCTATCCTAATCTGTTAGGATTATAAGCATATTCTAGATTCTGGGCCTGAGAAATAGGCAGTTTCATTTGGGTACGTTTTTCATCCAAACATCAAAATACTGCCCCCTACACTCAAGAGGTTAAAAAATGTGGATTTGGGGACAAATTTAGCTCATGGATCCGTCCCTTGTATACATCTCTCCAGGCCAGTGTCTGTGACAATGACACCTGTTCAAATTATTTTGCCCTGGAACGTGGGGCATGCCAAGGCTGCCCACTGTCCCCTTCATTATTTGCCATCGCCATTGAGCACCTTTCAGTAGCTTTACGGGTATCCTCCTCTTTCCAAGGTGTAACACGGGAAGGAGTTAAATATAGGTAATCATGATATGCAGATGATTGGTTACTCTATGTGAATAACCTTGTAACCGGTTTACCTTCTATCCTTTCTATTCTGGAGAACTTTGGCTCCTTCTCCGGTTACAAGCTGAATCTCCAGAAAAGTGAGTGTTTCCCAATCAATCCAGCAGTGCTACTGCTCCAGCAGACAGACTTGCCCTTTCAGCTTAGCCGCTCTGGTTTCAAATACCTTGGAATGAACGTAACTTGTTCATTACATGCTCTTTTTTCTGCAGACTTTGTTCCCCTGCTTACGCAAATTAAACAGATTTTCAGAGATGGGGTAGCTTACTATCACTTATAGGAAGAATTAATTCTGTAAAAATGAACAGTTTACCCAAATTCTTTTATTTATTTCAATCTATCCCATTGTTTTTACGAAAGTGTTTTTTTAAAGTCAATCAATCAGGCTGTTACCACATTTATCTGGGGAGGAAAGGTATCCAGAGTCAGTAGATGTTTCCTTCAGAGATGCAATTTTAGTTGAGGGCTGGCACTACCCAACTTTTTATAATGTTACTGGGCAGCCAACTTTCAGAATTTCAGATGTTGTTACATGCTCCAGATACCCCATAGTGCCACCTAGAGGCACATTCTTGTATTTATTATTCTCTTCCTGCTTTACTCTGCTCTTCTCTCCCAACATCCCCCTCTCGCTATACTCGCAATCCTGTAGTGCTTTCCACACTTAAGATTTTGTACCAGTTTCAACAACATTTTAAATTCTCCGCTGCATCTACTATGGGTCCTATTGATAAGAATCACGTATTCTCTGCTTCTCTAATAGTTAATGCTTTATCTTACTGGACAAGGAAAGGTATTAAGTCCTCCCAAGACTTATATGTAAATATAATTCACAACCTGGCCTCTAAATATTCTTTGCCTCCATCTTACTTTTTCCTTTTCCTTCAAATGAGGCATTGTGTCTCCTCCCAATTTTATGGCTTCCCTGCTCCCCCCCCTTGTCAACCCTGGGATGGCATTTTGACTCCACTACCTTGACAAAAAGCAGTAACTTCTCAGATCTATCTACGTATTTTGTCATTGGACAAATACTCCACCAACAAAATTAAATCTGCTTGGGAAAGGGAAATAGGTGTTGAATTTACACAGGAGTGGTGGGTTGAGGCGATTGATAGAGTACCCGCCACTACATCTTGTGCTTGTCTTGGTCTCATACAATTTAAGGTTTTACAGAGGGTGCATTTTTCCAAATCCAGACTGTCATATATCCAAATGTAAATGATGAGTGTGATAGATGTCATGTCTCACCATGTGACCTTAGTCACATGTTCATTCAAGGCTCTTGTTCTCCTTGGACCCCAAACATGCAGATATTGTTGCTTTTACATCGTTCTTAGCTCGACGTAGAATTCTTCTCCAGTGGAAGTCTGCTCAGCCCCCCTCTACTTCTCAATGGCTCAACGATGTAATGTTTTTCCTAAAGCATGAGAAAATGAAGTATTCTCTTAGGGGTTCCAATGATACATTTGTTAGAAAATGGCAAACATTTATTTCATATTTTAATGGCTTGCAGAGGCATCTGATGATGTGCTTTAAGGTTTCCCAGTAGACATTACCCGTAGTCATTATATAATAGGTACAGTCATCAATATAATGCTATCCAGTCCAAGCAAGTTTGTCTAAGGTTTATTGATCATGTATTTATTTCTGTTGAAGTATTTTGAATCTGTATTGAGTTGTTTGTATCCCCCCCCGTATTCTTGATTGTTTATCTGTTGTGAAATCTCTGTAGAATTTTTGTTTTCTAGGACCAAATTGAGGGAGGGTGTGGGATTGGTTAGCTATTTGGGGTGATCAGGGTGGGTGGTTGGAAGGTGTTTGGGCGTGGGTGGTTGGGAGGGAGGGAGGGAATCGAGGTGGGTGGACTGAGGTAGGGAAGGGTCAGGGGGGTTGGGTGGATGTGTTGTATGGAGGCAGGGTGGTTTGTATTTGATAGAATCTTTGTACTTACATTGATGTACATTTTGTAAAACTTGAATAAAAAAATATATATACAAAAAAAGTTGTCTGGATGTCCCTTGGGTGGTGGACCATTCTTGATACACACGGGAAACTGTTCTTAACTCAAACCGGTGCGCATGGCGACCTACTATCATACCCCATTCAAAGGCACTTAAATCGTTTGTCTTGCCCGTTCACCCTCTGAATGGCACACATACACAATCCATGTCTCAAGGATTAAAAATCCTACTTTAACCTGTCTCCTCCCCTTCATCTACACTGATTTGAAGTGGATTTTACAAGTGACATCAATAAGGGATAATAGCTTTCACCTGGATTCACCTGGTCAGTCTATGTCATGGAAATACAAGGTGTTCTTAATGTCTTGTATACTCAGTGTACTGTACAACTTAATGCATAATGTAAAATTATAGTACATGAGCTATACATACAAATGAGAAAAATATATTCCTTAAAGTATAATGTATAGTGTTTTGAAAGTTTCATTTTACTGTCCCCATAAAATAACAAATACTTAAAAACATGTCATTTTATCCTTGAAACGTATAATTGAAATACTGTAGAATTCCATTCATTCCTATGGAGAACCGCCTCTTCTGGGGAGTGCCAATATGGCCAACCAGTGGCTTCAAAGCCTCTCAATGGCCTATACATAGCATCAGCAATCCAAAGTTTATATATGTACATCATTGATACCAACACTAATGTTCTGAACAAATAATGAGCCAGTGGCCTTAGTTAAATTGACTGGTTGAGTTAGCTAGATGGAATCTATGGATGATGACTCCTGCCAAGCAGTTGATTACAATGCTTTGTGGCCTCTGAAGGAAGAGAGGTATACATGAGGATTCCATAGCTTTATCTGTTTGACTCCATCACAAGTCAATAGTTCACATACGATGGAAGAAACCATGCGGAATGGTGCTTGTCTCCTTGGGTAGGAACATTTCAATCTTAAGGTTTGGCCCGTTGTATTTGACAGTTTATACATTAACAAGGCTCGGTGATGGTGCATCATAGTATAGTAAGCTGAGCCAACAGTGTGGACCTACCACACAGTCATTATGGACACAAACATCCATTAGTACCAGGGAGAGGAGGGCCAGGCAGAACCGCTGACAGCTTGAGCAGTGAATTTAATTATGTGTCACAGGTTTCTGCCTATTTATGGCATGGCTGGAGTGCAGAGGACAGGCTGTAACTCTGGTGAGCACAGCAGGAGATTTATGTCATTTATCTCTGGAAGAAGAAAATAAACCAAACATAATTTCGAAGCCTGGACCCTAGGATATGTTGCTTGCCAAGTGGGAAAGAAAATACACGTACTGTACCTACATGCCAAGAATATGGGCGGAAAAAGAGAACAGAGTGAAATGTAATGATTCCCCTGGTTTCATTAACTGTGTAATTTCCCAAATGCTGAGGGGATTAATGTGAGGAGACATTTTATTGAAGCAATCAATTAGTTATTTTCTATTTAAACACTGTCATGACCAGCTGTGTGTACATCTCATAACTTTACATTCTGTTGATGGATATCAAATATGGATAAATGTGGTACAGAAGCACCAATGGTCCAAACGGTCTTCAGAAATGAGGCATTGGGCAGAGTATCTGCCACATCTCCACCTAAGTTGGAGAGAGAGAGGAAGCAGGAGGATGATGGGCGGGTGGGTGGTATTTGTACAATGTTAATCAAGTTAATGCTTCCTCTCAGACTCAATGTAAATGAAGAACCATCTGAAGAAATGCAATTACAATTACAATTACAATAATAACTAACAGATGATCAAACTGTGTACAGTAATGCTTCATCCTGGAAATGCTGCCTCCATAATATACAGACCATCAATAGTGATTTGAAGAATTACTATTGATTTCTGTGTATGAATGATGAAAGAATGATAGAAAAGCATCATCACTATAGTTGTTCCGGGATCCATCAAATGGCATTGAGGAGTATATCACCTCAGTCATCGGCTTCATCAATAAGTGCATTGACGACGGCGTCCCCACAGTGACTGTACATACATATCCCAACCAGAAGCCATGGATTACAGGCAACATCCACATCGAGCTAAAGGCTAAAGCTGCCACTTTCAAGGAGTGGGACACTAATCTGGATTTATAAGAAATTCTGCTATGCCCTCAGACGAACCATCAAACAACCATAGCATCAATACAGGATTAAGATTGAATCATACTACACCAGCTCTGACGCTCGTTAAATGTGGCAAAGCTTGAAAACTATTACTGACTACAAAGGGAAACCCAGCTGCGAGCTGCCCAGTGACGCAAGCCTACCAGATGAGCTAAATGCCTTTTATGCTTGCTTTGAGGCAAGCAACACTGAAGCATGCATGAGAGCACCAGCTGTTCTGGACGACTGTGTGATTAAGATCTCGGTAACCGATGTGAGCAAGACCTTTAAACAGGTCAACATTCACAAAGCCGTGGGGCCAGACGGATTACCAGGACGTGTAATCAAGGCATGCACGGACCAACTGGCAAGTGTCTTCATTGACATTTTCAAACTCTCCCTGACCGAGTCTGTAATACCTCCATGTTTCAAGCAGACCACCGTAGTCCCTGTGTCTAAGGAAGCGAAGGTAACCTGCCTAAATGACTACCACCCCGTAGCACTCGCGCTGTTAGCCATGAAGTGCTGTGAAAGGCTGGTCATGGCTCACAACAACAGCATCCTCCCGGATACCCTAGACCCACTCCAATTCGCATACCGCCCCAACAGATCCACAGATGATGCAATCTCAATTACACTCCACACTTTCCCACCTGGACAAAAGGAACACATACTGTATGTGAGAATGCTGTTCATTGACTACAGCTCACCAGTTACCCAAGTCATAGACTGTTTTTTTCTGCTACCGCACGGCAAGCGATACTGGAGTGCCAAGTCTAGGACCAAAAGGCTCCTTAACACGTTCTACACCCAAGCCATAAGACTGCTGAACAATTTATCAAATGGCCACCGGACTATTTATATTGACACTCCCCCCTCCTCCACTTGTTTTTTACACTGCTGCTACTCGCTGGCTTATTATCTACAGTATGCATAGTCACTTCACCCCTACCTACATGTACAAATGACCTCGTCTAACCTGTACCCCTGCACATTGACTCGGTACCGGTACCCCCTGTATATAGCCTCGTTATTGTTATTTTATTGTGTTACTTTTTATTATTTTTTATTTTATTTTATTTTATTTGGTAAATATTTTCTTAACTCTTTCTTGAACTGCACTGTTGGTTAAAGGCTTGTAGGTAAGCATGTTGTATTTGGCGCATGTGACAAATAAAGTGTGATTTGATTTGATTGAAAGCAGAAAAATAGTCTGTCTTGTTCATTGAGTTTACAGACTTAAGACAACAAGTTGACTGAAAACTTTCTACTTTCATAAGTAGGCCTATAGATGTATTTTTAAGCATAGAGTAATTACAGTACTTGCTGAGAAGAAATGCATAGCTGGAACACATATCTTAATGTAGTCTTGATAAGGATTAAATGCAACCCAGTCATCTATGAAATAGAGCAAATTGAATTAGAATGGATTCTTGTACCATGATCTAATGAATTTATTGTAAGTATTCAGTTAAACTAAGAAAATTGCTGCCTCATGCAGTAAAAAGAAAAACAGGGTTACTGTCAAAAATAGATACGTTTAAATGTTATTTGTAAACCCAGCTGAAAACGGTGTCTGACAGCAGTCTGACAAAGGCTTTGTCTATCTCTCAACATGAGAAAATCTCTACTGATAGAAGAGGAGATGAAGAGATGAGCCAAGAATGGCCACCTTTGATAACCTAATTTGATTGCTGCTGGCCTCTTAGTTGATTAATTATTTAATTTGACAAGTTACCATCTGAGACCTACTTCCATGAAAGAGACTGGACTCGGGAAGGTAAGACTGCCTCATTTTACCTCAAAAGAGTAAGTAGTATGAACAGCATTGTCATGACGTTGGCCTGTTGGGCGAGGTTTATTTTTATTTATTTGATTTGATTTATTTCACCTTTATTTCAACAGGTAGGCAAGTTGAGAACAAATTCTCATTTACAATTGCGACCTGGCCAAGATAAAGCAAAGCAGTTCGACACATACAACAACACAGAGTTAAACATGGAGTAAAACAAACATACAGTCAATAATACAGTAGAAACAAGTCTATATACGATGTGAGCAAATGAGGTGAGTTAAGGGAGGTAAAGGCAAGAAAAGGCCATGGTGGCAAAGTAAATACAATATAGCAAGTAAAAACACTGGAATGGTAGATTTGCAGTGGAAGAATGTGCAAAGTAGAAATAAAATAATGGGGTGCAACAACCCCCCCATAAATACCTTTCACTCTTTTCTCTCCAATCTACAGAATGTACTCTTGGAAAGCCCGTTGTTAACTTAGAGAGAGTATGGTAACATCAAAAGGTTGGGGAATGGAACAAGATTTCCCTTTCTCAACCAGTTGAAAGTGTCCGTTGGTACTTAAAGAATATGATGTCAGATCAGTTGGTGTCTGGGACATTATATCTGATGACAGGACAACATAAATTATATCTTGTAAAGTCCACACATTCTAGTATATCAGATTCACATGGAATTTTTGTGCAATTGAAATGTTTAAATATGAAACTATTTGTATAAAGATGAAATGTAATTTTAGCCTCCTAAATAAGATAATTGTTTCATTGTAAAATGTAGGCCCACTCAGTGGCCATGTCCAAGTGAACATTGGTTGAGAACTATGAAACATGCCTTTCTCTTCTCCAGTACAAAAGCCAGTTGACGGAAGTCAACCTTAGTTTCCAACGACGTGAGGACTGGTATCCATACATTTAAAAGGGCTAATTTCAACTACAACCTAACGAAATTAACATTTAGTTCCCAACGACGTGTGGACTGATGTCCATATGTTTAAATGGGTGAATTTTAACATAAAGGTGACCATCACCACACTGGAAGAATACATTTCGACTAGACCAGCCAGAATACAGTGCAAGCTGATTATGGCAACTTGGTATGAACTTCAAACAAGTATCGAGTTTATCAGCTGCAGCTGTAAACGTACGTGGCCTAAGAAAGGACAGACAATCTCCTAATAATGACAGGGTACTTTAATGTATCTGCTCTACAACAATACAACCAGAAAGATTACTCAAAGAATGGTGATCTCTGATGGGTAAACCAGTCTTCCATATTAGAATGCATGGATGAGATTCTGTATTTACTGTAGCATAGCTTTGCAAGGTCCGATAGAGTTTCAATACCTTTGTCCTTCAGTCTTCCCACTCTTTCATTCAAACCCAACCCCCTTCCTTTGTGCAACCAGCCGTCATATTGGGTTAGCCCACTAGGGGCTTTTCATGACACAATCAGTAATCAATGTATGATCTATCCTGTGTATATGTAATTCTGTGTGATGATTTAGGTATTTAGTAAATAAAAAATTAAGCCAATTTGTGTATTGCTGATTCAACTTATTAGCTAGGGTTCGTGCAGATAACCAAGTAATTACGACAATCAAAATGAGATGGCGATCGAGGTGGCGATTAATAACTGACTGTTATTGATATAAAAGATCTTCAGATCTTTAAGAGAGTGGATTCGAGAGATAACCGCTCTATATAAATTAATGCTTCCGTGGTGCCCCAGGTCATTAATGGGTTAATTGTTGCATGGTTTAGTTCAATCACGTAATCAATTAAACGTTAGGTAATCGGTTTGATAAAATAGCATGTCATATAATTGAATCAGTCAGAGACACGACAGCATGCATTACAGAAACTAATTTATTCCTCTTGAGCATATCTGAATACAATTCTGCTCAACATGTCTGTTCTATTTCCGGTAGGAAGTTCATTGTAATTTAGCAATATCTCTTTGATTTACTGTGTGGGCACTTCACTGACGATTACCTTCATAAAAGCGGTGATGCTTTAAAAGTTGGACAGTAATTAATTGAAAGTGCATTAGCTGTAGAGTAAGGAGAGAGACGGATCCCATCTTACCGTGGCAAAAATCCAATAATCCGCTTTTCTGTGGTTTAATATTTTATAGCACTACTTCCTGAAAAGGAAATAGGTATAAACAGAACCTGATGTTGTGATGAACAGAGCATTCAAACTTGCCAGCGTTAGGTGTTAGGTCATGTAACACGTGACACGTGACACGTGACTGCTTTCCATTGGATGCTTTTGCAACCAATTGAAGGCTGTCTGATTACTTGGCTCCGTTCATTTGCTGATGTAGGATTGATAATTGGAGTTGATTAGTCATGCCTGGACTGTGTCTATAAATCCCTGTCTGTCACGTGACCTGATTGCATGTCCTGGAATAAAGTCACGTCCTGTTGAGCTACATATGCCCGTCCAAGTCTTATCTTTCATATAGCTGCTGTTCCACTCTCCGAACACTCCATCCTTCATATTGGAAGGGCCAGGCATTACTAATCATGATAATCAACTCCAATTCTCACTCTTCCACTGATAAGGATTTGGGTGTGGACGCACAGAGGAAGGAACTCCATGGAGTGAACACCAGCTCCACCTTGTATGTAAAATAAAATAAATGCCTGACCTTTTACCTGGTCTTGGTGTCACACCTGCTCCCGCTCTTCTCCCCTGGCGCTCGAGGGCACCAGGCTCCCCAGCATTGCGCATTCCTGCCTTTCCCCGTCACGCGCATGAGCATATTATTGGACTCGCCTGCACTCAATCACCAGTTTATTACCTACCCTATATTTGTCAGTTCCCCATCTCTGTTCCCCGCTGCTGCATTGAATGTCGAAAATTGTTGTTTTGCCGTGTGCTGGCGCTGTGCCTGTCTTGTTTCATGCCTGTTCTTCATTAAATGTTGACTCCCCATACTTGCTTCTCATCTCCGGCATCGGTCCTTACACTTAGTCTGGGCCCAGTTTCCCAAAAGCATTTTTAGCCTAAGTTCATTGTTAGAACAATATCTTTGGCTCAAACGAGGAACTTAGCCATAAGAGGCATTTAGGAAACCAGGCCCTGATAATTTCCATATTTGCCAGCTCATCCAGGATTCGTAAAACCTACAGAATGCTCAACCAGATTTCTTAGAACCTTAGAGGACTTCCTCTCTAATGAACACTTTGGCATACACTTGGCATTGTTAAATTGCCATCACAACCATAAATCAACAACTGTGCCATGTTACTGTGCCCTATTAACCAAAATAAATGAGAACTATATACACAGCTCAAACAATTAAAGGGAACACTAAAATAACACATCCTAGATCTGAATGAATGAAATATTCTTATTAAATACTTTTTTCTTTACATAGTTGAATGTGCTGACAACAAAATCACACAAAAATTATCAATGGAAATCAAATGTATCAACCCATGGAGGTCTGGATTTGGAGTCACACTCAAAATGAAAGTGGAAAACCACACTACAGGCTGATCCAACTTTGATGTAATGTCCTTAAAACAAGTCAAAATGAGGCTCAGTAGTGTGTGTGGCCTCCACGTGCCTGTATGACCTCCCTACAACACCTGGGCATGCTCCTGATGAGGTGGCGGATTGGCTCCTGAGGGATCTCCTCCCAGACCTGGACTAATGCATCCGCCAATTCCTGTGGTGCAACGTGGCGTTGGTGGATGGAGCGAGACATGATGTCCCAGATGTGATCAATTGGATTCAGGTCTGGGCAGGCCAGTCCATAGCATCAATGCCTAACTCTTGCAGGAACTGCTGACACACTCCAGCCACATGAGGTCTAGCATTGTCTTGCATTAGGAGGAACCCAGGGCCAACCCCACCAGCATATGGTCTCACAAGGGGTCTGAGGATCTCATCTCGGTACCTAATGGCAGTCAGGCTACCTCTGGCGAGCACATGGAGGGCTGTGCGGCCCCCCAAAGAAATGCCACCCACACCATGACTGACCCACCGCCAAACCGGTCATGCTGGAGGATGTTGCAGGCAGCAGACGTTCTCCACAGTGTCTCCAGACTCTGGCACGTCTGTCACTTGTGCTCAGTGTGAACCTGCTTTCATCTGTGAAGAGCACAGGGCGCCAGTGGCGAATTTGCCAATCTCGGTGTTCTCTGGCAAATGCCAAACGTCCTGCATGGTGTTGGGCTGTAAGCCCAACCCCCACCTGTGGACGTCGGGCCCTCATACCACCCTCATGGAGTCTGTTTCTGACCATTTGAGCAGACACATGCACATTTGTGGCCTGCTGGAGGTAATTTTGCATGGCTCTGGCAGTGCTCCTCCGGCTCCTTCTTGCACAAAGGCAGAGGTAGCGGTCCTGCTGCTGGGTTGTTGCCCTCCTACGGCCTCCTCCACGTCTCCTGATGTACTGGCCTGTCTCCTGGTAGCACCTCCATGCTCTGGACACTATGCTGACAGACACAGCAAACCTTCTTGCCACAGCTCGCATTGATGTCCCATCCTGGATGAGCTGCACTACCTGAGCCACTTGTGTGGGTTGTAGACTCCGTCTCATGCTACCACTAGAGTGAAAACACCGCCAGCATTCAAAAGTGACCAAAACATCAGCCAGGAAGCATACGAACTGAGAAGTGGTCTGTGGTCCCCACCTGCAGAACCACTCCTTTATTGGGGGTGTCTTGCTAATAACCTAGAATTTCCACCTGTTTTATATTCCATTTGCACAACAGCATGTGAAATTTATTGTCAATCAGTTTTGCTTCTGTAACAGTATAACTTTAGACCGTCCCCTCGCCCATACCCGGCGCGAATCAGGGACCCTCTGCACACATAAACAACAGTCACCCTCGAAGCATCGTTACCCATCGCTCCACAAAAGCCGCGGCTCTTGCAGAGCAAGGGAAACTACTACTGATTGAAACGCTATTTAGTGCGCACCACCGCTAACTAAGCTATCGTTTCACATCCTTAGCAACCAGTGATCCGGGTCAACAGCATCAATGTAACAGTATAACTTTAGACCGTCCCCTCGCCCATACCTGGGCGCAAACCAGTCACCCACAAAGTATCGTTACCCATCGCTCCACAAAAGCCACTGGTTGATCCGGGTCAACAGCATCAATGTAACAGTATACCTTTAGACCGTGCCCTCGCCCATACCCAGGCACGAACCAGGGACCCTCTGCACACATCAACAACAGTCTTGAAGCATCGTTACCCATCGCTCCACAAAAGCCGCGGCTCTTGCAGAGCAAGGGGAACTACTACTTCAAGGTCTCAGAGCAAGTGACGTCACCGATTGAAACGCTATTTAGTGCGCACCACCGCTAACTAAGCTAGAGTTTCACATCCGTTACACTTCCTAAGTGGACAGTTTGATTTCACAGTAGTGTGATTGACTTGGAGTTACATTGTGTTGTTTAAGTGTTCCCTTTATGTTTTTGAGCAGTGTATATACAGTATTTCCTTCCAAATGAACATGAAAAAGTAATGACTATAATGTTTAATAAATCAACATGACACAAGATAGGCCTACTTTAATAAGTGGTCAAAAACTGACTGTTACGTAAGGTAATATGTGACGTAATTTGGAGGTAATGCTTGAAAACAGAGAGCTGCAGGGAAACATCCACTATCTCACTGATCTAATTACCCTCTTCTGCACGTCCTCACAAATTACTGTACGCCTGTCTCCCCAAATCACCAGCTGAATGAGCAAGTAAAAAGTGACTCTCTCCATTGCACATGACACCTCGCAAAAACACAGAAAAAGGATAGATGTGCAATGGCAACATGATCTCATCGATTCCCTGCACTCAAGTTTGTTTTCACCAGATTCAGCACCAATGAACCCAGCAGTGGTTCCTGAGATTGGTGCATCAAGTCTGACACCAACAGGCTCCTAAAATGCTGCTATCCACAAGCCATAAGACTGCTAAATATCTAACTAAATAGCTAACAAATTGACTACATGGATTATCTGAGTTGACACAAAATGGCACTGTCTCTATGCACACTCACAAGGCCCTGCACGTTCACGCACACTGACACTCCAACACACAAACACTCACTCTATAATTTGCTCACACACATATCGTACATTTATACTGACTACACACACACAGCCACTCATATGCAATCATCATATACGCTGCTGCTACTCTGCTTATTATATATCCTGATGCCATTGCCTAGTCACCTTACCCCTATACATATCTACCTCTATCACTCCAGTATCCCTGCACATTGTAAATATGGTACTGGAACTGACTCACCCTGTATATAGCATGCTTACTTACTTTCTCTGTTCTTCTTATTTGAATTGTGTGTTTTTGTGTTTTTGTTCTACCTTATTTGTAGTATTACACTGTTATTGATTACTGCATTGTTGGGGTTAGAGCTAGCAAGAAAGGCATTTCACTGTACTTACGTATGTGACATTAAAACTTGAAACTGAACTGATAATTGACTCGGAGGAGACGCAAGATAAAGTCATATGTCCATCACACCCAAAATGCATGTGTCGTCTCATCGCTCCAGCAATGATGCTCTAATGAAATTTAGTCAGAAAGACAGGATCAGCTTGCATGCATAATTGATTGTGTCGCTGGGCCAGATGAAAAATGGGCATGCTGTTGTGCGCGATGAGAGTCGGAAAAGTGTTTCCCTTTGGCTTCATCCTAATGTGGAAGGAAATGGACTGCCACTTATCGAAGATGCACTGTTATGGATGCCTTGTTTGTTGTTGGTTGAACTCATCCTGTTGTCGGCATGGATACAGTGTAAAAAGAGAGGGTGTGACAAAGAGAGAGGAGAGGTCAAGAGGCTGACGACATGAATAAGGCTGTCTGGCTGGCGATATGGCCTCATGGTGAGGCTGTGCACCTAATTGGACAAGAAGAGCATAGCAACAAGAAAAGCCATACCTACTGTATAAACTTTAATCCAAGACAAAAGACTCCACATCCCATGGATTTTGTTTGATTCTAATGATTTTATGTTTAAAGTATTTTATACTTTCAACACACAGATGGCTGGATCATTGGCTTCATCTGCTCTCGCCTCATACCCAGCAGGTCTTTTTGTCTGCCTGCATTAGCAACTATCAAATCTGAACCGTTTAACCTTGTCCATGCTCTTTTCTTGCAGATTTTCAAATGTGTTTGAAAAGATGAACAGTACAGTTGTTTGGAAGCAGATAGGACAGCTTTTTGTAGCTAGAGCAACTAGACTGAAATGACAGCAACAAGATAGGCCTAAGAGTTTAATTAACAGCGTCTAGGTGTTTGTCTGTGTGTTTTTGAATAAGAAAGCTGGATATGTGGATAGATGGGTGGATATGTCGGATATTCCCTTCTGATAGTATATTTCCTTTGCTTATATCTGATGTGAAATTGACTTGGACTCGTAACGCACTGATTACTGTCATTTTTATTTGGGTTATATTTCTCTGAGATGGGTGTAGCTCCCTCCAGTAGCCACGAGCACAACCGTTCCTTGATTTTAACTGGCGGCTTTATTCTGTAGTTTTAGTCAGAATTATCACCTTCCATGAGAACTATAAGGTAAATGAAAATACACTTAAGCACACTCTTACAACTTTCTTGTCTTATGAGTGACTTATTAGCCTTGTATAACTCTGAAGTGCTTACATACATAAACAGTTTAGCCAGCGCTGTAACAGTATCAGATTAAACACATGAATAAAGGAAGGATACCTCATTGGCTGCTTATTACAGAAGGTAGGAAATCAAAACTTCACACCTATTATTCCTGGCATGAATTCACTCTTCATCATTAATTATTATAATGTTTCCATCCTAACATACACACTTGACATGAAAACGTAGCTAACACAGCGCGGGATTGCCTTCACTCCAATGGTGTGTTGCTACGTTAATGTACAGTTATTAGCCACGTAGTTCCGCTTGTCTTAACATTTCCCCCGTATAGCGAACACGTAAACAATTCAAACATGAAACAACGACATAGACTTACAGGTTAATTGTCAGTTACAATGGGTATTTTGCATACAATTATGAGGGCTTCTCGAAAGGATGGATATTTGGTGGTGTGACTGTGTTATATGATGTACTGTAGTGTTTCAATTTTTGTTTTATGTGTAATATAAATGTCTTAGTGTGTTTGGACACCATGAACAGTAGCTGCTGCCTTGTCAGGAACTAATGGGGATCCCTAAAAAATTTAAAAACAAATGACTAAAATAGCTATAAAGCATGTAAAGTGGAAATTCAGTATGCTTTTGTATTTAATATTAAATTCCTGTGGCCCATTCGTTCAAACTGAGATCAAAAAGGCCTGTAGGAAGCAGGGGTTTTATGAGCATTGACACATTGCTATGGATTATTTGTTATGATTACTGTGTGTGTATATATATATATATATATATATATACAGTGCCTTGCGAAAGTATTCGGCCCCCTTGAACTTTGCGACCTTTTGCCACATTTCAGGCTTCAAACATACATATATAAAACTGTATTTTTTTGTGAAGAATCAACAACAAGTGGGACACAATCATGAAGTGGAACGACATTTATTGGATATTTCAAACTTTTTTAACAAATCAAAAACTGAAAAATTGGGCGTGCAAAATTATTCAGCTCCTTTACTTTCAGTGCAGCAAACTCTCTCCAGAAGTTCAGTGAGGATCTGTGAATGATTCAATGTTGACCTAAATGACTAATGATGATAAATACAATCCACCTGTGTGTAATCAAGTCTCCGTATAAATGCACCTGCACTGTGATAGTCTCAGAGGTCCGTTAAAAGCGCAAAGAGCATCATGAAGAACAAGGAACACACCAGGCAGGTCCGAGATACTGTTGTGAAGAAGTTTAAAGCCGGATTTGGATGCAAAAAGATTTTCCAAGCTTTAAACATCCCAAGGAGCACTGTGCAAGCGATAATATTGAAATGGAAGGCGTATCAGACCACTGCAAATCTACCAAGACCTGGCCATCCCTCTAAACTTTCAGCTCATACAAGGAGAAGACTGATCAGAGATGCAGCCAAGAGGCCCATGATCACCCCGGATGAACTGCAGAGATCTACAGTTGAGGTGGGAGACTCTGTCCATAGGACAACAATCAGTAGTATATTGCACAAATCTGGCCTTTATGGAAGAGTGGCAAGAAGAAAGCCTTTTCTTAAAGATATCCATAAAAAGTGTCGTTTAAAGTTTGCCACAAAGCCACCTGGGAGACACACCAAACATGTGGAAGAAGGCGCTCTGGTCAGATGAAACCAAAATTGAACTTTTCTTCAGCAGGGACAGGGAAGATGGTTAAAATTGATGGGAAGATGGATGGAGCCAAATACAGGACCATTCTGGAAGATAACCTGATGGAGTCTGCAAAAGACCTGAGACTGGGACGGAGATTTGTCTTCCAACAAGACAATGATCCATAACATAAAGCAAAATCTACAATGGAATGGTTCAAAAATAAACATATCCAGGTGTTAGAATGGCCAAGTCAAAGTCCAGACCTGAATCCAAACGAGAATCTGTGGAAAGAACTGAAAACTGCTGTTCACAAATGCTCTCCATCCAACCTCACTGAGCTCGAGCTGTTTTGCAAGGAGGAATAGGAAAAAGTTTCAGTCTCTCGATGTGCAAAACTGATAGAGACATACCCCAAGCGACTTACAGCTGTAATCGCAGCAAAAGGTGGCGCTACAAAGTATTAACTTAAGGGGGCTGAATAATTTTGCACGCCCAATTTTTCAGTTTTTGATTTGTTAAAAAAGTTTGAAATATCCAATAAATGTCGTTCCACTTCATGATTGTGTCCCACTTGTTGTTGATTCTTCACAAAAAAATACAGTTTTATATCTTTATGTTTGAAGCCTGAAATGTGGCAAAAGGTCGCAAAGTTCAAGGGGGCCGAATACTTTCGCAAGGCACTATATATATATATATATACAGTACCAGTCAAAAGTTTGAACACACCTACTCATTCAGGGATTTTTCTTTATTTTTACTATTTTCTACTTTGTAGAATAATAGTGATGGCATCAAAACTATGAAATACGTGTGAGACAAATCAAAATATATTCTATTTTTGAGATTCTACAAAGTAGCCACCCTTTGCCTTGATGACAGCTTTGTACACTCTTGGCATTCTCTCAACCAGCTTCATGGGGTAGTCACCTCTTGATTCTGCCTCAGGGTTTTATTACTGGACCCCCCAAGTAACGTCAAATGTAGAATTCTAATGTGCCATCTCACTGGACCAAAAAACAATCCCGACAACCGACTGGGCACATGTTTCAAAGGAAAATAGATGGACCAAAACACATTGCTGTACAGCAAAAACCATGTCCCTCTTTTAAATATAGGGGAAAGCATTTTCTCTTCTCACCGTTATACATTATCCAACACTATAGATTCCGCTGTTAGGAAGTGAATGGTAGCTGGTGAAGAGGTTTTCACCCTGTTGTCATGACGTTGCCCTCTTTGGGTACAGCAAGCCCCATCCCCCTCTCCCTGTCTTCTACACCCAGGCTGCTGTGGTCAGAAAGAGGTAGTACATTCCTGGAGGATATTATCTCCTCATGGCCACTTTATAGAGAGAGAGTAGAGTTTTCATAGAAGAGAACAAAGGAATTTCTTCCACCTTACAGAACTTGAGGTCCGAACAACATTTATGTTCTGGAAAGATCGGTGAAGAATCCAGCTACAAACGGGTCCGTTTGGTACATTTTTGTGAAACTCATGGGAGTCAATACGGCCACATTACCATTACGCTGTTTATATAAAAGCCTCAGATATGAGGTTTACATCTAATTGTTGAATAAGATGAATGAGTGAGGATGATACTGTTTGTAAAATTGTGTAATGTGATTTTGGACTGTTTAATGAAGGAACTCCAATTCCCTTTTGAGTTTAACTAAATCAGAGGACCACCCATGAGCACAGTTAGGACCTTGCGTCATGAGACAGCTTTTTCTGCAATTCCGAATAAAACCCCTACCTTGAGAATTTCTCAATAGACCATGTTTCCCTCAATTACTAGAGGACAAAGGTTGCAGACCAACTTACCTCCATAAATAGAGGGCCAAGGTTTGAGAAAGATGGCTGAATCTTTTAACCATACCACGTGGTTAAACTCTTAGACTATCGACACCGACAGAATAAGAACAAGTCTTTGATAGTAATTACTAGTCTGCAGCTAGGAATTCGGAATCATTGAAAGCAAATACCGACAACCGCCGAAACATCTATCCATAATGACATTAATGAATGTCACCCTGAACTATCCATTCTAACCACGACAGAGAGGGCAGACAAACTCTCCAACAGAAAATAACTTTTCAACAGAGACCCGACGACACACTGAGCGTAAATATATTTATTGATTGCAATTGTTCCCGAATGAGTGAGCGTTAATGTGCAAAGGATTAGCATTTCAATTGTTATAATTATCAACTGTGTGTTGTCTTATCTCAGTCGACCCCCACTACCCTTTTGTACACCAAGCCGCGATGCCGGTTTATCCCACTAGGGAAAGTCTGTTATCATTTCCTTGTAACTATCTACTGTTTGTTTATGCATATCTGTGATTTACTTAGTAAGTAAATACATGATTTTAAGACAATTGATGTATGGATGTCTCATAGTGAAGACTGGGTTCGTACAGATAACCAACAATTTATGATGTTTGGAATTAGACTAACGTGAGGTAAAATAAATAACTCATTAATTAAGAAGACTAATTGACCAGGTATTAAAATATCTGAAAAGTTGTATTAGGAAAAGTATAACTTTGTAATCTGAATATTTTCCATGGTGCCCCAACTTCCTAGTTAATTACATTTGCCTGATTAGTTCATCAGGAAATGCTAATTACAGAGAATATTTGATAAAAACTAAAAGTCTTCAGTTAATGATAGTAAAGACACGACACTGTTGTCTTTAAGAACATCCTCCCTCTGCATTGCCAGGAGCTGCAGGAACATAATGACATCGCCGTGATAGACAGCCTCTGGGAATCAGGCAGGCTTCCATGACCCAATCCCGTAACGAGTGATGATCCTGAACGGGCTTTATTATGATTATGGTCCCATGAAGACCTCCAGGTCTTCAGGGGACCACATTCCTCTTACAGGGCTTCTTAGGAGCACTTACTAGAGAATAAGGGACTGGCTGATTAGCCACTCTCCGACCTGGACATGCTTATTTAATTTAGTATGCAACAATAAGACACAGAGATTTCTGCAATCCATGATCACGCAACCCTTGACTCTGTGGTGTGATGCACTTAAAGTTTATTACAGAAGGACTTCTGTTTATTTGCAATAGAGGCTCTAATCTCATCTGCTGAAAAGCAGATAACTGTTAGAATGCCAGTTGGTGAAGAGAAGTGCATTTGGAAGGCAAACAAAGGAAAACTCCACAATGATCCACATCTGGGATTGAGGCCTATTTTGGTGATTTAGTTTGTTTCTTCCTTTGCTTTCCCCCTTCCTCTCTCAAACAGACGTATTAAAATGCCTACCCTTTCTTCTCATCAATAGTGATGGGTAGTTATGGTAATTATTGACTCAGCATCCTCATCCTGTTTCCTTCTGTCACTGTCGATGTTATCCACTCCCCTCCCCCTGTCCAATGATTTTAGATATAAATAGGAGATGTAACAGGATAGGGAATTGGTTTGAAGGTTTGCTTCCATGTTCTCTACCACAAAAAGCTCTTCTCATATGTATGCATGTACTGTACACGGTGTGAAGGATGGGAAATGAGATAGTGTGGAGATGAGAGACTCAGCTGCACTCTGAGTAAGTTTTCAGGCTGTGATAAATATATCAGTTTTCTTCCCAGAACCAGATCAAACTGGGCTTTCAGGGTAGCTCTAAAACATTGTATCTGATAAGAACCCTCAGATCATGTGTAACCTGTTGAAAGATAGAGATATCATATCAAAGATATCATGTCAAACTGCAGAAAACGTTTTCTATGTTTCAAACTAAAAAGAATGACCAGTTCACCTTGAAGTAATTCTGCCTCTGTGTGGGTTTAGCCCATAGCCTATTGCTCCAGCAGCAACATATAAATAATTATCCTTTGATAACATCTCCCATAACTCCACAGCTGTTACCCCCTACAGAATGTAAATTCCCATGATGCTCTCTGTCTGACTCGGTGCCTTTGTTAAGTGGAAGGCTTCAATGTTCTCTCAGTCTCACTCTGCCTCTGATAAATGAATCAGAGATCAGCAGAAATGGTTGCTGCTGTCTGTCTGAGAGGTTTAGTTCTCCTCACTTTATCTACATGTTTCAAGCAGAACATCACAGTCCCAGTGCCCAAGAATGCGAAGGTAACCTACCTAAATGACTACCGGCGGTAGCACTCACGTCAGTAGCCATGGAGCGCTGTGAAAGGTTGGTCATGGCTCACATCAACACCATCATCCAGGAAACCCTAGACCCATTCCAATTCGCATACCTCCCCAAAAGGTCCACAGATGACGCAATCTCAATTACACTCCACACTGCCCTTTCCCACCTGGACAAAAGGAACACCTATGTGAACACCCCAGGTTGTAAGGGTAAGCAACAACACATCTTCCCCGCTGATCCTCAACACTGGGGCCCCTCAGAGGTGTGTGCTTAGTCCCCTCCTTTACTCCCTGTTCACCCACGACTGTGTGGTCAAGCACGACTCCAACACCATCATTAAGTTTGCTGACGACACAACAATGGTAAGCCTGATCACTGAAAACTATGAGACAGCCTATAGGGAGGAGGTCAGAGACAACAACCTCTCCCTCAATGTGAGCAAGACAAAGGAGATGACCATAGACTACAGGAAAAGGAGGGCTGAACAGGCCCCCATTATTAACATCAAAGCGGCTGTAGTGGAGCGGGTCGAGAGTTTCAAGTTCCTTGAAGTCCACATCACCAACAAACCATCATGGTCCAAACACACCAAGACAGTCATGAAGAGGGCATGCAACACATTGCCCCTCAGGAGACTGAAAAGATTTGGCATGGATCCCCAGATTCTCAAAGTTCTACAGCTGCACCATCGAGAGCATCCTGACCGGTTGCATCACCGCTTGGTATGGCAACTGCTTGGCATCTGACCGTAAGCCGCTACAGAGGGACGTGCGTACGGCCCAATACATCACTGGGGCCAAGCTTCCTGCCATCCAGGACCTACAATATATACTAGGTGGTGTCAGAGGAAGGCCCAAAAAATGGTCAAAGACTCCAGTCACCCAAGTCATAGACTGTTTCCTCTGCTACCGCACGACAAGCAGTACCGGAGCGCCAAGTCTAGGTCCAAAAGGCTCCTTAATTAACAGCTTCTACCCCCAAGCCATAAGACCGCTGAACAATTAATCAAATGGCCACTCAGACTATTTACATTGAACCCCCCCTTGTTTCTACACTGCTGCTACTTTGTACCGGTACCCCCTGTATATAACCTCGTTATTGTTATGTAATCTTATTGTGTTACTTTTTATTTAATTTTTTACTTGAATTAACTTATTTAGCAAATATTTTCTTTAATTATATTTCTTGAACTGCATTGTTGGTTAAGGGCTTTTAAGTAAGCATTTCACAGTAAGGTCTACTACACCTGTTGAATTCTGTGCATGTGACAAATGAAATGTTATTTGATTTGATCCCCTATAGAACTAAACTGAAGACTTTTGAGAACATGTTGGAAAGCCCATAGCTGGATCAGTCAGGGATGTGAAGGACTGAAACTAGTGAAAACATTGACCCCAGGTCCCCTGATACCTCATGACAGACTAGTCCTGAAAGGATGAAAGGTCCTTTCACGTCTCAAACGTGATGCCTCACACTATTCTATACATCAAACAAGCACTCGGTCAGCATTCAGAATTCGATTAAAATATTCTTCAACCACCATTTCTCAAGTTTAAATACAAGAGCTACACTGTACACTGTAGCTTCTTCAAATATGTCTGCTATTGTAACACACTGATAAAAGCCTCCCATAGTTTATCCCAGGCAGACCCAGGGATTACCCAGCATGCTCTGGGTAGATGCATTAGTGGGCAGAGGTTGGAGGGGAGGGGGTGTAAAGAGAAGCCCACTGGCTCCTCCATCAGCCTAATGTGTTGTTCCTTCAACCCATTCAGTACCCCTAACCCATCCCCTAAATGTCCCTCACTCTCTCCAACACACACACATGCACACACACACACACCCTCCCATCCTCTTTCAGTGCACTGTCAGAGCTCTCTGGGAAACTGAAAGAAAGAAAGGAGATATTATCACAGCCCCTCACTCACTCCCACTGTCTCAGCCTCAAAGTGGCAATGAGTTGAGAAGGGCGGGAGCAGATCTGTGAATATCCCACGTGAGTGTACTGCTAAGGAGGAGCCCAGAGAGAGAGAGGCAGAGAGAGAAAGAGTGATAGACAGCAGGGTTGGACTAATTTCAGAATGGAATTGAGAATGCCTCATAATTCCAATTCAATTCTTCCAATTCAGGTAGTAAACAGAATACATAATTGCAAATTGAATTTGAGTCAAAGGAAATACAATTTAATTCAGTGAAATGTAATGAAATTCAAATGTCTCTTATATTCTATATTAGGTGTATTCTACACAAATATAAATGTTGTACATAAATAATGTTGATATATACAATCCCAGTCAAAAGTTTGGACACACCTACTCATTCAAGGGTTTTTCTTTATTTTTACTATTTTCTACATTGTAGAATATTAGTGAAAATATCTAAACTATGAAATAACACATATGGAATCATGTAGTAACCAAAAAAGTAACCAAATCAAAATATATTTTATATATTTGAGATTCTTCAAAGAAGCCACCCTTTGCCTTGATTTGTTTAACTCTTTTTTGTTTACTACATGATTGTATTTAAAAAAAAGTTTTGTGTTATTTAATAGTTTTGATTTTGTCACTATTATTCTACAATGTAGAAAATATTAAAAATATCCAAATGTTGAACCCAAGTGTTTGAGATGCCACCAGAGTCCAGCGACTGTAGGACACATGTTTTGGTCATGCCAATCTTTTAGTGGCTTCTGGGACCCCATTTTTAAGGCATTCTCACATATCCGTAATATAACTGTTAGCCCCAACCTGGTCATTGCCATTTTTGGGGTACTTCCCCCAGACCAGAATGCCAGCTCGCCGCCTTGTCCTCTTTCACTGGAAGTCTGCAAAGCCGCCCTCCTTTATGCAGTGGGTTAAGGAGGTGATGTCATCTCTGCCTCTGGAGAAGGTTAGGTACATTGTGCTTGGGTCCCGACAAAAGTTAGACTTAACCTGGGTCCCCATTAATACAACACATGGAGAGCCTGTCTTAGTGTAACTTGCATATTTTGATAAGCAGTCATGTCTATTCTAGTGGCCATACATGGTGCTGATAAGTTCAACTATAACTATGATATCAATTCTATTTTTCTTTAACTTTTTCCATTGTTTTTGTTTCTATTACTGTTTCTGTTTCTGGCACATTTAATTTATTTTTCAATGTTATCTATATATGATGCCTTGGTGGGTGGGTGGGGGGGGTGGGTGGATTGGAGGGGTGGAGGGAGGGAAGGGGGGAGGGAGGTGTGGAGGGATGGGAGGGAGGTGTGGAGGGAGGGGTTGGGGTTGTACTGTTATTCTGTTCTCATATCTGAAAATCTATAAATAAAGTACCAAAAAATTAAGAAAAACCCTGGAATGAGTAGGTGTGTCCAAACTTTTGAAGGGTACTGTACATGCATATAAAGTACTACAAGCTCTTAAAATGAATGATCAATCAAGACAAAGCCTATAAGTGAATATTATAATGCATTAGTTTAACCCTCAAGTTGACACTGCCCACTGGGCAAAAACTGGTTGAAGTTGTTTAAGCATCATTTCAACCCCATAAATGTATGTGATGACTTTGAATCAATGTGTAAAATTGATTGGATTTATAAAAAGTCATCAACGTAAAGGCAGTTCGTATTTTTTTCAAATAACTTTTTTTCATGTTGAATTCACATTAGTTGACAACTCAACCAAATGTAAATCAAAACTATTTGTTGAACTGACGTTTGTGCACTGTGAGTGAGGCCTTCAAAAAGAAGGCAAACAAATGAAAGGGTTGGTGGAAATACAATTTGCTCTTCTAAGCACCCAACCCCATGAGACAGAAAGAGAGAATGAGAGACAAACAGAGATCGGCAGAGTTGAGAACATCATTTCCTGTGTGAGAGGCAGACTAAGAGGCTGCTGATAGGTGTATGATTGCAGGGTGTGGTATTTACCAGTGGGATGGATAACTGGGAGGACCTGACACAGGGCACAGGGTGAAGGCCATGGTGACAGAGTGACTATGAAAGGGACTGAACAGAAGGGAAAGAAAAGAGAGCAGCAAGAGACAACCATTTTCTGTTCTGCTCCTGAAAAATGTATACAGGCTAAAGCAGAAAGTGCTTTCCAAACATAGATGAGAAAACTTTGTTTGTATTTCATAATGAATGAAAAGCATTCCCCAATCCTGAGATATCCTCAATTTTGGCGAAGGAAAGGCTGAAGTTGGTTCCCAACCAGATGTTTATCTTATCAGTGCATTGTGGTCTGCAGGCAGTGAAGGATTCTGGGATATGTGTGTGTGCGTGTCCCTCCTTGTAAAGGCAGCTCTGGCCTTTAGCTCAGTGCGGATGTTGCCTATAATCCATGCTATTTGGTTGGGATGTGTACATACGGTTACTACGGTTACTGCGGGGACGACATCGTCGATGCACTTATTATTAAAGCCAGTGATTGATGTGATAAACTCTGGAACGTATTCCAGTCTGTGCTAGCAAAACAGTCCTGTAGCTTAGCATCTGCTTCATTGGACCACTTCCGATTTGAGCGCGCCACTGTTACCTCTTGTTTGAGTTTTTGCTTGTAAGTAGAAATCAAGAGGATATAGTATGGTCAGATTTACCAAATGGAGGGCGAGGGAGAGCTTGGTATGCGTCTCTGTGTAGAGTAAAGGTAATCTAGAGTTTTTTCGCCTCTAGTTGCACAGGTGACATGCTGGTAGAAATGAGGTAAAACAGATTTCAGTTTTCCTGCATTAAAATCATTGGCCACTAGGAATGCTGCCTCTGGATGAGGGTTTTCTTGTTTGCTTATGGCCCTAGATAGCTTGTTGAGTGTGGTCTCAGTGCCAGCATCGGTTTGTGGTGGTAAATAGACAGCTATGAAAAAAATAGATGTGTACTCTCTTGGTAAATAGTATGGTCTACGGCTTATCATTGGGTATTCTAACTCAGGCAAGCAGAAACCTTGAGACTTCATTAACAATAAAGATTGCGCACCAGTTGTTGTTAACAGAGACACACACCACCCCCCTTGAGGTTACCAGACGCTGCCGTTCTGTCCTGCCGATACATAGGCAAACCCTCTAGAATCTCATACTCTGCAAAACTTTCATCTGATATAGAATTTTAAATTAAGAAAAAGATAGTGCTATCTTAGAAAAAGCCCCCAAAAAATCTATGCAAGCTAAAGAAGAAAATAAAATGTCCTCATTAAGCAGGAATACAATTTTTACTTTTGAAAAGAGCCAACAACTACAAGTTAAACTAAAATAAAGCATGCTATTTAATTGCAAATAAACCTGGCAAATATCTCACAGCTCTCAATAAACTTTAAGAGGTTAAATAAATTTGGCTTGTCACCTAAAACCCTCACAGACTTTTACAGATGCACAACTGAGAGCATCCTGTCAGGCTGTATCACCGCCTGGTATGGAAACTGCACCGGCCACAACCGCAAGGCTCTCCAGAGGGCGGTCTGCACAACGCATCACTGGGGGCAAACTACCTGCCCTCCAGGACACCTACACCACCCGATGTCACAGGAAGGCCAAAAAGATCATCAAGGACAACAACCACCCAAGCCACAGCCACCCCACTAGAAGTGAACAGAAGGCGAGGTCAATACAGGTTCATCAAAGCTGGGACCAAGAGACTGAAAAACAGCTTCTATCTCAAGGCCATAAGACTGTTAAACAGCCATCACTAACACAGAGAGGCTGCTGCCAACATACAGACTTGAAATCATTGCCCACATTAATAAATGGATCACTAGTCATTTTCATAATGCAACTTTACTAATGTTTACATATCTGGCATTACTCATCTCATATGTATATAGTGTATCTTATACCATCTATTGCATTATACCTATGTCACTCTGTCATTTTTTATACATATATATATTCTTACTCCATTCCTTTACTTAGATTTGTGTATTAGGTAGTTGTTGTGGAATTGTTCGATGACATGTTAGGTATTGCTGCACTGTCGGAACTAGAAGCACAAGCATTTTGCTACACTCACAATAACATCTGCCAACCATGTGTATGTGACCAATAAAATTTGATTTGATTTGACTAAACCATGCTAAACCAGTTCTAATTTGTATGTGTGGGGTGCAGAGATGAGGTAGTCAATCAAAATCATGTTAAACACTATTATTGCACACAGAGTTAGTCCATGCAACTTATTATGTGACTTGTTAATAACTTCACTAGGGTAGGGGGCAGCATTCGGAATTTTGCATGAAAAGCATGCCCAAATTAAACGGTCTGCTACTCAGTCCCAGAATATAGGATATGCCTACTCTAAAGTTTCCAAAACTGTTAAAATAATGTCTGTGAGTATAACAGAAATGATATGGCAGGCGAAAACCCGAGGAAAATCCAACCAGGAAGTACTATTATTTTGGAAGGCTGTTTTTCCATTGAAAGCCTATCCACCATACAAAGACTTAGGACCCAGTTCACGAGCTCTATGCCTTCCTCTACATGTGAACAGTCTTTAGGCATTGTTTCAGGCTTTTACTCTGAAAAATGACGGAGATACAGCACTTTCAATCAGTGACCAGTGAAAATTTCCATTCATCAGCCATGTGCCCTGATCGTGAACGTGCCTTTCTTGTTTCTCCTTTCCTATTGACATAGCTTAAGTCCGGTTGAAATGTTATTGATTATTTATTACAAAAACAACCGGAGGATTCATTTTAAACATTGTTTGGCATGTTTCTACAAACCTTTATTGTACTTTAAAAAAATGTTTCATCCTGGTATTAGTGCATGTGCCTTCTGCATTTGGATTACTGGACAAAACACGTAAACAAAAAGGAGGGGCATAAAGAGGGACATTATCGAACAAAACAAACATTTATTGTCTAACATGGAGACCTGGGAGTGCCACCAGATGAAGATCATCAAAGGTATGTGATTAATTTTAATGCTATTTCTGACTTTTTGACACTCCTTGTCTGGAAAATGACTGTATGTGTTTCTGTGGCTCGCTAACATAATCGCAAAGTGTGCTTTCACCATAAAGCATTTTTAAATCTGACACAGCGGTTGCATTAAGGAGAAGTTTATCTATTTTTCCATGAAAACAATTGTATAGTTTATCAATGTTTATGATGAGTATTTCTGTCATTTTATGTGGCTCTCTGCACTTTCTCCTGGATGTTTTTTGAGACAATGCATTTCTGACCACAATGCACCAAAGTAAACTCAGATTTTTGGATATAAATATGAACTTTACTGAACAAAGATATATGTATTGTGTCACATGAAGTCCCATGAGTGTCATCTGATGAAGCTCATCAAAGGTTAAGTGATTAATTTTGTATATATTTCTGCTTTTTGTGAATCCTCTCTTTGGCTGGAAAAATGGCTGTGTTATTTTGTGAATAGGCACTCACCTAACATAATTGTTTGCTTTGCTTTCGCCGTAAAGCCTTTATGAAATCGGACACTGTGGCTGGAATTACAACAAGTGTATCTTTAAAATGGTGTAAAATACATGTATATTTGAGGAATTTTAATTATGGGATTTCTGTTGTTTTGAATTTGGTGCTCTGCAGTTTCACTGGCTGTTGACGAGGTGGGACTCTACCATCCCACGTACCCTAGAGAGGTTAAGCAGGGGTTGAATACTTATTGACTCAAGACATTTCAGCTCTCATTTAAATTAATTTGTCAAATTAATTTGACATTATAGGGTATTGTGTGAAGGCCAGTGACAAAAATATATAATTTTAATACATTTTAAATTCAGGCTGTAACACAACAAAGTTGTATTTTTTAGATAGACACAAACAAGTACAAGAACAATTGTTTAGTTTAATACAATATGCAAAAAAACAAGATATAGATTTTCCTTTTTCTTTTCAAAAAATATACACAAATAATACATTATCTGATGAAATTGCTTTAGAAATGGGCACAAGACAGGGATGTCCCCTCTCTCCCCTCCTGTTTGCATTGGAAATTGAACCGCTTGCAGTAAGAATTAGCGGGACCCAAACGTAACAAGTATTCATGTTGGTAAACATGAATATAAACGTTATTATAAAAGTTATTTGCAGATAATCTCCTGATATACCTGACCAATAATGAAAACTTAATGGCCCCTTTGCTACAAATATTTTCAGAATACTCAAACATCTCAGGATATAAAATTAACGTGGAAAAAAATGAAGTGATGGCAATAGGAAAAATAAAAAGATTAACCACCGATATAAAGCAATCTTTTATGTGGACCACAAAAAAATATGAAATACTTAGGATGCTTTATATATTTGCACTGAACAGAAATATATACACACAATGTAACAATTGTAAGATTTTACAGTTACAGTTCATATAAGGAAATCAGTCCATTGAAATAAAATCATTAGAACCTTATCACAGTTCACATGACTGTTGGTCAAAGATACACTACATGACCAAAAGCCTGTGGACACCTCATCCTCAAACATGTCATTTTATATACTTCTGGCTATTCTTTGGACACTGTGTTATACCTCTTAGGGATAGTGAGACGCTAGCGTCTCAAGTGGCCAATAGCCTCGGGAAATGCATAGCGCCAAATTCAAATATTACATGATAAAACTCAAACTTTCATTAAATCACACATGCAGGGTACTCAATTAAAGCTACACTCGTTGTGAATCCAGCCAACATGTCAGATTTTAAAAATGCTTTTCGGCGAAAGCATGAGAAGCTATTATCTGATAGCATGCACCCCTGAACCAGCTGATCCAGTTGTAAACAATAGAACTAGCGTTAAGCAGGCGCTACACAAAACGCTGAAATAAAATATAAAACATGCATTACCTTTGACGAGCTTCTTTGTAGGCACTCCAATATGTCCCATAAACATCACAATTGGTCCTTTTTTTCGATTAATTCCATCCATGTACACCCAAAATGTCCATTTATAAAGCAGGTTTGATCCGGACAAAAACAGCTTTCCAAAACACAACGTCATTACAAAACATTTCAAAAGTTGCCTACTACTTTTGTAATCCAACTTTAGGTATTTTTAAACGTTAATAATCGATCAAATTGTTGACGTGGCGATCTGCATTCAATAACAGCAAGTCAACAATACATGCACGATTTTCCCTCTTACATAACTATCAACAGTGTAACGTCTGCCAGGAAGTGCCTCTTCTTCGTTTCACCAATGATTAACCTCAACCCAATTCCAAAGACTGGTGACATCCTGTGGAAGTTGTAGGAACTGTAAAATGGGCGCTATCTAATTTCCCTTGACAAAGACAATTCAGGGAACTGACAGAGGGATTTTTTTTCTGAACAGTTTTTCCTTGGGGTTTTGCCTGCTACATAAGTTCTGTTATAGTCACAGACATGATTGAACCAGTTTTAGAAACTTCAGTGTGTTTTCTATCCACACCTACTAATCATATACATATAATATATTCCTGGCATGAGTAGCAGGAAGTTGAAATTGTGCACGCTTTTTATCAAAAACTAGAAATGCTGCCGCCTATCTCTAAGACGTTTTTAACAAACAAATGCCATACAACACATTTTGCCATACATTTTTAACAAATGCCATACAACACTCCTTCCGTGGCCTCCAACTGCTCTTAAATGCAAGCAAAACTAAATGCATGCTCTTCAACTGATCGCTGCCTGCACCTGCCAGCCCGTCTAGCATCACTACTCTGGATGGTTCTGACTTAGAATATGTGGACAACTACAAATACATAGGTGTCTGGTTAGACTGTAAACTCTTCTTCCAGACTCACATTAAACATCTCCAATCCAAAATTAAATCTAGAATCTGCTTCCTATTACGCAACAAGACATCCTTCACTCATGCTGCCAAAATTACACTTGTAAAACTGACTATCCTACCGATCCTTGACTTCGGCCATGTCATTTTCAAAATAGCCTCCAACACTCTACTCAGCAAATTGGATGTAGTCTATCACACTGCCATCCGTTTTGTCGCCAAAGCACCATATACTACCCACCACTGCGACCTGTATTATCTCGTTGGCTGGCCCTCGCTTCATATTCGTCGCCAAACCCACTGGCTCCAGGTCATCTATAAGTTTTTGCTAGGTAAGGCCCCGCCTTATCTCAGCTCACTGGTCACCATAGTAACACCCACCCATGTGCTCCAGCAGGTATATTTCACTGGTCACTCCCAAAGCCAACTTGTCACGTTCACTGTCTTCAAACTCCCTGTCATAGATGAGCCAAGGCACAGCGTGCATGTAATTCCACATCTTTTAATAAAGTGAAACTTTCACAAAAAAACAGGTAAACAGAAACCGAACATGACGCAACCGTGGCGCACACAAACACACAGAGAAAATAAATAATTACCCACAACATTAGGTGGGAGAAAGGCTTCCTAAGTATGATTCCCAATCAGAGACAACAATTGGGAACCACACTCGGCCAAAAACAAAGAAATAGAAAACATAGAATGCCCACACAAATCACACCCTGACCTAACCAAATAGAGAAATAAAATGTCTCTCTAAAGTCAGGGCGTGACACAACTCCTCATTTGGCTGCGTTTCCTTCCAGTTCTCTGCTGCCAATGACTGGAACGAATTGCAAAAATCACTGAAGCTGGAGTCTTATATCTCCCTCACTAACTTTATGCATCAGCTGTCAAAGCAGCTTACCGATCATTGCACCTGTACATAGCCCATCTGTAAATAGCCCACCCAACTACCTCATCCCCATATTGTTATTTATTTTCTTGCTCCTTTGCACCCCAGAATCTCTACTTGCACATTTATCTTTTGTACATCCATCACTCCAGTGTTTAATTGCCAAATTGTAGTTATTTTGCCACTATGGCTTATTTATTGCCTTACCCCTAATCTTACTACATTTGCACACACTGTATATAGACTTTTCGATTGCGTTATTGACTGTACATTTGTTTATCCCATGTGTATCTCTGTGATGTTTGTGTTGCACTGCTTTGCTCTATCTTGGCCAAGTCGCAGTTGTAAATGAGAACTTGTTCTCAACTGTCCTACCTGGTTAAATAAAGGTGATTTGTTTTCTCCAAAATGGGCATTAATATGAGGTTGGCACCTACTTTGCTGCTGTAACTGCCTTTTTATGGGAAGACTTTCCACTAGATGTTGGAACACTGCTTCAGCCACAAGAGCATTAGTGAGGTTGGGCACTGATGTCTGGCTCACAGTTGTTCCAATTCATCACTAAGGTGTTCGACAGAGTTGAGGTCAGGGCTCTGTGCAGGCCAGTGAAGTTCTTCCACACCAAGGTTGAAAAAACATTTCTGTATGGGACTAGCTTTGTGCATGGGGGTATTGCCATGCTGAACCAGAAAGGGCCTTCCCAAAATTGTTGCCACAAAGTTGGAAGCACAGAATCATCCAGAATGTCATTGTATGCTGTAGTGTTAAGATTTCCCTTCAGTGTGGGGGCCTAGACTAGCCTCCCCTAGGGGCCTAGCCCAAACCTTGAAAAACAGCCCCAGACCATTATTCCTCATCCACCAAACTTTACAGTTGGCACTATGCATTCGGGCAGCTAGCGTTCTCCTGGCATCTGCCTAACCCAGGTTTGTCCGCCAGACTTCCAGATGGTGAAATGTGATTCATCACTCCAGAGAACGCATTTCCACTGTTCCAGAGTCTGTATGGTGTGAGCCTATGTGTGCTGCTCTTTTCTGTGAAATAACATTACAATTAGAAGTCAACTGATAATAATTAAATCCACAGAAAATGATACATGTGAATCTCTAAGTTCATATTCAAAGTATCTCCAGCACTAAATGTTGTATTCCATTACCCTTTTGCCATCCACAGCGCAGGTACAAATTCCCTGTGGAGCCAAAGGGGGGAAAAAGCTTAATATTATAAAGCTCATTATTAGCTCAGGTTCCTAAATCACCAACAGATGACGCACTTTCGATTTCACCTCCTCATCACTGAGGATTCTGCTCAAATCAACCAAATTGACCCTGTATCAGGCAATGGAGACAATCTGCCATTGAAGTGAACTACCCTCATCTGATGTCTGTAAAAATTACTTTCTGTGTACATCCCATTTGAGCTATTCATCATAAGTCATGAGTTAGAAAGAATAGCGGTCTTGGAACCACATGCCATGGATAGTGGACTGCAACTTGACAGGAATAGGAATACAGCCCATGTTCTGTCGTCTCCCTGGCTGAACAGACTGATTGCATTTCAACTGTCATTCTATTGTAGTCAGTCTGTCCCCACGTATAGAGGTATTTTAGACTGACAGGTCTGGGTGTGAAGCTGGGGTTTAGAGGAGTAGCCTGATGAAACTTCACCCACATCGGGCTGCTATGAATATAGAGGTCACACTCTCATGAGCCATTAGATGGAGTTACAGGGAGACATGCAGCTGATGTCCCAGTGCTCCATTCTTCTAGCTGACATTTTGTTGTCATTGGAGAGAGTTGTGCTAGGCCACACCTTGGACCAGACCAAGTGCCTGCGCCTTTTCTTCGTTTGAGGAAATTAAACATGGAAGGTCCATAGAGCATAACTACGGAAAAAGGTTTATAAGAATAAGGAATAACACATTTGGTTAAAGTGTAAATCTGTCTTTAAGTGTGTTAATGCATTACTTGTAAAGTGCCAAGAGAGTTGTTCATGGCAGAGAAAATATCATTGCACTGGCTCAGCCCTAAGTAAGTAGGTATGTAGGTTCATGCAGTGTTTAACACAGACTATAACTCAGACGTTTCCCTGTACCTATCCCTTGATGATGTTAGAACCTGCTTTACTGACACCAGAGACAACTGGCTGGAGTTCATCATTGTGTTTTATGAATGGATGTGAATATCTTGGAAATTGAATTACTAACTACTCCAAATAATGTTGTACAATGTAAAAACCATGGACAAGTCTTTAACTGGACAAAATTAATACATCATTAATACTGAGATGAAAAACACAATATTTCTTTAAAAAAACAAACACTTTATTTCCATAAAATGTATCTATACAATACAAAATCCAGCTTATAGGGACTTAAAGTGACTGTGAGAAAGGTTAGAAAAGACACAGTGTTTTTTCTGCAGTACACAAAGTACACATGAAACATTGTTGGTCAAAAAGAAAAATGGCAACTGGGAGAATTCAATCGATTCAACAGTATCACAGTGCATCCACCCTACAATGAGAACTAACTTCTAAAATGTCATTGACAAAATGTGTCCAACTGCTGATTATTGTTTCTTGCAGAATGTGTTCTGGAGCTCCATATTCAGGGATCAACCACAGTCTTTCAGTGTCTACTGTTCTTGCCTGAGGAGAAATAATGCACAAGGAGAAACAGTTTAATACAGAAACGGGTGGAACGTCACCGTTGATGGAAGAAAAAGGGTGGTGACCATGAAAAACTTTATAATTTATAGAATTGATTCATGTGGATTGCATCACACTTTAAGATAGAATCCCACCATTTTTCCCTTTTCTGGCCTTTCCATTCTGCGATTTCCTCTTCAGTTGCTTGATGAGTTTGGTTACCCAGTTGTTATTGGTGGCAGGAGGAGCACACAGTCTAAGATTCTTCCTCGTGACAAACCTGTTGGCAGAAGAAACTTAGATCAGACGTAGTTCCAACAACGCAGTCACACACAGCCAGAAAACATGTGGTTAGGGTGATGCGTTACATTTGGCAACGTATTGTACAAGTGTGTGGAATGATTAATGTTGCTTACACAGTGGCAGGTATCCGACATCCTCCACTGACTGTCTGGATACGGAATGACTTCACCACTCTGTGGGGAAGTTTGGCATCGGTTGTTGTCAAGCAGCAGTCCATTGCTTTATCTGTGTTTGCTGCAGACACACACACACACAAAACACAGGTCAGACTATCCCCTCTGTATCTTTCTGTATTCTCTCTGTGTTATGGCATTCTACGAAAATGACATTTCAACATTCTCCTGAGAAGACGAAGAGTGTATTCAGTTCCACAGATAACTAGTGATCAAGACACAGCATCATGTAACCAAGACGTTATTATAGTAGTTACTATGAAAACAACTTGGAGTAAAAGTAGTTAATAACAGTAGCTCTGCGGTAGAAGAGAGGATCTCACCTGCTGCATGGCTCCAGAGGACTGACGTCAACAGAAGAAGTGCAGCCAACCGTAAGGACATTCTGTCTTAGTTGTTCTCTGTCTGTGTCTTAATATTTTAAACAAGGATCTGCAGATAAATGGGCTACTGTGGTCCAGGCACAGCTTTATATCCTCACCGCACAACTCCTTTCACTTTCATCCCCATCAAGTCACACACCCATTTCCCGTAAACCATGCTTCAGCTCAGCACGCCCCTCAACTCTCACCTTTAAAACAAACAAAGATAAAATAGGCTCTGCCAGTGCTTTTCCATGGAGTTGAAGGGTACTTTCTCTGCAGTTACAACTGGCGGAAATATCTGTAAATCATTCTCACCGTCGATGGGGAGATACAGTTGAAGTCGGAAGTTTACATACACCTTGGCCAAATACATTTAAACTCAGTTTTTCACAATTCCTGACATTTAATCCAAGTAAAGATTCCCTGTCTTAGGTCAGTTAGGATCATCACTTTATTTCAAGAATGTGAAAAGTCAGAATAAATTTAGAGAGAATTATTTATTTCAGCTTTTATTTCTTTCATCACATTTCCAGTGGGTCAGAAGTTCACATACACTCAATTAGTATTTGGTAGCACTGCCTTGAAATTGTTTAACTTGGGTCAAACTTTTCAGGTAGCCTTCCACAAGCTTCCCACAATAAGAAAAGTGAATTTTGGCCCATTCCTCCTGACAGAGCTGGTGTAACTGAGTCATGTTTGTAGGTCTCCTTGCTCGCACACACCTTTTCAGTTCTGCACACACATTTTCTATAGGATTGAGGTCAGGGCTTTGTGATGGCCACTCCAATACCTTGACTTTGTTGTCCTTAAGCCATTTTGACACAACTTTGGAAGTATGCTTGGGGTCATTGTTCATTTGGAAGACCCATTTGCGACCAAGCTTTAACTTCCTGACTGATGTCTTGAGATGTTACTTCAATATATCCACATACCTTCCCCCCTCATGATGCCATCTATTTTGTGAAGTGCACCAGTCCCTCCTGCAGCAAAGCACCCCCACAACATGATGCTGCCACCCCCGTGCTTCACGCTTGGATGGTGTTCTTTGGCTTGCAAAGCCTTCCCCTTTTTCCTCCAAACATAATGATGGTCATTATGCTCAAACAGTTATATTTTTGTTTCATCAGACCAGAGGATATTTCTCCAAAAAGTACGATCTTTGTCCCCATATGCAGTTGCAAACCGTAGTCTGACTTTTTATATGGCGGTTTTGGAGCAGTGGCTTCTTCCTTGCTGAGTGGCCTTTCAGGTTATGTTGATATAGGACTCGTTTTACTTTGGATATAGATACTTTTGTATCGGTTTCCTCCAGCATCTTCACAAGGTCCTTTGCTGCTGTTCTGGGATTGATTTGCACTTTTCACACATTACATTACATTTACATTTAAGTCATTTAGCAGACGCTCTTATCCAGAGCGACTTACAAATTGGTGAATTCACCTTCTGACATCCAGTGGAACAGCCACTTTACAATAGTGCATCTAAATCACACCAAAGTACGTTCATCTCTAGGAGACAGAACACGTCTCCTTCCTGAGCGGTATGACAGCTACGTGGTCCCAAGGTGTTTATACTTGCGTACTATTGTTAATACAGATGAACGTGGAACTTTCAGGCGTTTGGAAATTACTCCCATGGATGAACCAGGCTTGTGGAGGTCGCCAATTCTTTCTCTGAGATCTTGGCTGATTTATTTTGATTTTCCCATGATGTCAAGCAAAGAGGCACTGAGTTTGAAGGTAGGCCTTGAAATACATCCACAGGTACAACTCCATTTGGCTCAAATAATGTCAATTAGCCTATCAGAAGCTTCTAAAGCCATGACGTAATGTTCTGGAATTTTTCAATATTTTTAAAGGCACAGTCAACTTAGTGTATGTAAACTTCTGACCCACTGGAATTGTGATACAGTGAATTATAAGTGTAATAATCTGTCTGTAAACAATTGTTGGAAAAATTACTTGTGTCATGCACAAAGTAAATGTCCTAACCGACTTGCCAAAACTATAGTTTGTTAACAAGAAATTTGTGGAGTGGTTGAAAAAACCAGCTTTAATGACTCCAACCTAAGTGTATGTAAACTTCCGACTTCAAACGTATAATGAAATCAGTCAATTGAAATAAATAAATTAGGTGGCGCAGCCATGGCCCGCCATGGCCCAACCACTTGGTCCCAGGCCCACCCACTTGCGCGCCAGGCCCAGCCAATCATCAGGAGATTTTTTTCCTACATAAGGGCTTTATTACAGACAGAAAGATTCCTCAGTTTCATCAGCTGTCTGGGTGGCTGCGGGGTCTCTGACGATCCCGCAGGTGAAGATGCCAGATGTTGAGGTCCTGGGCTGGCGTGGTTACACGTTGTCTGAGGTTGTTAGGCCAGTTGGACGTGCTGCCAAATTCTCTAAAATGACATATGGTAGAGAAATTAACATTCAATTCCCTGTTAGTAGCTCTGGTGGACATTCCTGCATGTCAATTGCACACTCCCTCAAACTTGAGACATCTGTGGCATTGTGTTTTCTGTCAGAATTGCACATTTTTGAGTTGCCCTTTGTTCCCAGCACAAGGTGCATCTGTGTAATGATCATGCTATTTAATCAGCTTCCTATATGCCACACCTTTCAGGTGAATGGATTATCTTGGCAAAGAAGCAATGCTCACTAACAGGGATAAACATATTTGTGCACAAATTTTAAGGTTTTTGTACGTATGTAACATTTCTGGGATATTTTATTTCAGCTCATGATACATGAAACCAACACTTTTCATGTTGCATTTATGTTTTTGTTCAGTATACATGGGTAAACCAATTATCAGTGATGTCACCACATTCCATATGAAGGTGTCTTGTTTAATTGTTCTGTTTTACAATGCAGCATCCCTGGTGCATCACAACCCAGCATCCCAGGGGCTCATTATGTGACACAGGAAGGAAACATACTCCCTTGTGCAAGTAATACTGGAGGGTGTGCATCTTTCTGTGTGGGAGGATGTCGATGTGTATATGAGAGAATCTTTTCGTGTGGATGATTGTTTCAACTAAACCTGACCTATACGAGAGTGTCTATGTCTGTGCGTGGATGAGTGTGCGTATATCCATTTGTGTATTATGGAGGGACACTGGACATGTAGATAAGGAGAGTATGAAACAAGCACAGAATAATCTGCAGTCTCCCATACAGCTCTCCTGAAAACCAGACAGACGGAAGACAGTGAGACACCAGACAGTGCAGCTAGAGCCAGTCACTCAGGGTCGGACAGCTAGAGGATAGTGTTATTTTACAGCTGCTGAGAGCTGCAGGATGTTGGAAAAACAATATCAGAAGTTTAAAAGCAACAGGATGATGTGACAATTCTTGTTTGTCTGACTGCCTGTCATCCTCACTCTAAAGGTGATTTAAAGGACATGCGTAAAAAACACAAGCATAGGGACATTGTTATGTGACTATGTTTGAAATAATGTCTATATCAGCATTTAGCTGGGATAGACTAACTTAATTATAGTCTAACTTAATTAGAAATCTAGATCTTTCAGAGCCTGATGGCTCAGTACAGGTCGACACTACCACCTTGTGGTACGAAAGTGACACTGCACACCCTGACAGTCAAGTACGAAAGGAGGCGGGGCACTCTGGAATTACGCAATTCTAAAGGTATGATTTTTGTGGGAGTATACTGTAATGACCTGGGTAGATGATAAATGTCCAGGCAGATTTTTTGTTTTTTAATTTGACCTTTATTTAACCAGGCAAGTCAGTTGAGAACAAATTCTTATTTTCAATGACGGCCTAGGAACAGTGGGTTAACTGCCTGTTCAAGGGCAGAACGACAGATTTGTACCTCAGCTCGGGGGTTTGTACTTGCAACCTTCCGGCTACTAGTCCAACACTCTAACCACTAGGCTACCCTGCTACCCTGTTTATGAATTCCCGGTTTATTAACCAAACTCAATACAGGCTACTGTTTGGCCGTAGCCCACGCCAAGTAAACAAACCAAGGAAAATCATATCAAACAACGGTGACCCATCTCTTGTTAAGTCGAGATGTAAAGAGAGACAACGGTGGTTAAGCATGCGGTGCGCCCTTCCTCCATGCCGCTCCACCAACCACAAAGATGCTCTGCACCGGAACATTCCAAGCATTCCTGTGGTTGGCAGATAGCAGGTTGACTGGTGTGTCGGACCCCGCGAACACTGGTTACTGTTAAGTACAACACAACAAACAGCATAACTCATAACTGTCTGTGAGGGTTTCTACAATACGTACTGTTCCTTCTTAGTTTATGTGCTTCTTGTCAACCAGATAACTTTATAGCCGTAGAGGGAGGTGGAAGCATCACTCACAAACAGAGATATTTGTTTTTGCAAAATAACCCCTCAAATATGAACATGGAGCCAAAGAGGATGGCTGACGTTTTACATGCCTGTAATCAATTGTGGTATTCTGTTCATTTTTTTGCTTTGTATCTTAAAAAACAACAACAATTTTGTACATAATGCTGCTGCTCTACTGTCTCTTATCAGAACTGTGATTACTCACCATGGACTGGTAGAAGCTTTTTCCTTTAAGAGTCCGACAAGAAAGAGATACTGCTCTCCCGGGAACAGGCCCAGGTCCACATCAGTTGCGTGAAGAAAAGAGGACACAGATCAGGCTGCCTTTTGAGAATCCGTAGGCGAGCGAGTAAACTTCCATTGCCATCAATTCTACTTGCTAACATGCAATCATTGGAAAATAAAATGAATGACTTACGATTATCCTACCAACGGGACATTAAGAACTGTAATATCTTATGTTTCACTGAGTCGTGGCTGAACGACGACACAGACAATATAGAGCTGGAGGGATTTTCAACGCACCGCTACGCCTGGGAAGTCGAGGGGTGGGGGTGTGTGTCTTTTTTGTCAATAACAGCTGGTGCGCGATGTCTAATATTAAAGAAATCTTGAGATATTGCAGAGGTAGAGTACCTTATGACAAGCTGTAGACCACACTATCTACCAAGAGTTCTCATCTATATTAACACCACAGACTGATGCTGGCACTAAGAGCGCACTCAACCAACTCTATAAGGCCATAAGCAAACAAGAAAATGCTCACCCAGAAGCGGGAAACTTAATTAGTTTTACCCCATTTTTACCAGCATGTCACATGTCCAACCAGAGGACAAAAAAACTCTAGACCACCTTTACTCAACACACAGAGATGCATACAAAGTGCTCCCCCGCCCTCCATTTGGCAAATCCGACCATAATTATCCTCCTGATTCCTGCTTACAAGCAAAAACTAAAGCAGAAAGTACAAGTGACTCGCACAATACGGAAGTGGTCAGATGATGCGGATGCTGCGCTACAGGACTGTTTTGCTAGAACAGACTGTAATATATTCCGGGATTCATCCAATGGCATTGACGAGTATACCACCTCAGTCATCGCCATCATCAATTAGTGCATTGACGACATCATCCCCACAGTGACCGTACATACATATCCTAACCAGAAGCCATGGATTACAGGCAACATTCGAATCGAGCTAAACGCTAAAGCTGCCGCTTTCAAGGAGTGGGACACAAATCCGGACGCCTATAAGAAATCCCGCTATGCCCTCAGACGAACTATCAAACAAGCAAAGCGTCAATACAGGATTAAGATTGAATCCTACTGTCAGATGTGGCAGGGCTTTAAAACTATTATGTACTACAAAGGGAAACCCAGATGCAAGCTGCCCAGTGATGCGAGCCTACCAGACGAGCTAAATGCCTATTATGCTCGCTTCGAGGCAAGCAACACTGAAGCATGCACGAGAGCACCAGCTATTCTGGAGGAATGTGTGATAACGCTCTTGGTAGCTGATGTGAGCAAGCCCTTTAAACAGGTCAACATTCACACAGCCGCGGGGCCAGATGGATTATCAGGACGTGTACTCAAAGCATGCGCAGACTAACTAGTAAGTGTCTTCACTGACATTTTCAACCTCTCTCTGACTGAGTTTGTAATACCTACATGTTTCAAGTAGACCATCATAGTCCCTGTGCCCAAAGAAGCTAAGGTAATCTGCTGAAATGATTACCGCCCTGTAGCAGTCACGTCGGTAGCCATGAAGTGCTGTGAAAGGATGGTTATGGCTCACAACAACAGCATCCTCCCCGATACCCTAGACCCACTCCAATTTGCATACCGCCCCAACAGATCCACAGACAATGCAATCTCAATCGCACTACACACTGCCCTTTCCGACCTTGTCAAAAGGAACACCTATGTGAGAATTCTGGTCATTGACTACACCTCAGCGTTCAACACCATGTGCCCACAAAGCTCATCACTAAGCTAAGGACCCTGGGACTGGATCCTGGACTTCCTGACGGGCCGCCATCAGGTAATAAGGGTAGGCAACAACACGTCTGCCACGCTGATCGTCAACACTGGGTCCCCTCAGGGGTGTGTACTTAGTCCCCTTCCTGTAATCCCTGTTCACCCATGACTGACTGGCCAAACACGACTCCAACACCATTAAGTTTGCTGACGACACAAGACAGCCTATAGGAGGTCAGAGAACTGGCAGTGTGGTGCCAGGACAACAACGTCCCTCTCAATGTGAGCAAGACAAAGGAGCTGATAGTGAACTACAGGAAAAGGCAGGCAGAACAGTCACCCATTAACATCAACAGGGCTGTAGTGGAGTGGGTTGAGAGTACCTTGGTGTCCACATCACCAACAATCTATCATGGCTCAAACATATCAAGACAGTCGTGAAGAGGGTACGACAAAACCTTTTCCCCCTCAGGAGACTGAAATGATTTGGTATGGGTCCCCAGATCCTCAAAAAGTTCTACAGCTGCACCATTGAGAGCATCCTGACCGGTTGCATCAGCGCCTGGTATATCAACTGCTCGGCATCTGACCATGTTGCGCTGCAGAGGGTAATGCGTATGGCCTAGTACTTCACTGGGGCCAAGCTTCCTGCAATCCAGGACCTATATAATGGACGGTGTCAGAGGAATGCCCATACAATTGTCAGAGAGTCCAGTCACCTAAGTCATAGACTGTTTTCTCTGCTACCGCATGGCAAGCGGTACCGGAGCACCAGTCTAGGACCAAAAGGCTCCTTAACAGCTTCTACCCCCAAGCCATAAGACTGCTGAACAATTCATCAAATGGCCACCAGACTATTACATTGAGTAGCTAATCCCCCCCCCCTTCATTTGTTTTGTGCACTGCTGCTACTCGCTGTTTATTATCTATGCATAGTCACTTTACCCCTACCGACATGTACAAATACGAGTGCAGTTTCATATATTGTTGTCATATGTTCTTTGCGCAGAATTGTCAATGTGATAATGGCCCTGTCATTGTCAGTTACAATCAAGGTAATTACCACACCTGCAGGTGTTATGCAATTGGGTAGCTTTGACAATCAAATGGGTGGGGATAAAAAGGCATGCAATTACAATGTGTAATGACACACAATGGCTGCTTTGGCACTGTTGGAAGATTTGGTGAATGGAAGAATTCAGAGAGAGCGGATTTTCAGAGACCAGCAAGATTTTCTCTCCAATGATGATGAGTGGTTTATAAACCGGTTCCGATTACCAAGAGCTGTTCTCTTGGATCGCTGTGCTGTAGTGGGCCCAGCTTTACAGAGAATCACCTGCAGAAACCAAGCCATGCCTGTCCCACTGCAACTCCTTGGCAAACTCGTTAATAGCGTTGATGGTGTCTCTTTGTGTTTGCAGGACTGCATCTGTGAGGACACGGGCGCTGGAGGGTTGTGACGCAGGAGGTGCAGTGGAGACGCCGGGGCTGGGCACACTCAGCTCCTGCTCCGCTGCAGCACCACCGACCCAGTGGAACACTCAGCTCCTGCTCCGCTGCAGCACCACCGACCCAGTGGTACACTCAGCTCCTGCTCCGCTGCAGCACCACCGACCCAGTGGAACACTCAGCTCCTGCTCCGCTGCAGCACCACCGACCCAGTGGAACACTCAGCTCCTGCTCCGCTGCAGCACCACCGACCCAGTGGAACACTCAGCTCCTGCTCCGCTGCAGCACCACCGACCCAGTGGAACACTCAGCTCCTGCTCCGCTGCAGCACCACCGACCCAGTGGAACCCTCAGCTCCTGCTCCGCTGCAGCACCACCGACCCAGTGGAACACTCAGCTCCTGCTCCGCTGCAGCACCACCGACCCAGTGGAACACTCAGCTCCTGCTCCGCTGCACCACCACTCAGACCCAGTGGTGGAACACTCAGCTCCTGCTCCGCTGCAGCACCACCGACCCAGTGGAACACTCAGCTCCTGCTCCGCTGCAGCACCACCGACCCAGTGGAACACTCAGCTCCTGCTCCGCTGCAGCACCACCGACCCAGTGGAACACTCAGTGGAACACTCAGCTCCTGCTCCGCTGCAGCACCACCGACCCAGTGGAACACTCAGCTCCTGCTCCGCTGCAGCACCACCGACCCAGTGGAACACTCAGCTGCTCCGCTGCAGCACCACCGACCTGGAACACTCCGCTCCGCTGCAGCACCACCTCCCCAGTGGAACACTCAGCTCCTGCAGCACCACCTCCCCAGTGAAACACTCAGCTCCTGCTCCGCTGCAGCACCACCTCCCCAGTGAAACACTCAGCTCCTGCTCCTCTGCAGCACCACCTCCCCAGTGGAACACGCAGCAACTAAAAACAATAGAAAATGTCACCATTGTTTGTGTAAATGCATGTTTAAACACAACATGAATGCATTTGCTTTACTCTTTTCAAAAGAGGGAATACTGATTACATACCTGCATCATCCGATGCGTCTTGCATGTCCGTGTCCCCCTCCACCACCTGTCACTCCTCCACTCAGGAGAGATTCCCCTATAATACCTGCAAGTTGCTCATCAAGTGGGTTGAGCTCCGGTGTCCCCTTTCCCCCGCCCGTGGCACAAACACGTTCTCTGTAAGGCTATGCGCCTTTTGGCTTCCACTTTGGTGTTTTTATTTCTGAGAGGGTCAGACCCTTTGAGCCAGCAGCATTCATAGCGTCCGGTACATGTTGCCACTCTAACGCCTTCTTGTAATTTGTAATTCCCAATCTGTGTCCACCAAGCAATATCTTTTTTTCTTGCTTCAAACTCACCTACAAGAACTTCCATTTCACACTTGGTGAAATTTCGTTTTTTAGCCTTTCTGTCGGGATTTGCCTAATTGGCGTCATGCAGTCAGTATGAATGAATATTAATTAGGGGCGTTTCACTGACCATTTATTGGCAACCATGCAGCAACCAAAACACACAAGCAATTTTACATGTAATGGCTGAAAGTAGCAAATATAAACTTTTTGGAAAGTCCAGACCTAAACCCATTTGAGATGTTGCAGTACCTGAACCGAGCAGTTAATGTGCGAAGACCCACAAATGTCTCTGAGTAAAAGCAGTTCTGCATGGAAGAAGTGGGCCAAAATTCCTCCACAGCGATGTGAGAGAATGATCAACAACTACAAGAAGGCCTTTGGTTGCAGTCATTGCAGCTAATGGTGGCGCAACCAGTTATTGAGTGTAATTACTTTTTTACACTGGGGTATTGGGTATTTTATAACTTTTCTTATTAAATAAATGAAATACATATGCATGTGTTATTTGTTTACTTAGGTTTCCTTGATCTAATATTAGGTTTTCTTTGAATATCTGATAACATTAAGTGTGAAAAACAGGCAAATATAGAGAAATTCAGAAAGGGGCCAATATTTTTTCACGGCACTGTAGCTAGCTAGCTAACATTATGCATAGTCTTTGGATGTCACTCCGGCCATCCATCATGCACACATGCCTTCCCTCGTCACACGCATCAGCGATATTGGACTCACATGGACTCACTCAATCACCTGTTTTTTTACCTTTCATATATTTGTCAGTTCCCAGCTCTGTTCCCCACTGCTGCATTGATTGTTATGTGTTTGTCACCCGTTTGCTGACTCTGTTCCTGTCTTGTTCTATGCCCGTTCCCTATTAAATGTTTGACTCCCTGTACCTGCTTCGCCTCTCCAGTGTCGTCCCGTGACAGAATGCATCAGCCAACACACGAAGCATCGGGGAGTACTGGTGTTTCCGGTTGGTGGTGACATTGGTCCAGGTCGCCACCGATGGAACTGGGGGTGCCTAGCCAGCTCATCAGATTTCCACGCCCTAGCTGGCTCGAGAGGTTTCGTTGGCTCGGAAGGCGCCCATCCCACGTCGGGCCTCAGCTGGATCGTCAGGTCTGTTTCGCCCAGCCGGTCCAGGAGATTTCATTTTTTGTTTTTTAGAGACGTCGGGGTGGATTCTGACGCCAATGGAACCGGGGATGCCTAAGCCAGCTCGTCGGGCTTCCAAGCCCTGGCTGGCTCGAGAGGTTTCCTTGCCTCGGTTGGCTCGGCAGGTTTCCATCCCACGTCATGCTCCACTGGATCATCGGGCTCCCTCTCCGCAGCTGGAACCACAGGCGTCCTTGCCTCAGCCGGCTCGCCAGGCTTCCATGTCTTGGCCGGTTCGCCCAGGTGGGGCGCCGGGTGGCGCTCGAGGGCACCAGGCTGCCCTGCATCACGCACTCCTGCCATCATCAATTACGCACACCTGCCTTCCCTTGTCACATGCATCAGCGATATTGGATTCATCTGGACTCACTCAATCACCTGTTTTTTTCCTCCCCTATATCTGTCAGTTCTCCAGCTCTGTTCCCCACTGCTGCATTGATTGTTATGTGTTTGTTACCCATGTGCTGAAGCTGTTCCTGTCTAGTTCTATGTCCGTTCCCTATTAAATGTTTGACTCCTTGTACCTGCTTCACCTTTCCAGCATCGTTCCTGTGACACTTCCTGTCTCCCATACAGAGAGCCTCACCTCTCCCTCTTCCCATTTCACATATAGAGAGTCTCATCTCTCCCTCTTCCTGTCTCACACACATCTCTCCATCTTCCCTGGTCTCCTAGGCTCCCCTAGAGAAAGAGGAGTACCTTGCATGACGTCAGAACCTGGAAGATGACAAAGGGCACACTCTGGACCGCCCCACTGTTTTCCGCTGGACTGGACCTGGAAAGGAGGTCTCTCTGTCTGGAGATTCCCCTAACCAGGAGGTGGGTTAGCAGCCCTGGGAAGGGCATCATACTCATAACATTATTGTTGACCTGCCTATGGTGCAATTTGTGAGTGTGTATATGCACTTATAATGATGCTCCCCTTCAGGCAGATCCACAATCGCCACAAAGTTTTTGTGACTGAAAGATAGAACACACTGATAGTAAGAATAAGTTCTATGTGGACGGAACATGGACTCATGACCCAGCTGAGGTGAGCAGTGTGTTTTGGGACCAGAACCACCTATGTTTTACATGTTGTAATGGCTCTGATGGAGAACCGATGTTCACTTAGTCATGCCTATATGGATGAAAAATAGCTAACAGATTTGAAGTTTGAGTCCACTGTAGATTGCTGGTTTTGTGGTCCCCCAGCCTGTTGTAACCAAACAGCTAGGCACAGTCAACAACGTCATCCAAGTGAAGAAGATTGACTTTGAGGTGTTTGATGCAGTTATGATGGACTTACAGAAGTGCTCTTATATACTGCTCAAAAATATAAGGGGAACACTTACATTGCGTTGTTTAACTCCCAAGTCAATCACACTTCTGTGAAATCAAACTGTCCACTTAGGAAGCAACACTGATTGGCAATAAATGTCACATACTTTTGTGCAAATGCAATAGACAACAGGTGGAAATTATAGGCAATTAGCAAGACACCCCCAATAAAGGAGTGGTTCTGCCGGTGGTGACCACAGACCACTTCTCAGTTCCTATGCTTCCTGGCTGATGTTTTGGTCACTTTTGAATGCTGGCGGTGTTTTCACTCTAGTGGTAGCATGAGACGGAGTCTACAACCCACACAAGTGGCTCAGGTAGTGCAGCTCATCCAGGATGGAACATCAATGCGAGCTGTGGCAAGAAGGTTTGCTGTGTCTGTTAGCGTAGTGTCCAGAGCATGGAGGCACTACCAGGAGACAGGCCAGTACATCAGGAGACGTGGAGGAGGCCGTAGGAGGGCAACAACCCAGCAGCAGGACCGCTACCTCTGCCATTGTGCAAGGAGAAGCAGGAGGAGCACTGCCAGAGCCCTGCAAAATTACCTCCAGCAGGCCACAAATGTGCATGTGTCTGCTCAAACGGTCAGAAACAGACTCCATGAGGGTGGTATGAGGGCCCGACGTCCACAGGTGGGGGTTGTGCTTACAGCCCAACACCATGCAGGACGTTTGGCATTTGCCAGAGAACACCAAGATTGGCAAATTCGCCACTGGCGCCCTGTGCTCTTCACAGATGAAAGCAGGTTCACACTGAGCACATGTGACAGACGTGACAGAGTCTGGAGACGCTGTGTAGAACGTTCTGCTGCCTGCAACATCCTCCAGCATGACCGGTTTGGCGGTGGGTCAGTCATGGTGTGGGGTGGCATTTTTTTGGGGGGCCGCACAGCCCTCCATGTGCTCGCCAGAGGTAGCCTGACTGCCATTAGGTACTGAGATGAGATCCTCAGACCCCTTGTGAGACCATATGCTGGTGCGGTTGGCCCTGGGTTCCTCCTAATGCAAGACAATGATAGACCTCATGTGGCTGGAGTGTGTCAGCAGTTCCTGCAAGAGGAAGGCATTGATGCTATGGACTGGCCCGCCCGTTCCCCAGACCTGAATCCAATTGAGCACATCTGGGACATCATGTCTCGCTCCATCCACCAACGCCATGTTGCACCACAGACTGTCCAGGAGTTGGCGGATGCTTTAGTCCAGGTCTGGGAGGAGATCCCTCAGGAGACCAGCCGCCACCTCATCAGGAGCATGCCCAGGTGTTGTAGGGAGGTCATACAGGCACGTGGAGGCCACACACACTACTGAGCCTAATTTTTTACTTGTTTTAAGGACATTACATCAAAGTTGGATCAGCCTGTAGTGTGGTTTTCCACTTTAATTTTGAGTGTGACTCCAAATCCAGACCTCCAGGAGTTGATACAGTTGATTTCCATTGATAATTTTTGTGTGATTTTGTTGTCAGCACATTCAACTATGTAAAGAAAAAAGTATTTAATAAGAATATTTCATTCATTCAGATCTAGGATGTGTTATTTTAGTGTTCCCTTTATTTTTTTGAGCGGTGTATGTCAGGTCAGTGTCCACAACCTGTTTACCCATGCATAACACCAGAGCCATGTATTAAGAAAGTTGGGCCGTTGAGCTTTCTGCATTAATGATGCATCTTTAACATTCTATGGCAGCCATGTTAGCACCCCATTCATATTTCATGCTATGTAACTGAATGTCTAGAATTAGAACAATGTTCTAAAAGTTGGCCCAACTCTCTCAATACAGACTCTGCATAACACTAATCAGTGTAACCAAGTTATGCTACTGTATTGGAAAATGTCTCCATGATGCTAGAAAGTTAGATGGTAACTGGTAATAGCAAAATATTAACAAGACAAATATTGATGTTCAATCTCGCATTGTATTTACCATCTGTTTGTGAGTGAGACCTGTCCAGCTCCCCAACCATGTCATGCTCAATCACCTCTACTCCCTGTCCATTAAGGTAAGACCAGAGAGAGATCAGAAAGATTAAATCAAAGACATGAAGCATTAGTAGATTGATTGAAAGTGTGCAAGATGGAACAGAATGAATCAGAATGAGAGGTAAAGGGAAATGTCATGTATGTGCTAATGGAGTCCTATATTTCTCTCTCTCTCCTCTCAGGATGGTGTGATGGTGCTTAGTGCAACTCATCGCTACAAGTCGAAGTATGTCACCACCCTGATGTATAAGCCTGTCTGACCAGTGGCATGTGGCTGTATAAGCCTGTCTGACCAGTGGCCTGTGGCTGTATAAGCCTGTCTGACCAGTGGCCTGTGGCTGTATAAGCCTGTCTGACCAGTGGCCTGTGGCTGTATAAGCCTGTCTGACCAGAGGCCTGTGGCTGTATAAGCCTGTCTGAACAGAGGCCTGTGGCTGTATAAGCCTGTCTGACCAGAGGCCTGTGGCTGTATAGGACTGTCTCACCAGAGGCCTGTGGCTGATAAGCCACCAGTGGCCTGTGGCTGTATAAGCCTGTCTGACCAGTGGCCTGTGGCTGTATAAGCCTGTCTGACCAGTGGCCTGTGGCTGTATAAGCCTGTCTGACCAGAGGCCTGTGGCTGTATAAGCCTGTCTGACCAGTGGCCTGTGGCTGTATAAGCCTGTCTGACCAGTGGCCTGTGGCTGTATAAGCCTGTCTGACCAGTGGCCTGTGGCTGTATAAGCTGTCTGACCAGTGGCCTGTGGCTGATAAGCAGTGGCCTGTGGCTGTATAAGCCTGTCTGACCAGTGGCCTGTGGCTGTATAAGCCTGTCTGACCAGAGGCCTGTGGCTGTATAAGCCTGTCTGGCCAGTGGCCTGTGGCTGTATAAGCCTGTCTGACCAGTGGCCTGTGGCCGTATAAGCCTGTCTGACCAGTGGCCTGTGGCTGTATAAGCCTGTCTGACCAGTGGCCTGTGGCTGTATAAGCCTGTCTGACCAGTGGCCTGTGGCTGTATAAGCCTGTCTGACCAGAGGCCTGTGGCTGTATAAGCCTGTCTGACCAGAGGCCTGTGGCTGTATAAGCCTGTCTGACCAGTGGCCTGTGGCTGTATAAGCCTGTCTGACCAGAGGCCTGTGGCTGTATAAGCCTGTCTGACCAGTGGCCTGTGGCTGATAAGCACCAGTGGCCTGTGGCTGTATAAGCCTGTCTGACCAGTGGCCTGTGGCTGTATAAGCCTGTCTGACCAGTGGCCTGTGGCTGTATAAGACTGTCTGACCAGTGGCCTGTGGCTGTATAAGCCTGTCTGACCAGAGGCCTGTGGCTGTATAAGCCTGTCCCAGTGGCCTGGGCTGTATAAGCCTGTCTGACCAGTGGCCTGTGGCTGTATAAGGTCCCAGTGGCCTGTGGCTGTATAAGCCTGTCTGACCAGTGGCCTGTGGCTGTATAAGCCTGTCTGACCAGAGGCCTGTGGCTGTATAAGCCTGTCTGACCAGAGGCCTGTGGCTGTATAAGCCTGTCTGACCAGTGGCCTGTGGCTGTATAAGCCTGTCTGACCAGAGGCCTGTGGCTGTATAAGCCTGTCTGACCAGTGGCCTGTGGCTGTATAAGCCTGTCTGACCAGAGGCCTGTGGCTTCTCAGCCTCTGCCTTCCCACCACAGACACCACTGCTTCACACAGCACAGCCTATACCGTTGTACCTGTATATACAGTACCAGTAAAAAGTTTGGACAAACCTACTCATTCAAGAGATTTTCTTTATTTTTACTATATTCTACATTTTAGATTAATAGTGGTGACATTAAAACTATGAAATAAAACATATGGAATCATTTAGCAACCAAATAAGTGTCAAACAAATCAAAATATATATTATATTTGAGATTCTTTAAAATAATTTGCAGCAATTTGAACATGAAGGCTTAATTCATGCAATCTCCTCTGAACAGTTGATGTTGAGTGGTGTCTGTTACATGAACTCTGTGAAGCATTTCTTTGGGCTGCAATTTCTGAGGCTGGTAACTCTAATGAACTTATCCTCTGCAGCAGAGGTAACTCTGGGTCTTCTTTTCCTGTGGCGGTCCTCATGAGAGCCATTTTCATCATAGCGCTTGATGGGTTTTGCACAGCACTTGAATAAACTTTCAAAGTTCTTGACATTTTGTGGATTGACTGACCTTCATGTCTTATGAATGAGGGACTGTCATTTCTCTTTGCTTATTTGAGCTGTTCTTGCCATAATATGGACTTGGTCTTTTACCAAATAGGGCTATTTTCTGTATACCAACCCTACCTTGTCACAATGCAAATTACTGGCTCAAACCCACTAAGAAAGAAAGGAATTCCACAAATTAACTTTTAATGGGCACACCAAGCTGGTTGAGAAAATGCCAAGAGTGTGCAAATTGCTGTCTGTTTGATGAATGACTCAAATGTAAAATGTTATAGACATAGAGGAGCACTAGCTTTGCATAGGAAGGATAGAAGAGTTTTGTGGGGTGGTGGGGGATTCTGACTGATAATACATAAGGGTTGTGTTGTGGCCTGTAGAGATACTCCTTTTGCCTGATGACATGAAGTCCCATCATCAGACAACCAGGAAGTTGTAGAACATGGTGTTCTACTACATATAGTGTTGGATCAAGGATGGATGCCCCAGTGTTACTGTAATGATAATCATGGATTTTTTTTCCACCTTTCATTGTGCTTTGCTCTTCAGCGTGTTACTTGCCATTTTGACAGTTTGCCAGTCTTTTTATGTTATTATTATGCTTCACCAGCTATATCAGTTTGCGTATCAGTGCAAATGTTTTATTTAAATAATTGTAAGTTAAGTAGATGAACAGGATTCTCTTCCATTAGATGGTGCTGTGTATATTTTCTAAATTACTACAGTATATGGTCAAAACAGCTCCCCTACATGTGAAACCAAGGGATGAACTCAGAGGGGTGGCAGACTAGTAGAGTTGGGAGATGGTGGCAGCAGGTAAACTAGCAGTTAAGAGCATTGGGCTAGTAACCAAAAAGTTGCTGGTTTGAATCCCCGGGCTGACTAGGTGAAAAATCTGTTTGTCTCTTCACCCTCCTTGGCGCGTTTCCTATTTTGTAGCATTACAACCTGTAATTTAAATTGATTTTTATTTGTATTTCATGCAATGGACATACACAAAATAGTCCAAATTGGTGAAGTGAAATGAAAAAAAATGACTTGTTTAATTGTTTTAGTTTTTTTAATATAAAACTGAAAAAGAGGTGTGTGCATATGTATTCACTCCCTTTTGCTATGAAGTCCCTAAATAAGAGCTGATGCAACCAATTACCTTCATAAGTCAAATAATTAGTTACATTAAGTCCACCTGTGTCACATGATCTGTCACATGATCTCAGAATATATACACCTATTCTGAAAGGCCCAGAGTCTGCAACACCACTAAGCAAGGGACACCACCAAGCAAGCGGCACTATGAAGACCAAGCAGCTCTCCAAACAGGTCAGGGACAAAGTTGTGGAGAAGTACAGATCAAGGTTGGGTTATAAAAAAATATCCAAAACTTTGAACATCCCACGGAGCACCATAAAATCCATTATTAAAAAATGGAAAGAATATGGCACCACAATAAACCTACCAAGAGAGGGACCAGGCAACCAAAACTCACAGACCAGGCAAGGAGGGTATTAATCAGAGAGGCAACAAAGAGATGAAAGATAACCCTGAAGTAGCTGCAAAACTCCAAAACTCCAAACTCCAAAAACTCAATGTTGCTGTTTTTTTTGTCTTGTTTGTTTCACAATAAAAAATATTTTGCATCTTCAAAGTGGTAGGTATGTTGTATAAATCAAATGACATTGCAAATAGTCTGGGTGGCCATTTGATGACCTGTTCAGGAGTCTTATTTCTTGGGGGTTAAAGCTGTGGAGAAGCCTTTTGGTCCTAGACTTGGCAATCTGGTACTGCCATGAGGTAGTAGAGAGAACAGTCTATGACTGGGGGTGGTGGGGTCTTTGACAATTTATAGGGCCTTCCTCTGACACCACCTGCTGTAGAGGTCCTGGATGGCAGGCAGCTTAGCCCCAGTGATGTACTGGGCCGTACACACTACCCTCTGTAGTGCCTTGTAGTCGGAGGCCGAGAAGTGTCCGTACCAGGCAGTGATGCAAAGAGTCAGGATGCTCTCGATGTTGCAGCTGTAGAACCTTTTTAGGATCTGAGGACACATGCCAAATCTTTTTAGTCTCCTGAGGGAGAATAGGCTTTGTCGTGTGCTCTTCACCACTGTCTTGGTGTGTTTGGACCATTCTAATTTGTTGGTGATGTGGACTTGAAGTTCTCAACCTGCTCCACTACAGCCCCGTCAATGAGAATGGGGGTGTGCTCGGTCCTCCTTTTCCTGCAGTCCACAATCATCTCCTTAGTCTTGGTTATGTTGAGGGATAGGTTGTTATTCTCTATCGAGAAATTGACGCGCTATTTAATAAAGATACTACTCTTGGCCTCAGCTTTTGATTCTTCGCATGAACCGTTTCTCCTGTCAATCAGAGCAGCCACTGTGACTGATCAATAGGCAAGATGTGATCAACAGGCAAGACATTTCCAGACATGAGGCTACTCAATAGTGCTATTGTAAGTTTATCATCAACATCGTTGCCTGCTAAGCGCAATGCACCTTCATCCAACATAGCCTGGGTCTACATTTTATTAATAACAATACAGAGAGATATGATGAGTAGGCCTATTTTACCTTTAGAACTTTATATCAGTAGGCATACATAAGGATGTATTGCATAAGACTGGCAACAAAAAATAGGCCAAGATGATGGGCCAATGTTATTTTGCATAATAATAGTAGTCAAAACTACTGCTGCTAAAGGCATGTTTAGGATACAGGGGCGGACTGGTCATATGGCATTTTGGCCATGCCATTTTAAGGCCCGGTGGGCCTGTCTAACTTGGGTTTTTAGTGCAACATATACATTATCTGACTAATAATGTTTTATGCATTTGGTAATGTTACATTACATTACATTACATCATACAAGGGGAAAAACAGGGGCAGTGTGGTGGCCACAAGAAAAAAAAACAGACAGGTGTGGCCCGTGTGAGGTGAGGTGAGTGGCGAGGTGGTCTAAGTTACTGTCTTGCAGTGTTGCGGCGTCACTACAGCCTGGGGTTTGATCCCAGGCTGTGTCTTTGATCCCAGGCTGTGTCTTTGATCCCAGGCTGTGTCTTTACCGGCCATGACCGGGAGCCCCAAAGGGCAGCGCATAATTGGCCCAGCGTCGTCTGGGTTAGGGGAGGGTTTGACCGGAGGGTGGCTTTACTTGGCTCATCATGCTCTAGCGACTCCTTGTGGCGGGCCGTGTGCCTGCAGGCTGACTTCGGTCATCAGTTGAACAGTATTTCCTCCAACACATAGGTGCGGCTGGCTTCGGGATTAAGCGAGCGGGTGGTAAGAAGCGCGGTTTGGTGGGTCATTTTTCGGAGGACACATGACTCGACCTTCGCCTCTCCTGAGCCCATTGGGCAGTAGCAGCGATGAGTCAAGAATGAAATTGGGGAGAAAAAGAGGTTAAAAATTACAACAACAAAAAACAGACTATTGTGTAAGAAATGTCAGGGACAAATTCTGGTCCCAGTCCAACCCTGGGCTACTACATGGAGACATATATAGGCTACATATGTTATGCATGAAATGTAAGTGTGTGGTGCCCCATTGACAGAGATGTGAGGCAAATGTCTGTTTAATTCTCAAAATCATTTTTGTTATATGTTATCTAGCCAGCAAAAACTGCATTCCATAAAATGATGATGCAGCCATCGTCTTGTTCCACCCAGGCCCGTGGCAGGGACTGCAGTGCTTACAGTCAGACAGTAAAACTGCACACAGGGAACACATAAAAACAAAGGATTATTCCTAATCCTCTCACTTGGAATGCCTGTACATTAATTAAATCTGTCACAGCAATGTTTATTCAGTGATTTTGTTTAGGTAGTACTGTACTACATTGTTTCTGATGCTCACATCCATGTTGTCACTTGCAAGCGTATCACCAAGACAGAGGTAGAGGGACTAACCCACCAGTTGACCTAGTCTAGGAGATCAGTCCAGATCATGAGACTACAAGGCTCTGGTTAAGGGGTTTCCAACATGTCCCCTGAGTGGTGCAGCGGTCTAAGGCACTGGTTCAATTCCAGGCTGTATCACAACTGTCCCTGATTAGGAGTGCCATATGGTGGTGCACAATTGGCCCAGTGGGGTTAGGGTTTGGCCGGGGTAGGCCATCATAGTAAATAAGAATAAGCTCTTTAACTGACAAGTGAAATATAATATTTTTTAGGGCTTACCCTTGTAGCAGAGGAGGCTGGTGGGAAGAACTATAGGAGGACAGGCATGTGTAATGCTAGAATGGAATAAATGTAACGTTACCAAATGCATCAAACATACGGAAACCACATGTTTGACTCCATTCCATTATTCCATTCCAGCCATTACAATGAACCCGTCTTCTAATAGCTACTCCCACCAGCCTCCTCTTCTCCATGGGTAAGCCCTAAATAAGTGAGTCAGGATGAACTGTTTTACACAATGCAGGATTATACATTTGGCAAAGATACAAAAATACAATATTATTCAACAGCACATTGTCATTAGCAATACATTGTCAGAGATCAAAACATGCATTCAGGTTCAGACAAGGATGTACCAGGTTGCTTGCAGCTGGTTATTATTATTTTTACCCCCCCACAGTCTTAAAATGGCATTCCCATTCAAACATGATACACTTAAAACAAGTGTTTGTGTGAATGATGCCTATTAATATATATTCTTCCAGGGTGTCTCCTAGGATACAGATGGAGTTATTTATGACAGTTAAAAACGAGTAATGCCTGTATGTAATACCTGATGCTAATTAAGAGCATAAAGGTTTCTTACAGGGCTATTGGTTGTGTCTGGGGAAGGTATTTGAGGAATTTGATTGGTTGTGTTCAGATTACATTTTCTCTCTCCCAATTGTGATTCACTGAAGACGGATAGCTAATATCTCCCAAGATAGTTGAGTCTGTCTCTGAATATAAGAAGTGGTCATTGATTTTTTGTTTTTCCATGTACTGACCAACTGTACATTTCACCCTGATCAAAGAGACTCTTCCCAGAACAAAGCAATGCTGAGTCATTATATTCAATAGACACAGACAGTAGATTAACTATAGGGCCTTGAAAGATTGAAAAGAGAAAAAAAACACAATATTCACTAAAGGTTGATACAGTATTTGTTCTTTAATATTTCAACCTTCAAAAGAGATGTGACATATAGTTCATTAAGAAGGACAGTGGCAGGTGATACCATCCTGCATGAAACCAGTGGTGTAAAGTACTACTTAAGTAGTTTTTTTGTGTATCTGTACTTTACCTTACTATTTATATTTTGGACAACTTTTACTTTTACTTCATGTACTTTTAACTCCATACATCCCTACTGCCTCTGATCTGGCGGACTCACTAAATACAAATGCTTCGTTTGGAAATTATGTCTGCTTGTTGTGCCCCAGGCTATCCTTTAAAGAAAAGAATAATAATTGTGCCATCTGGTTAGCTGTAATACATTTGAAATTATTTATACTTTTACTTTTGATACTTAAGTATCTTTTTGCTCTCTGATATCTCAACCTTCAATAGAGAAGTGACATACGGTGCATTAAGAAAGACAGTGGCAGGTGACACCAGAATTTTTTAAATGTATACTTTATTAAATTAGGCAAATCAGTTAAGAACAAATTCTTATTTACAATGACGGTCTAGGAACAGTGGGTTAACTGCCTTGTTCAGGGACAGAAAAACATATATTTTATTTACCTTGATCTAGCAACCTTTCGGTTACTGCCCCAACACTCTAACCACTAGGCTACCTGACGCCCCAAATATACCAGAGGTGCCAGATCCGTCACACATGTTATGTCAGTAAGAACAAAGAAAATACATGTTGATAACTGCTGATCAAAGAACACGTCTTTATTAAAGTCCTACTCCAACCTCTTTTTCAGCTCTTTTATCACCTGATTTACTGAACAAAAGGCACTGCTCAATAGGTGGTCCAGGTGTCTTCTGACATGGCACAAGTGTGGATAGATGCACCTCTATTGTGAAGGGGAGACTGATGTCATCAAGGGCACCCATCAGAGCAACTCATTGAATGGCCTACTACAGGATGTTTGCATTTGTGTCTCTTTACCCTGAAGTGTGTGTATATACATTAATGTATTTATACGTAGGATATTGTTTTTCAAGAGGAAAAGTAAAACAAAAAGCTGGAGTGCATCTTTAAACTACTATCTCTGAAAGTCTGGAACTGATGTTTAGGCTTCAACTACCTGGACACCTGCGATTTACTGTAAATCAGAGATAAGGGTAATGCAAACAAATTCCCTGTTAACAGGATACAAATCTTTGCCAATGTGATTTATTCCACTTTTAATAAACACCACAGCAATAAAAAAACATGTATTTTTTTATTGAATTGATGTGAAAACCGGAAAGGTACCAATGTTAACCCCAGCATGAATATGACTCATGACAAAAAAGGGAGGTTAGGTACTGGCAGAGTCAGCGATAAATAGAGAAATTAGGAGGGCCTGAATAAAGGGAATGTGACATTGGCCCTGATGAGCCCACATGGTCCTTAGAGGACATTAGTATTCTGCCATAACAGAATGTATCTCTTGAGCCAAAGCGATGCTCCACATTTTAGTCAAGTAATCCACATTGATTCATTTTAACTGGCAAATGCAATTGATTACCACTTATCGACGAAGTGCGAATGTGTTTGTGAGCGTGAATGTGGGGAGGGATGCTGTTTGCAGTTTTGAATGGAACTTTCTTAATCCCAATCAAGATGCTTCTTGGTTGTGTTTTTTTTTTTTAATGGTATCCATTATGCTTTTCACTTTCTGTTACACAATTATGTGATGTTGCGTTTTGGGTCTCATGAAGTCCTATTATGGAGAATATTATGTACATAAAGTAGTCTATGCACATGAGAGGACTTAACACAAGTTTTATTTCAGTGTAATTTCATGTAGCTTCACTTGATGGCACTGGAGCATCAGCATTGAATATCATGACTGCATATGGGATATCTGTAAACTGTCATGCAGTGTACACACAGAAAAATCCCATCACAAACGTTACCTTTCAAAAAAGGAGAGCTTAAATCTCTGGAACAATGCCCATGTGTGTAACATGATACATCTGTTATCAGACAGACAGATAGAAGCCCTAGAAATATTTGCATTAAATAGTCACCCTGCTGGTGACTAGAGCTGGTTTTGCTGGTGCCTAGCATTCATTGTGCCGTGGACATTTGCTGGTTTGCTGGTGATACTGGTCTGCTGGTGAATGCAATTCATATTATGATGGCCTGGCTTGCAAAGTAATGTTAATTCCTATTGGAATCCAGCCAGAGTTGGGATATCCAACAATTGGAACTTTTATTAACCCACACACTGCTTTCAGAATTACTTCCAGAGTTAGAGAGATACATAAATGAGACCTAAACCATCTAAACTGGAACAACCAAATCAAATCATATCAGATTTTATTTGTCACATGCACATGGTTGGCAGATGTTAATGTGAGTGTATTGAATTGCTTGTGCTTCGACTTCCGACAATGCAGCGTATGCTTGTGGTTAGAGTGTTGGACTAATAACCGGAAGGTTGCAAGTTCAAATCCCCAAGCTGACAAGGTACAAATCTGTTGTACTGCCCCTGAACAGGCAGTTGACCCACTGTTCCTAGGCCGTCATTGAAAATAAGAATTTGTTCTTAACTGACTTGCCTAGTTAAATAAAGGTAAAAAAATAAAATAATATCTAACAAGTAATCTAACAATTCCCCAACAACTCCCTAATACAGACAAATCTAAAGGGGTGAATGAGAATATGTACATGTAAGTATATGGATGAGCGATTGCCAAGCGTCATAGGCAAGGTGCAATAGATGGTATAAAATAGAGTATATACAGTACATGTGATATGAGTAATGTAAGATATGTAAACATTATTAAAGTGGCATTATTTAGAGTGCATTGTATAAAGTGACTAGTGATCCATTTATTAAAGTGGCCAGTGACTGGGTCTCAATGAAGGCAGTAGCCTCTCTGAGATAGTGATTGCTGTTTTGTGGTCTGATGGCCTTGAGAAAGAAGCTGTTTTTCAGTCTCTCGGTCCCAGCTTTGATGCACCTGTACTGACCTCACCTTCTGGAAGGTAGTGGTGTGAGCAGGCAATGGCTCGGGTGGTTAATGTCCTTGATAATCTTTTTGACCTTCCTGTGACACCTTCCTGTGCTACTGCTGTACAGTCGTGGCCAAAAGTTTTGAGAATGACACAAATATTAATTTTCACAAAGTCTGCTGCCTCAGGTTGTATGATGGCAATTTGCATATACTCCAGAATGTTATGAAGAGTGATCAGATGAACTGCAATTAATTGCAAAGACCCTCTTTGCCATGCAAATTAAATGAATCCCCCAAAACATGTCCACTGCATTTCAGCCCTGCCACAAAAGGACCAGCTGACATCATGTCAGTGATTCTCTCATTAACACAGGTGTGAGTGTTGACGAGGACAAGCCTGGAGATCACTCTGTCATGCTGAATGAGTTCAAATAACAGACTGGAAGCTTCAAAAGGAGGGTGGTGCTTGGAATCATTGTTCTTCCTCTGTCATCCATGGTTACCTGCAAGGAAATGTGTCGTCATCATTGCTTTGCACAAAAAGGGCTTCACAGGCAAGGATATTGCTGCCAGTAAGATTGCACCTAAATCAACCATTTATCGGATGATCGCGAACTTCAAGGAGAGCGGTTCAATTGTTGTGAAAAAGGCTTCAGGGCATCCAAGAAAGTCCAGCAAGCACCAGGACCATCTCCTAAAGTTGATTCAGCTGCAGGATCGGAGCACCACCAGTACAGAGCTTGCTCAGGAATGGCAGCAGGCAGGTGTGATTGCAACTGCACGCACAGTGAGACAAAGACTTTTGGAGGATGGCCTAGTGTCAAGAAGGGCAGCAAAGAAGCCTCTTCTCTCCAGGAAAAACATCAGGGACAGACTGATATTCTGCAGAATGTACTGGGACTGCTGAGGACTGGGGTAAAGTCATTTTCTCTGATGAATCCCCTTTCCGATTGTTTGAGGCATCCGGAAAAAAGCTTGTCCAGAGAAGACAAGGTGAGCGCTACCATCATTCATGCGTCATACCAACAGTAAAGCATCCTGAGACCATTCATCTGTGGGGTTGCTTCTCAGCCAAGGGGGTGGGCTCACTCACAATTTTGCCTAAGAACACAGACATGAATAAAGAATGGTAGCAACACATCCTGCGAACCATCCAGGAACAGTTTGGTGATAAACAATGCCTTTTCCAGCATGATGGAGCACCTTGCCATAAGGCAAAAGGGATAACTAAGTGGCTCGGGGAACAAAACATCAATATTTTGGGTCCATGGCCAGGAAACTACCCAGACCTTAATCCCATTGAGAACTTGTTGTCAATCCTCAAGAGGCGGGTGGACAAACAAAACCCCACAAATTCTGACAAACTCCAAGCATTGATTATGCAAGAATGGGATGCCATCAGTCAGGATGTGGCCCACAAGTAAATTGACAGCATGCCAGGGCGGATTACAGAGGTCTTGAAAAAGAAGGGTCAACACTGAAAATATTGACTCCTTGCACCAACGTCATGTAATTGTCAATAAAAGCCTTTGACATGTATGAAATGCTTGTAATTATACTTCAGTATTCCATAGTAACATCTGACAAAAATATCTAAAGACATTGAAGCAGCAAACTGTGGAAATTAATATTTGTGTCATGCTCAAAACTTTTGGCCACAACTGTAGGTGTCATGGAGGGCAGGTAGTTTGCCCCCGGTTATGCGTTATGCAGACTGCACAACCCTCTGTAGAGCCTTGCGATTGAGGGAGGTGCAGTTGCCGTACCAGACTGTGATACAGTGATACATAATACGGATGTGCATTGGTTCTGCCAGTTAGACTATGCTAGTCAGAATAGCTTGACCAGCTAGACCATGGATGGGCAAGTGTGATAGGGTCCCGTGTGGCTCAGTTGGTAGACCATGGTGCTTGCAATGCCAGGGTTGTGGGTTTGATTCCAACAAAGGACCAGTATTCGATTAAAACAGTATCAACATTTATGCAGTCTGCTCAGTGGCTAAAATGTAGTAGGGGTGGGGGACACAAACAATTGCAACTCATCATGAAGGGCTGTGGATCTCTCGTGTGAACAACGCATTGCTGGTTCATTATAATCAATAGACACAGACAGTAGATTAACTAGAGTGCCTGGAAAGATTGGCTCCCCCACTTCTAGAGGAGACAGCTGAACCATTCACCTTCCACCTCCATGAAACGAGCCACACAAAGTTGAACTGGGGGCATCAATTATCTCACGAATGTCTGAAACAGTATTTGGTCTCTGAGATATCAACCTTCAATAGAGAAGTGGTATGGGTCAATCCACTAATTTGGTACCTTTCGAGTAGCGTAACTTGGTGAAAAACTTAATTTAACATGCTGTCATAAAAAACACATGTTCAGCTTAACTTCCCATCTCAAGAGGTTATTAAAATGAATCACTAATAACATGAAATAAAATGTGATCTTCACAAATAACTTTGTCGAAGTAACGACATAACTAGGACCTTACAATGATGGTGGAAAGTGAGAAATGTTGTGGTTAAAATCTCCATAGAAACCACAGAAGGACATGGCAAAATGCTGATTTTTTACATTTTCAATTTGTCTGTACAAAAGATCACTTCATTTAATATATGTGCACAATTTGTACTTAAAATATCAAAGGGCACTTATGCACTCATGTCGTGGTATGATACTGTGTATGTTTGTCTAGATGGACGTTGGCAGGTGATACCAGACGTGATATCAGAGGTGCAAGATTCATCACACAGTTCATGTCAGTAAGAACAAAGAAAATACATGTTGTTAACTGCTGATCAAAGAACAGTCTCTTTTTTCAGCTAATTTATCACCTGATTTAGGTAACAAAAGGCACTGTTCAATAGGTGGTCCAGGTGTCTTCTGACATGGCACAAGTGTGGAAGGGGTGGGCTTCCTTTTCGTTTTTCTATTACTCTATTGTTCCTCAAGCAAGGGGGAAGCTGATGACATCAGAGGGCACCATCAGACCAACTCCTTGAATTGTGTACTCCATGAAGTTTGCACTTGTGTCTAAAAAACACTATTTTGCTCAAAACATAAATTATATATGTTTTTACCCTTTCAGTGTGTGTGTACATTACTGTATTTATGCATGGAATATTGCTTTTCAACAAGAAAAGTAAATCAAATAGCTGGAGTGTGTCTATAAACGACACCATGTGTCTAACCATGTGTATGTGACCAATAACATTTGTTTTGATTTGATCTCTGAAAGTCTGGAACTAATGTTAAGCCTTCAATTACCTGGGCACCTGCGATTTACTGTAAATCAGAGATAAGGGGAAGAATATTGAGGAATACAAAACAAATTCACTATTTACACGATAAATACGTTTTCTAATTTGATTGATCCCACTGTTAAGTGTGCTGCTTTTAATAAACACTACAGCCATAACAAAAACTTGGTTTGTCATTAAAGAGAAGTGAAAACAGAAAGGTACCAATATTAACCACAGCATGAATATGGGAGTGCAGGTACTGGCAGAGTCAGCGATCAATAGAGAAATTAGAAGGAGGGCCTGAATAAAGGGAATGTGACATTGGCCCTGATGAGCCCACATGGTCCTTTCAGTAAATTAGTATTCTCCCATAACAGAATGTATCTCTTGAGCCAAATCGAGTAATCCCCATTGATTAAATTTAACCGACAAATGCAATTGATTACAACAAGGCGGTTTTACAATTGAAAATCATTGATTTCTGTGAGCCCATATACTAAATTACCACTTATCGATGAGGTGTGAATGTGTCACGTCCTGACCATAGAGAGACCTTATTTTCTATGGTAAAGTAGGTCAGGGCGTGACTGGGGGTTAGTTTAGTTTATTATTTCTATGTGGGGTTCTAGTTTAGTTTTTCTATGTTGGTGATTTTGTATGATTCCCAATTAGAGGTAGCTGGTAATCGTTGTCTCTAGTTGGGGATCATGTGTAAGTCGCTCTGGATAAGAGCGTCTGCTAAATGACTTAAATGTAAATGTTTAGGTAGCTTTTTCCACCTGTGTTTTGGTGGGATATTGTTTATGTGTAGTTGCATGTTAGCACGCCATTGTTGTCACGGTTAGTTTATTCTGTATTGTTTTGTGGTTCACTTATTTCCGCTGCACGTTGGTCCGAGTTTGCTTCCAATGATCGTGACAGAATATCCCACCACAACAGGAGCAGCGTGCCCAGGAGGAGAGGGTAACATGGACTTGGGAGGAGAATCTGGATGGGAAGGGATCCTGGACTTGGAAGGAAATCCTGACAGGACAGGATTGCCTTTCTTGGTAGGAGACGCAAGGAAAAAAGGGAGGACAGCAACGACGCCGGGGTTCGCGGCCACAGAGAAAGCCCAAAAGACAGACCACATTTTTTTTTGGGGGGGGGGAGTGATGAGGTGCGTGTCACCAGTCCGGTGCCACCTGTGCCAGCCCTACGCATCAGGCCTCCAGTGCGCCTCCCCAGTCCATAGCTTCAGGCGACGGTCCCCAGTCCAGACCTTCCAACGATCGTGACAAAATGTGTGTGTGTGGCGAGGGATGCTATTCACAGTTTTGAATGGAACATTCATAATCCCAATCAAGGTCCATGGAAGATGTTTCTTTGCTGTGTGTTTGTTTTTCATAAAAATTTATATCCATTATGTTTTTCACATTGCATTACACTCCCATCTGAATCTCAACGACAAGATTCATTGGTTGCCTCCCGTCTCATACATGAATGATATAGATTCTGGAATGGCTCACAGTTAGCGGCACCTTCATCCTGTTAAAACCCAGCATAACAAATACAATGAAAATATGTTGGAGCAGAGACAGTAGACTAGGCTCCATGTCAAATGACCTTACCTGGGAACCGTGGACTTAAGCAGGAGCTACCATAAAATTAGGAAATACAAAATATCTCAGCGTAAACCTTTGCTGTGTAAAATGGATAGGGTGCACTAGGGAATAGGCTGCCATTTAGGACACAACTCTCACAGACAAAATGTGCCACCTAGAAGGACACATACAGTGCCTTGCGAAAGTATTCGGCCCCCTTGAACTTTGCGACCTTTTGCCACATTTCAGGCTTCAAACATAAAGATATAAAACTGTATTTTTTTATGAAGAATCAACAACAAGTGGGACACAATCATGAAGTGGAACAACATTTATTGGATATTTAAAACTTTTTTAACAAATCAAAAACTGAAAAATTGGGCGTGCAAAATTATTCAGCCCCCTTAAGTTAATACTTTGTAGCGCCACCTTTTGCTGCGATTACAGCTGTAAGTCGCTTGGGGTATGTCTCTATCAGTTTTGCACATCGAGAGACTGAAATTTTTTCCCATTCCTCCTTGCAAAACAGCTCGAGCTCAGTGAGGTTGGATGGAGAGCATTTGTAAACAGCATTTTTCAGTTCTTTCCACAGATTCTCGATTGGATTCAGGTCTGGACTTTGACTTGGCCATTCTAACACCTGGATATGTTTATTTTTGAACCATTCCATTGTAGATTTTGCTTTATGTTTTGGATCATTGTCTTGTTGGAAGACAAATCTCCATCCCAGTCTCAGGTCTTTTGCAGACTCCATCAGGTTTTCTTCCAGAATGGTCCTGTATTTGGCTCCATCCATCTTCCTATCAATTTTAACCATCTTCCCTGTCCCTGCTGAAGAAGAGCAGGCCCAAACCATGATGCTTCCACCACCATGTTTGACAGTGGGGATGGTGTGGTCAGGGTGATGAGCTGTGTTGCTTTTACTCCAAACATAACGTTTTGCATTGTTGCAAAAAAGTTCAATTTTGGTTTCATCTGACCAGAGCACCTTCTTCCACATGTTTGGTGTGTCTCCCAGGTGGCTTGTGGCAAACTTTAAACAACACTTTTTATGGATATCTTTAAGAAATGGCTTTCTTCTTGCCACTCTTCCATAAAGGCCAGATTTGTGCAATATATGACTGATTGTTGTCCTATGGACAGAGTCTCCCACCTCAGCTGTAGATCTCTGCAGTTCATCCAGAGTGATCATGGGCCTCTTGGCTGCATCTCTGATCAGTCTTCTCCTTGTATGAGCTGAAAGTTTAGAGGGACGGCCAGGTCTTGATAGATTTGCAGTGGTCTGATACTCCTTCCATTTCAATATTATCGCTTGCACAGTGCTCCTTGGGATGTTTAAAGCTTGGGAAATATTTTGCATCCAAATCCGGCTTTAAACTTCTTCACAACACTATCTTGGACCTGCCTGGTGTGTTCCTTGTTCTTCATGATGCTCTCTGCGCTTTTAACGGACCTCTGAGACTATCACAGTGCAGGTGCATTTATACGGAGACTTGATTACACACAGGTGGATTGTACTTATCATCATTAGTCATTTAGGTCAACATTGGATCATTCAGAGATCCTCACTGAACTTCTGGAGAGAGTTTGCTGCACTGAAAGTAAAAGGGGCTGAATAATTTTGCACGCACAATTTTTCAGTTTTTGATTTGTTAAAAAAGTTTGAAATATCCAATAAATGTTGTTCCACTTCATGATTGTGTCCCACTTGTTGTTGATTCTTCACAAAAAAATACAGTTTTATATCTTTATGTTTGAAGCCTGAAATGTGGCAAAAGGTCGCAAAGTTCAAGGGGCCGAAAACTTTCGCAAGGCACTGTAAAGATGTATGAACGGGTGCCAAAAGCAATGCAAGAAAAGGGAACATTCACAATGCCAAAATAGGTAAGATGATTAGATGTGTCCAATTGTGTTTGCTTACTAGTGCGTTTGTGTTATCTTTGCAAGCTTGCATTAATTTACATGATATCATTATCAACTATGAGATGAACAGCTAAACTAAACAAGTGTGAATTCTGGAATGTGTAAGACTACATTTTGAACATTCTAAATTACATGAACTGTTTTTAAAAAGGAACTTGTGGCATTACTAGCCAGCCAATGACAAAATGAGTCAAAAAAACTAAATGACAAAATTAAATGACAAAAAAAATCAGGAAAAAATGAAACAAGTGCAGGTAATTGCTTATGTCCATGAGTAGGCTTGCTTGTTAGCAAGCAAATGTGAAGTATTACCTTGATTCATCTTTGTATGCAATATCCATTTATTTCTGTTTACCTTGTTTTAATTAAGGGCAATGTGACCCCTAGTCTTGCGGATGCAGGGCTATCCACCAGTTTAAACAACAGCCTTATACCACTCTTACTGTAGTAGCCTATATGTTGATCCAGTTTGATCTCAGTCTAAAAGTAACATACTAAATGTAAATCCAGTTAAAAAGTATGATATGTTACACTTCCTTGTAGTCCAAACAACACAACAAATAAAATCCATAATGTACATAAATATACTGTACACACATAGCACTATACTGACATTACAATTTAGCTGTTCAGCAGAAGCTCCCGTCCAGAGCAACCCAAAACTAGGGCATTCAACTTAACATAGCCAGGCGGGACAACCACATACTGGATCATAGTCATATTTCAACCACGTATCACATAAATAATACAATGCAAAGTACACTATATATAGAAAAGTACGTGGACACCCCTTCAAATGAGTTGATTTGGCTATTTCAGTTACACCTGTTGCTGACAGGTTTATCAAATGGAGTACATAGCCATGAAAGCTCCATAGACAAACATTGACAGTAGAATGGCCTTACTGAAGGGCTCAGTGACTTTCAACGTGGCAACGTCACAGGATGCCACCTTTCCAACAAGTCAGTTTGTCAAATTTCTGCCCTGCTAGAGTTGCCCCTGGCAACTGTAAGTGCTGTTATTGTGAATTGGAAATGTCCAGGAGCAACTTGAGCTCTGCCTCGAAGTGGTAGGCCACACAAGCTCACAGAACAGGACCGCAGAGTGCGTAAAAAACAACTGTCCTCTGCAACACTCACATCCGAGTTCCAAATTGCATCTGGAAGCAACGTTAGCACAATACCTGTTCGTCGGGAGCTTCATAAAATGGGTTTCCAAGGCCAAGCATCCACACACACGCCTAAGAACAACGTGCGCAATAACAAGCATCGGCTGGAGTGGTGAAAGCTTGCCGCCATTGGAGCAGTGGAAACGTGTTCTCTGGAGTGATGAATCATGTTTCACCATCTGGCCGTTCAGTTAACGTCACCCTCCCCGAATGCATTATGCGAACTGGAAAGTTTGGTGGAGGAGGAATAATGGTTTGGGGCTGTTTTCATGGTTCGGCCTAGGCCTCTTAGTTCCAGTGAAGGGAAATCATAACGCTACAGCATACAGTATAGAGTAACTCTTCAAAGTAGTGACTCGGGACGTAGCGTTTGAAATGAAAGTTTCTTTTAGTAATACTACTTGTTCACGTTACATTTAAAAACTTCTAAAAAACAAAAGAAAGTTGCTAGCGAAAGTCAGGATAATCACTTGTCACCTGTAGATAACTGGCGCGTTCTCTCTCTACGTCCTGTCGCAAGGCATTCTAGAACTTGAAGTCAAAAGCGTAATCCAATACTAACCAATACAACAAAATACGTATTTGGTTCTCTCAATCTCCAACACACAAATTCTAATACAATTACATATATAAATCACTAAAGAAAATATCTTTAGATACATGAATTAACTTAAACATTAACTCTGTAAACCATTAAAGTTACAACATCCTCTCCCCGATGAACAACTGTGTTCATCTAAATCTCTAGGCAGTATATCAACTGAATAGGTCTCCTCAAAAAAGTCCCTGAAGCAGTACGAACTGAACATGACCTAACTGGGTATCATGACGTTGCCCTCTTTGAGTACAGCGAGCACCATCCCCCACTCTCTGCTTCTACAACCAGACTGCTGTGGTCAGAGGTCGTAAATTCCTGAGAAGACCTCATGGACACACAGTTATAGAGAGTAGTTATTCATGGAGACAAAGGAAATCCTTCCACCTCACAGAACTTGAGGTACAAACAACTTTCATGTTCCAGAGAAAGTGTAAAAATTCGGTGAAGAATCCAGCTACAAACTGGTCCGTTTGGCACAACTTGGGAAGCTCAAGAGAGACAGTGAGGCCACGTTACCATAACGCTGTTTATATAATAGCCTCAGATATGAGGTTTACATCTAATTGTTGTATAAGATGAATGAGTGAGCATGATACTGTTTGTATAATTGTGTAATATGATTGTGGACTGTTTAATGAAGAAAAATACAATTCCCTTTTTATTTGAACTAAATCAGAGGACCGCCCCTGAGCCCAGTTAGGGTCAGACATCCTGGGACAGCCCTCTTCTGCCATTCCGAATAAAACCCAACTTTGAGAAATTTTCAGCAGACCATGTTTTTCTCCATTAGGGAAGGACAAAGGTTGTAGAATCTTTTAACCATACCACGTGGTTAAACTCTTAGACTATCGATACTGACAGAATAAGAACAAGTCTTTGATACTAATTACTAGTCTGCAGCTAGGAGTTTGGTATCATTGAACGCGAAGAACGACGACCGCCGAAACATCCATTCTATAACGAATGTCACTTTGAACTTTTCCCTCTAACCAAGACAGAGAGAGAGAGGGAGAGAGACGGACAATTCTACAAAAGGAAGACTTTTCACCAGCGATCAAGGCGACACACTGAGCGTAAATATATATATTGATTGCAATTGTTCCCGAATGAGTGAGCGTTCATGTGTAAAGGATTAGCATTTTAATTGTTAGAATTAAATCTGTAGTGACTTCTTAGTAAAACCCCCACTCCAAACAAGCCGCCATTGGGTCAGTCAAACATTTTATGTCACCATATTCACTGTTTGTTTTTTATATATTTTTTTATTTCACCTTTATTTAACCAGTGGCTAGTCAAGTTCCATTTACAACTAGGGATAAAGCATAGCACAGACAACACAGAGTTACACATGGAGTCATTTTACTTTTGTTTTTTATATATTTTTATTTATATGACAAGTCACCATAAAAAAAGGGGAGTTCAAAAGGCTGTTTACAATATTGTTTATGCATTTCTGTGAATTATTTAGTTAGTAATAAATAAATGATTTATGACAATTGATGTATGGATGACTCATAGTGAAGACTGGGTTCGTGCAGATAACCAACAATTTACGACGTTTGGAATGAGACAAACGTGAGGTAAAATAAATAAATCATTAATCAGAAGACTATTGATCAGATATGAAAATATCTGAAAGGTTATATTGGGAAATTATAACTTTGTAATCTGAATACTTTCCTTGGTGCCCAGATTTTCTAGTTAATTACAGTTACATGATTATTCAGTTTAATCGAGTAACTAATTACAGAGAATCTTTGATAAAAACTAAGTCTTCAGTTTAATGACAGTTCCTCAATCTTTCCTAGTTTCCAGGTTTGTCTGGCTGAGTTATCTTCTCCGATGAGTACAACGTCACCCGCTTTCAGTGGGGTGGGCTGTGGTGTGTCACAGTGGTGTGCTGACTTTAGATCCAGCAAGTAGTCTCTTCACCAGCTGTTCCAGAAGCTGGGCACAAGTCTCTGCCTGTACTTCCATCTGTGTGTCATTTCCTCCTTGTTTAGTGTTGGGTGCTGAGTGTCAGCTGGAAATGGCTTGGGCGGCAAAGAAGTTAGTCTTATACCCACCAGGAGGAGTCCTGGGGTCAGGGGTTGTGGTTCATCCACTTCATTGTGCACGAAGGTCAGAGGCCTAGAATTTAGGATAGCTTCAACCTCTGTCAGGACTGTGCACATCTCTTCAAAGTTAACTGAAGCTCTCCTAAGAACCTTTCTCAGGCATGTTTTCACTGACCTGATTAGTTTTCCCAGAATCCGCCCCACCAGGCTGCTCACTCAGCCCCTTTCTGAGAAGAATGCCAAGAGTTGGGGCTCTTCAATTGCCTTCCACAGCTCTTTCAAGTCCTGATCAGCTCTCTTGAACATTTTTGCATTGTCTGAGTAGATTACCTTGCATAATCTTTTTAGAGCTAACAGGAATGTCTATGTTGACTGATCTGGACCAGTTCCAAATGCACTGCTCTGGTTACAGCATAAGTGAACAGTGCAATGTATGACTTCTTCACAAAACCATTTTCTTTCACTTTGAGTGGTCCTGCAAAATTCACACATGTGACTTTGAATGGTGGAGATTCAGTTGTTCTGGGGTCTCTGTCTCTCTCTACTAGGGATATCTGCAGGAAAGCCTTCTTGATATCTGCCATGAATGCGATCTCATGTAGTCTGAACTTTATCAGAACGCTGAGCAGATTCGGATTCAGGTTAGGTCCTGTGAGTAGACAGTCATTGAGGGATGGACAGCCATCTTCATGGGACGAGGCATCAAACACCACTCTCAGTTTTGTCGTCACCTTATCTTACTGCATGGTGAGGTAAGTAGTATTTTACAATGTCTGTGCTTGATGCGTTGTCCTTGGGCACGTCCTCTGCCATATCCTGTTGTAAGTCCTCTACTACTTCATTGTATCTGCTGTACAATGTCACATCCTTCTTCAGTCTTTTCTCCAGACCTTCAAACTGTTTCTTGGCAATTATATAGTTGGAGAAGGCAGGAGGGAGCTTAGGCTTGTTCTTTCTAACTGTGCCAACCATGGTGATCTTCCTCTTCAGGAGCTGCTGGCTGAGTTCAATCAGTAGCACACGTAATCTCAATTTCTCATTGTGTATATGTGGGTCTGCGTCTTTCTGTTTTTTGTGGTGTGTTTATTATTTTATAACTGCCGGGTCAAAAATGGCCCTTAGACAATAAGGCAGAGGATGTTAATCCATAACACCTATGTTTTTTTCAGCTAAATGTTATGATCAATGATATCAAAGGCTGCACTGAAATCTAACTAAACAGCTCTCATAATCTTCTTATTATCAATTTCAATCATCAGTCATTTTTGTCAGTGCCAAGCATGTTTAGTGCTCTTCCCTATAAGCAAGTCTGTTGTACATTTTTTTTACATTTTTTAATCATTTTAAAAGGCTAATTGATCATTAGAAAACCTTTTCGCAATTATGTTAGCACAGCTGAAAACTGTTGTTCTGATTAAAGAAGCAATAAAACTGGCCTTCTTTAGACTAGTTGAGTATCTGGAGCATCAGTATTTGTGGGTTCGATTACAGGCTCAAAATAGCCAGAAGCAAAGAAATTTCTTCTGAAACCCATCAGTCTCCTCTTGTTCTAAGAAATGAAGGCTATTCCATGTGAGAAATTGCCAAGAAACTGAAGATCTCATACAATGCTGTGTATTACCCCCTTCACAGAACAACGCAAACTGGCTCTATCCAGAATAGAAAGAGGAGTGGGAGGCCCCGGTGCACAACTGAGCAAGACACCTCACAAGTCCTCAACTGGCAGCTTCATTAAATAGTACCCGCAAAGCACCAGTCTCAACGTCAACAGTGAAGAGGCGACTCCTTGATGCTGGCCTTCTAGGCAGAGATCCTCTGTCCAGTGTCTGTGTTCTTTTGCCCATCTTAATCTTTTATTTTTTTTGGCCAGTGGGAGATAAGACTTTTTCTTTGCAACTCTGCCTAGAAGGCCAGCATCCTGGAGTCGCCTCTCTGTTGTGTGGGTGCTTTGCTGCAGGATGGACTGGTGCACTTCACAAAATAGATGGCATCATGAGGGAGGGAAATGATGTGGATATATTGAAGCAACATCTCAAGACATCAGTCAGGAAGTTACAGCTTGGTCGCAAATGGGTCTTCCAAATGGACAACGACCCCAAGCATACTTCCAAAGTTGTGGCAAAATGGCTTAGTAAGGACAACAAAGTCAAGGTATTGGAGTGGCCATCACAAATCCATGACCTCAGTCCTATAGAAAATGTGTGGGCAGAGCTGAAAAAGTGTGTGCGAGCAAGGAGGCCTTCCAGCTGTGACTCAGTTACACCAGCTCTGTCAGGAGGAATGGGCCAAAACTCACCCAACTTATTGTGGGAAGCTTGTGGAAGGCTACCTGAAACGTTTGACCCCAGTTAAACAAATTAAAAACAATGCTTCAAAATGCTAATTGAGGGTATGTAAACTTCTGACTCACTGGGAATGTGATGAAAGAAATAAAAGCTGAAATAAATCAATAATTCTCTCTACTAAGACTTTTTTTACTGGGATTAAATGTCAGGAATTGTGAAAAACTGAGTTTAAATGTATTTGTTTAAGGTGTATGTAAACCTCCAACTTCAACTGTAAATGCATTTCATGAAAGTCTACATCATTTTACATAACTGGAGACTTTGGCTGAATCACAAATGATCGAAATTACAGGTTACTGAGAATCAGAGATCAATAAAAACAACCTTGTCTTGAATCCATCAATAGCGTAGGCTAGGTGTGTGGACACATATTGTAGGCTACAAAATGAGGAGGAAATTATAGTCCTAAAAATCCTTTCCTATTTCACTGACTTACCTAATTGTGTTCAGATCACTGGGGACGGCCGATGCGCTGGTGCCAAAAGCGTATCTCTCTCGTTTTACTTTGTAAAACAATACTTGGAAGTTGACCAAATATTTTGGTAGCTTACAGCAGGAAGATTCTTCTTCTTTTTTCAACAGGAGCCATTTGTTTTCCATCCTGTTTTCCTGCAATTGTACTAGAAATATTGCGAAAGGCCTGTTTTGTCTGCATGCTCTTTGTTCACAGATTTGATGCGTGTTCCCAACTTTAGGCTATGACTTGTTATTGGGCTGAATTCCACAGCTCGGCTATTTTTTTTAAAAGTACCTATTGATCCTCTTTGGATAAATTAGAATCCTTCTCATGGTGTAGTAGGTTATTCTGAATATTTCATTTCTTTCTGAACAGACAGCAGTAATTCTATTACTTTGGAAAATATATTTCAATTGATCAGGGGTGCTGCAGCTCCTCCAGAACCCTTTGACCCTATGACTTCATAAGGAAATATTGCTGAAGTGTAAATCTTGAGAGATGAGAGGTTCATGTCTATCAGAGCAGAGCTATGGCGAGAGACCATAGAAAGTGAATATAATTCTAGTTCTTTGTGAAAGATACCGACGCGCTTCTCACACAACTGCCACTCGTTGGTCTCAAGTATAGGTTACAATGATGCGGAAACTATAACTCTTAGAATATCAGAACTGGGCTGAAAATCTACTTTTTTTTACGAAGAAGCAACTCAAATGAACTTTAATTGCTTTTATTCCAATTTTTACACTGCATTATTTTGTTGTTGTTTGTTATGTCACACACAAACACACACACACACACACACACACACACACACACACACACAGATGTTCTGTAGAGCCTGTAATCAGCAGTTAGACTGACTACCACAGGCGGCAGCACTGTACAGCCAAGCAGGCGATGGTAACATCACACACACACAGTTTCAGGCTCTCATTTCTCCCTTAAACCTAAGCCTAAAACACACGCATACTCACATATGTTGTTGGGGTAACAGCCATATTAAAACCAACCACCAAGTTTACCATAGTAGACATCCGTTTCCCTTTACACCAATGCACATACTGTAAGCAGTTCATGTGACATCAACATTACTCTCGCTCGTTACAAAATATGCTTTTACCATATTTATTCAAAATCTCATATTTTCTATTGCCTAGGAATCATATTTTATTCAGTGCTGGTGAAATAGACAATCAAACACATCCACTGTTGCTTCATTGAATATTAAAATTGCGATTCAATCTGATATCTTGTGCTTTCTGAACATTCTTTTGAAAGACTGTGTCCTACATGAAAATTCTCTGAAGGATGAGGAATGGATCCACCACGGTTTCTTACAGGAAAATGGCCCAAGACATTTTGTTGAAATACCCGCAGAAATCTTATCTATAGGATATCCCACAGGATTCTGAGGCCATTTTGGTGTTGGACAATTCCTGTAGGTTGTCCTTCAGGAAAGACTTGTGAAGGATTTCTTTGAGAAGAAGGACTACCTGCATGATTCCTGCAGGATCTGGTATTGTCCTACAGGAAAGTATCCCCCAAATCCCTGTGGGACATCCTGCTGGTCTTCCTGAATTCAACCACTCCACAAATTTCTTGTTAACAAACTATAGTTTTGGCAAGTTGGTTAGGAGATCTACTTTGCATGACACAAGTCATTTTTCCAAAAATTGTTTACAGGCCGATTATTTCACTTATAATTCACTGTATCACAATTCCAGTGGGTCAGACGTTTACATACACTAAGTTGACTGTGCCTTTAAACAGTTTGGAACATTTCAGAAAAGGATGTCATGGCTTTAGAAACTTCTGATAGGCTAATTGACATAATTTTAGTCAATTGGAGGTGTACCTGTGGAGGTATTTCAAGGCCTACCTTCAAACTCAGTGCCTCTTTGCTTGACATCATGGGAAAATCAAAAGAAATCAGCCAAGACCTCAGAAAAAATATTGTAGACCACCACAAGTCTGGTTCATCCTTGGGAGCAATTTCCAAATTCCTGAAGGTACCACATTCATTTGTACAAACAATAGTATGCAAGTATAAACACCACGGGACCACGCAACCATCATAATACTCAGGAAGGAGATGGGTTTTGTCTCCTAGAGATTCATGTTCTTTGGTGCGAAAAGTGCAAATCAAACCAAGAACAACAGTGAAGGACCTCGTGAAGATGCTGGAGGAAACAGGTACAAAAGTATCTATATCCACAGTAAAACAAGTCCTAAATCAACATAACCTGAAAGGCAACTCAGCAAGGAAGATGCCATTGCTCCAAGACTGTCATAAAAACGCGAGACTATGGTTTGCAACTGCACATGGGGACAAATATCATAATTTTTGGAGAAATTTCCTCTGGTCTGATGGAACAAAAATATAACTGTTTGGCCATAATGACCATCATTATGTTAGGAGGAAAAAGGGGGAGGCTTGCAAGCAAAAGTACACCATCCCAATTGTGAAGCACGGGGGTGGCAGCATTGTGTTGTGGGGGTGCTTTTCTGCAGGAGGGACTGGTGCACTTCACAAAATAGATGGATTCATGAGGGAGGAAAATGATGTGGATATATTGAAGCAACATCTCAAGACATCAGTCAGGAAGTTACAGCTTGGTCGCAAATGGGTCTTCCAAATGGACAATGACCCCAAGCATACTTCCAAGGTTGAGGCAAAATGGCTTAATAAGGACAACAAAGTCAAGGTATTGGAGTTGCCATCACAAAGCCCTGACCTCAATCCTATAGAAAATTTGTGAGCAGAACTAAAAAAGTGTGCGTGAGCAAGGAGGCCTACAAACCTGACTCAGTTACACCAGCTCTGTCAGGAGGAATGGGCCAGAATTCACCACATTTATTGTGGGAAGCTTGTGGAAGGCTACCTGAAACATTTGACCCAAGTTAAACAATTTAAAGGTAATGCTACCAAATACTAATTGAGTGTATGTAGACTTCTGACCCACTGGGAATGTGATGAAAGAAATAAAAGCTGAAATAAATAATTCTCTACTATTATTTTGACATTTCACATTCTTAAAATAAAGTGGTGATCTTAACTGGCCTGAGACAGGGAATTTTTATTGGGATTAAATGTTAGGAATTGTGAAAAACTTAGTTTAAATGTATTTGTCTAAGGTGTATGTACATTTCCGACTTCAACTGTATATTATGTAGGAGTCCTGTATGAAATATTACAGTAAACTACATATATGGTCAATAAATAGGTTATTAACGTTCTGCTAGCAATCCACTGGTTACTGTATGGTGTGAGAGGTATTTAAGTGAGTTGATGAACCTGCAAAGCTTGTGTTTTTGTGTGTCAGAGCCAAGATCATTTGGAGTAGTCCAACCTGAGACTACTGCACCGGTATTTCTCTTCTATTCCCATGCTTGAGACCAGGGCGTGATTACAAACTGTTACAATGGTGCTAACATTTTGTGGAGGATCTTTAAGCTGGGGAGTGGGTGAATGTGTCAAAGCTCTAACTGGGCCCGCACAGTATGGCTAATTTTTGTTGTGTTTGTGTACTTGGTAACTTGGCTCCAGAAGAAAGCCACTTTCAATTTCTTTATGTTGGGGGCTTTCATCAAGGTAAGTGTTTCTTGGCGTAACATCGTTCCCAGCCTATTGCGCACACAGCACATATAAGCCTGGGATATCAACCATTCAATGTTGGCCTTAGTGGGAGTGACCATAGAATACTATGAGAGTGACCTTATTGAGTAAAGTATTTGTCTCCGTCATTAGTTTAATAAAAAGCACAAGCTGGAGCACACCCAGATAAATTTTTTTAGTGTAGAGGTTCTGACTAATTGTGAATAAACTGTAAGCTACTGTATAAAAACAGAGTCGCACACTCCATATGTATAACCCCCCAGTCATTTATTGGGCAAAAAATGTTTCGCCACCACTGTTCCTTCTTCAGGGTAATGTCATGAATGCTTTAACCAGGTTATGTAGACAAACAGTTAGCAATGACGACACACCCCTCACTCATGTCATTGGTTACACTAATTGCACTGTTTCTTTAAATAATCTGGTTAACTTATTCATGACATTACCCTGAAGAAGGCACAGTCAAGTCGGAACGTTGGTGAATTTTTTGCCAATAAATTAACAATAACGAGGCTATATACATGGGGCACCGGTCACTGAGTGCGGGGGTAGAGGTTAGTCAAGGTCATTTGTACATGTAGGTAGGGGTAAAGTGACAATGCATAGACAATAAACAGCAAGTAGCAGCAGTGTAAAAACAAAGGGAGGTGGGGGGGGGGGGGCAATGTAAAAGTCCAGGTGGCCATTTGAGTAATTGTTTAGCTTGGGAATAGAAGCAGTTAGAAGCAGTTAAGGAGCCTTTTGGACTGAGACTTGGTGCTCAGGTACAGCTTGCTGTGTGGTAGCAGAGAAAACAATCTATAACTTGGGTGACTGGAGTCTTTGACAATTTTTTAGGAGCGAAAGTACAGTACAGTATTCACCCTCCTTGCCATTTTTCCTATTTTGTTGCCTTACAACCTGGAATTAAAATAGATTGCTGGGGGGATTGTATCACTTGATTTACACAACATGCCTACCACTTTGAAGATGCAAAATATTTTTTCTTGTGAAACAAACAAGAAATAAGACAAGAAAACAGAACTTGAGCGTGAATAACTATTCACCCCCCCTAAAGTCAATACTTTGTAGAGCCACCTTTTTGTAGCAATTACAGCTGCAAGTCTCTTGGGGTTTGTCTCTATAAGCTTGGCACATCTAGCCACAAAACTTCTTCAGTTGCTTCAAGTTGGATGGGTTCCGCTGGTGTACTGCAATCTTTAAGTCATACCACAGATTCTCAATTGGATTGAGGTCTTGGCTTTGATTAGGCCATTCCAAGACATTTAAATGTTTGCCCTTAAAGCACTCAAGTGTTGCTTTAGCAATATGCTTAGGGTTATTGTCCTGCTGGAAGTTGAAACTCTGTCCAAGTCTCAAATCTCTGGAAGACTGAAATATGTTTCCCTCAAGAATTTCCCTGTATTTAAGGGGCATCCATGATTCTTTCAAATCTGACTAGTTTCCCAGTCCCTGCTGATGAAAAACATCCCCACAGTATGATGCTGCCACTACCATGCTTCACTTTGGGGATGGTATTCTCTGGATGATGAGAGGTGTTGGGTTTGCGGCAGACGTAACATTTTCCTTGATGGCCAAAAGTTTGCTTATTTCTTTACTTTAAGCAATGTTTTTTTCTGGCCACTCATCTGTGAAGGTAATTGGTTGCACCAGATCTTATTTAGGGGCTTCATAGCAAAGGGGTGAATAGATATGCACGCACCACTTTTCCATTTGATATTTTATGGAATTTTGTTAAACAAGTAATTTTTTTCATTTTACTTCACCAATTTTGGACTATTTTGTGTTTGTCCATTACCTGAAATCCAAATAAAAATTAATCTACATTACAGGTTGTAATGCAACAAAATAGGAAAAATGCAAAGTGGGAATGAATACTTTTGCAAGGCACTGTACATACGGGTATGCTTGACTGAAATTAGATACACTTCACAGGAGGCTGCTGACGGGAGGACGGCTCATAATGTATTGAATGATATGGTTTGAAACACATGGAAACCATTCTATTCCATACCAGCCATTACTATGAGTCTGTCCTCCCCAATTAAGGTGACTCCAACCTTCAGTGATAGACATTGCATGTCAACCAAACAATAGTGTTACGTACGCCTCTTCGTGGAGCAAAAAGGTATGTGATCGTAGGTGCAGGGAAGGACAACAGAGGCAGAGAAAAATACTGTTTACAAGGAATTCATTTTTCCTGAAAATGGTAAAGTGGGGGAAAAGGGGCTGGATGGAACCAAAGCAAAGATAGTAAAAGTTAGAGTCCCCTCCCCTACCTTACCTGCCTTCACACTTCTTACCTAACCTTAAGCACCACCTGGCACGGTAACCAAAATAAAGGGGGTGGTCCACACAGGTCTTACCTAGTGTGCATAGACAGATTAAATATTAAGGGTTATGTATGCCCGCAGGCCTCCTGCCTAAAAACTCCCAAGGTGTGCCCCCTGGGAACAAACAAAACATAATTATTTACCAGTACTTTAAGTGAAAACACTAAGTCCTATTGTTATACACATACCTCTGAAGGAGTCTCCAAAATAACATCAACAAAAACTTCACTAACTAACACAGAACATAAAAAAGAAAACTCTCCTACCTAACAAAGGAACACTAGCTTTTATCAAGCTGGAGGAGTTGGTAATGAAGAGACAGCTGTATCCCCTTATCGAGAGGGAGGGGTCAGAGCTCCAATCAGCGATGGGGCCGACCAGTCAGCTGCCTCAGGAATCCAGGAAGCCATTTCCTAAAATACACACACACATACAAACCTACAACAACACAGAAACTGGGGAACGTAACAAATAAAGAGACAATAATAACCAAATTTTTATTGATAGCATGCCCTTGCAATTGCTCTTGTGTTGTGTAATGAACCAAACACTGTGGAATTTAACAGTTGTATACCCAGGAATGATGCAGCTTCTTTTATGAGGGTAGGTTTAAAGCACAGCTCCTTGAGCAATGGAATAAGTGGCCCAAGAGGCGCAGCGGTCTAAGGCACTGTATTTCAGTGCTTGTCACGTGTGCTCCCTCTCTGGCCTCCTGGTCACTAGGCTGCTCGTTATGGCACACACTTGTCACCATCATTATGAGCACCTGCGTGTCATCAGACCCACCTGGACTCCATTACTTCCTTAATTACCTGCCCTATGTATGTCACTCCCTTTGGTTCCTTCACCAGGTGTCATTGTTTCTCCTCTGTGTGTTGAGGTTCTTGTTTTGTATTCTGTTTTGTTTATTTGATTAAAACACTCACTCCCTGAACTTGTTTCCCGACTCTCAGCAGTTATCGTTATAGAAGCATCACTACAGACACCATGTTTTGAATCCAAGTTGTATCACAACCAGCTCTGATTGGGAGTCCCATAGGGGGCGCATAATTGGCCCAGCGTTGTCCTGGTTTGGCCGGTGTAGGCCGTCATTGTAAATAAGAATTTGTTCTTAACTGACTTGCCTAGTTAAATAAAGGTAAAGAAACTGGAACCTGCCACCTGCCGAATGGTTGCATGCCTCATGCATTCATATCATGTACAGCCCAAATGCTGTTTTTGCAGTGCATAAATAAAACACTGTGTATATATGTATAAATACACACATTGAGTCTACAAATACTTAAGAACACCTTCCTAATATTGAGTTACACCCCCTTTTGACCTCAGAAAAGCCTCAATTCATGAACTCTACAAGGTTTCAAGCTTTCCACAAGGACACTGGCCTATGTTGACTCCATTGCTATGTTGACTCCAAGTTGGCTGGACTATTCTTTATACATATTGGAAACTGTTGAGTGTGTTGTCCAGGTGAATCCAGGTAAAATCCCTTATTGATGTCACATGTTAAATCCACTTCAATCAGTGTAGATTAAGGGGAGGAGACAGTTTAAAGAAGGAATGTTAACCCTTGAGACAATTGAGACACGGATTGTGTACTGTATGTGTGCCATTCAGAGGGTGAATAGGCTAGACAAATGATTGAAGTGCCATTGAACACTAGGTGCTAGGCAAACCGGTTCAGTGTGTCAAGAACTGCAACACTGCTGGGTTTTTCAGTCTAAATCAAATAAGAAATACAAATTACAAGAAATTAAAGAGCAGCAATAAAATAACAATAGCAAGACTATATACTGTGCGGGGGCACCGGTTAGTCGAGGTAATTGAGGTAATATGTACATGTAGGTAGAGATATTAAAGTGACTATGCATAGATGATAACAACAGAGAGTAGCAGCGGTGTAAAAGCGCGGGGGGGGGTCTTTTGGCTTGGGGGTAGAAGCTGTTTAGAAGCCTCTTAGACCTAGACTTGGCACTCCGGTACCACTTGCCGTGCGGCAGCGGTGAGGAGAGTCTATGACCTCGGTGGCTGGAGTCTTTCAGGAGTCTTTCAGAGCAAGTGTTCCTCATGTTTTGTACACTTAGTGTGTGTGTGTGTGTGTGTGTGTGTGTGTGTGTGTGTGTGTGTATATATATATATATATATATATATATTTACTATTGTGTGTTATGCTGACCCTGGAGACAACACATGGGACAAAAAACCTTTTTTCTCTATTGCATGTCATGATCCCATAGCTATTGCATGTCTAGCCTCACACCGAGCACAGCATTTTTCATTATTGAAGGCCTTATGTCTTGCCTTCAGTCCCAAGGAGAGAACCATCTCTGTTAATTAAATTACATCTAGTTAGGTCTTTGCATTGAACTTCATCCTAGCTGGAATGGTGCTCTACTTTCAGATGCAATGTTCCAACGTCATCATGCACAACGAGGACGGAAAAGATGTGAAACGCAAACAGCGATTTCATATAATTGCACAATGGTTCTCTGTTGATTTGAGTACTGATGTTATCGGCAGTGGTGGAAAAAGTATTAAAAATCTCATACTTGAGTAAAAGTTAAAAAATATTTGATTTAAATATACTTAAGTATCAAAAATAAAAGTAAAAGTACGAATAATAAAAATCTCCACATATTAAGCAAACCAGACGGCACAATAGCCAACACTCAGACATCATTTAGAAGCAAAGCATGTGTGTTTAGTGACTGCGTCAGATCAGAGGCAGTAAGGATGACCAGGGACGTTCTCTTGATTAGTGTGCGAATTGGACTATTTTCTGTCTTGCTAAGCATTCAAAATGTAACGAGTACTTTTGGGTGTCAGAGAAAATGTATGGAGTAAAAAGTACAGAATTTTCTTAACGAATGTAGTGAAATAAAAGTATAAATTGTAAAGTAAAAGTACAGATACCCCCAAAAACTACTTAAGTAGTACATTAGAGTATTTTTTACTTAAGTACTTTACACCACTGGTTATCGGTATCACTAATATCTCTGGTGTTTTATCCCTCTATGTCCTCAATCAATCAGCGATTGATATGGCCTACCCTACATTGGCCTTTCATTGAAGACCAGGAGAGTTCATTAGTACACTAGCAGTACACTCTTGGAAATCAAAACCACAGTCTCTTGAGTATTTCTTACTCATTCATTCCCTGTGATGGGTTAGGCTGCCCTTCCTCTTTCTCTCCCTCGTGCTCATTTTCTCTTAAAAGGTCTGATCATTTTCATGCTTCCCTGTAGAAATTAAGAGCATGGTTCAGATGTGTTCGAATGACACACAATCTGTTCAAAAGCAAATCCCCCATTGACTTCTTGGATCTTCTTCTGTTTGGTAATGGCCAGGCAATTCCTTTGTGTGTGTGTGTTTGCATGTTGTATCTGTGAGTTGAAAGGTTTTCAGGGGTCTTGTTGTATTTTGAAGAGGGAAGAGTGGGGCTGGGTCTCACATGTGTTGGCTGCCACAGTGATCATATCAAACAATCAGCAGGGTACCCTGAATTGATTGAGCCAGTAATTTACACCAAAACAACACATTTAAAGATAATTATTTAATAAGACTAATTTAACTGCAAAACTGTTGTTTTTGTGATTCAAAAGAGTCCAAAGATAAAAGGGATCATGAATACAATGAAATGGTAAAAAACTAAATTATTTCAGTTTTTCATTACTCTGGACCTGCATATTGTCATAGTTAATTTACCATTTCCTGATTCTCCTAATTTGAATTTCAATGTGTCTTCTTAATCTGTCCAGAAACCAAATTATCTCCAAACATTTATTCCTCCATGAATATTTGATTGTCAAAAATTGCCTAAAGAATGGACAGGGCCTGAGATTTGGTTTTGATATGAGATTAAACTATCAAGAAATCAATTTCTTTTGTTTGAATAATTCAGGCTTTAAAGGGATGAGAAATGATGGAAATATAGGACTGCAGACATGCCAATCAAGCACCAGAGTCCCAGTGTCTCTGTGGTCACTGATAGGAGAGTCCAGTGCTATTCTGCTACTGTAATCCCTGCTGGCCTGCTGTCTCTTCCGGGTTAGTTGAGGTGAGGTGTTGGGTGTTGACATCTGAATGCTGCAAAGTAATTTCCATTTTTGATATTTTTTTAAATGAGAACAAGTTCTCATTTATAACTGTGACCTGGCCAAGATAAAGCAAAGCAGTGCGATACAATCAACAACACAGAGCGAGTTACACATGGAATAAACAAGCGTACAGTCAATAACACAATAGAAAAAAGTATGATTTGCTGACGGTGGCTAATATGACAATCCAAGTGTATAGCGACACTACATGGACAAAATCATCTGCATTAATAAGGAGTTGGTACCCCCTTTGCTGCTATAACAGTCCCCACTCTTCTGGGAAGACGTCCCACGAGATCAGGGGTGGGAAACTCCAGTCTTCAAGGGCCTGATTGGTGTCCCACTTTTTCTCCATCCCTAGCAAACACAGCTGATTAATCAAATTGCATTCTAAACTGAAGATCATGATTAGGTGATTATTGGAGTCAGGTGTGTTAGCTGGAGCTGGGGCCAAACTGTGACACCAATCAGGCCCTCGAGGACTGGAATTGCCCACCCTTGCACAAGATATGGGAACATTGTTGCAGGGACTTTCTTCCATTCAGCCACAAGATAATTAGTGAGAATTAGCAAGTTTTCAGTGCTCCTGAGTCCAATGGCGGTGAGCTTTACACCACTCTAGCCGATTCTTGGTATTGCGCATGGTGATCTTAGGCTTGTGTGCGGCTGCTCAGCCATGGAAACCCATTTCATGAAGCTCCGGACGAACAGCTCTTGTGCTGACATTGCTTCCATAGGCAGTTTGGAACTTGGTAGTGAGTGCTACAACCGAGGAAAAACAATTTTTACATGCTAAGTGCTTCAGCATTCGGTGGTCCCGTTCTGTGAGCTTGTGTGGACTACCACTTTTTGGCGGAGCCTTTGTTGCTCCTAGACATTTCTACTTCACAATAACAGCACTTACAGTTGACGCACTTACAGCTCGAGCAGGACAGAAATTTGACGAACAGACTTGTTGGAAAGGTGGCATCCTATGACGGTGCCACGTTGAAAGTCACTGAGCTCTTCAACATGGGCCATTCTAATGCCATTGTTTGTCTATGGAGATTGCATTGCGGTGTGCTCGATTTTATTCACCTGTCAGCAATGGTTGTGGTGAAATAGACAAATCGACTAATTTGTCCACATAGTTTTGGCCATGTAATGTATGTGGTTGTCCACTCGAGTGAAATTGAATAAATCATGGGAAATAAATTCAGGCTACTTTACATCTAATTTTCTTTGTAATTGCACTCAGACTATCTTTCAGGTTCCTCAAGCCACCAACCTCTCTCAGAACTTTTAAATCCTGGTAATGAGTAGAAATGTTGATGTTCACCTCAAGTATGAAGACATATTGCTTTTTTCAAATGTTCAGAGAAGGTTGAAAAACATTCAGACCATGAAATTTGAGAAAAAAAGAAAAAAAAGAAGAAAAAAACAGAGTGGGTAAAGCCAGGTTTACTGTGAGTCATCGTTTAAGATGAAGGGAAAAGTTATTTTTAATGGCAGTTTCTGCTTTTCTCCTGGGTAACCAGCAATCGACTGGTTATTGAGGGCCACACTCAGTGGGAGCTGGATAAAATAATGGCATAGACTTACCGTCCAAAAGCACACTCTTCTGTAATAAAGACTTGGCAAGGGTAGTGCTCACGATTGGTGCTTTTGGAGGACGGATCGGTTTCAGTTCGATTATGAAAAAAGAATCATGGTTTTTGAATTATTATTTTTTTCATTAAATGCACCTTGCATATTGTACGTTGAATGCTGTAACAACACAATAAAACAATTAATACAAGTTCCATGATGATAGTGACCACCCATTACTGCTCACAATGGCTTGCGAAAGTATTCACCCCCATTGGCATTTTTCCTATTTTGTTGCCTTACAACCTGGAATTAAAATAGATTTTTTGGGGGGTTTGTATCATTTGATTTACACAACATGCCTACCACTTTGAAGAGGCAAAATATTCACCAATTTGGACAATTTTGTGTATGTCCATTACATGAAACCCAAATAAAAATCTATTTAAATTACAGGTTGTATTGCAAAAAAAATTGAAAAATGCAAAGGGGGATGAATACTTTTGCAAAGCACTGTAATTGAGGTAATATGTTCATGTAGGTAGAGTTAAAGTTACTATGCATAGATAATAAACAGAGAGTAGCAGCAGCGTAAAAGAGGGTCTGGATAGCCCTTTGATTAGCTGTTCAGGAGTCTTATGGCATGGGGGTAGAAGCTGTTAAGAAGCCTTTTGGACCTAGACTTGGCACTCCGGTACCGCTTGCCGCACCGTAGCAGAGAGAACAGTCCATGACTAGGCTGGCTGGAGACTGACAATTTTTAGGGCCTTCCTCTAACACCACCTGGTATAGAGGTCCTGAATAGCAGGAAGCTTGGCCCCAGTAATGTACTGGGCCATACGCACTACCCTCTGTAGTGCCTTGTGGTCGGTGGCCGAGCAGTACCAGGCAGTGATGCAACCAGTCAGGATACTCTCTATAGTGCAGCTGTAGAACCTTTTGAGGATTAGAGGACCCATGCCAAATCTTTTCAGTCTCCTGAGGGGGAATAGGCTTTGTCATGCACTCTTCATGACTATCTTAGAGTGTTTGGACCATGATAGTTTGTTGGTGATGTGGACACGAAGGAACTTGAAGCCCTCAACCTGCTCCACTACAGCCCCATCAATGAGAATGGGGCGTGCTTGGTTCTCCTTTTCCTGTAGTCCACAATCCACAAACTGAGCACGCACCCCTGAGGGTCCCTGTGTTGAGGATCAGCGTGGCGGATGTGTTGTTACCTACCATTACTACCTGGGGGCGGCCCATCAGGAAGTGCAGGATCCAGGTGCAGAGGGAGGTGTTTAGTCCCAGGGTCCTAAACTTAGTGATGAGCTTTGAGGGCACTATGGTGTTGAACCCTGAGCTGTCGTCAATAAAAAGCAGTCTCAAATAGGTATTCCTTTTGTCCAGGTCGGGAAAGGCAGTGTGGAGTGCAATAGAGATTGCATCATCTGTGGATCTGTTGGGGTGGTATGCAAATTGGAGTGGGTCTAGGGTTTCTGGGATAATGGTGTTGATGTGAGCCATGACAAGCCTTTCAAAGCACTTCATGGCTACAGTCGGTAGTCATTTAGGCAGGTTACCTTAGTGACTATGGTGCTCTGCTTGAAACATGTTGGTATTACAGACTCAGTCAGGGACAGGTTGAAAATGTCAGTGGAAACACTTGCCAGTTGGTCAGCACATGCTCAGAGAACACATCCTGGCCCTGAGGCCTTGTGAATGTTGACCTGTTTAAAGGTCTTTACTCACATCAGCTACGGAGAGCGTGAATACACAGTCGTCCGGAACAGCTGATGCTCTCATGAATGCTTCAGTGTTGCTTGCCTCAAAGTCACTGGGCAGCTCAAGGCTGTGCTTCCCTTTGTAGTCTGTAATAGTTTGCAAGCCCTGCCGCATCCGACGAGCGTCGGAGCCGGTGTAGTACGATTCAATCTTAGTCCTGTATTGACGCTTTGCCTGTTTGATGGTTTGTCGGAGGGCATAGCGGGATTTCTTATAAGCTTCTCCTTGAAAGTGGCAGCTCTACCCTTTAGCCCAGTGCGGATGCTGCCTGTCATCCATGACTTCTGGTTGGGGTATTTACGTACGGTCACTGTGGGGACGACGTCATCAATGCACTAATTGATGAAGCCAGTGATTGATGTGGTGCACTCCTCAATGCAATCAAAAGAATCCCTGAACATATTCCAGTCTGTGCTAGCAAAACAGTTCTGTAGCTTAGCATCTGCTTCCTCTGAACACTTGCTTTTTGACTGAGTCACTGGTGCTTCCTGCTTTTGTTTTTGTTTGTAAGCAGGAATCAGGAGGATAGAATTATGGTCAGATTTTCCAAATGGAGAGTGAGGGAGAGCTTTGTATGGGTCTCTGTGTGTGGAGTAAAGGTGGTCTAGAGTTTTTTCACTCTGGTTGCACATTTAACATGCTGGTAGAAATGAGGTCAAACTTATTTCAGTTTGTCTGCATTAAAGTCCCCAACCCCTAGGAGCGCCGCCTTTGGATGATCGTTTTCCTGTTTGCTTATGGCCGTATACAGCTCATTGAGTATGGTCTTAGTGCCATTATAGGTTTGTGGTGGTATGTAGACAGCTACGAAAAATACAGATGAAAACTCTCTTGGTAAATAGTGTGGTCTACAGCTTATCATGAGATACTCTACCTCAGGCGAGGAAAACCTTGAGACTTCCTTAGATTTTGTGCACCAGCTGTTGTTTACAAATATACATAGACCACCCTTGTTTTACCAGAGGCTGTTCTATCCTGCCGAAAAAGCTTAAAACCTGTCAGCTGTATGTTATTCATGTTGTGGTCCATATCTCCATATATATAGTAGCCAGGTTAAAGAAGGATTTTTTAGCCTTAAGACAATTGAGACATGGATTGTGTATGTGTGCCATTCAGAGGTGAATGGGCTATACAAAAGATTTACGTTCCTTTGGACGGGGTATGGTAGTAGGTGCCAGCCTCATCGGTTTGAGTGTGTCAAGAACTGCAACACTGCTGGGTTTTTAACATCTACAGTTTCCTGTGTGTATCAAGAATGGCCCACCATAAAAAGGACATCCAGCCAACTTGACACTGTGGGATGCATTGGAGTCAACATGGGCCAGCATCCCTGTGGAACACTTTTGACACCTTCTGGAGTTCATGCCCCAAAGAATTGAGGCTGTGGGCAAAAGGGGGTATAACTCGATATTAGGAAGGTGTTCCTAATGTTTTGTGCACTCAGTGTATTTTCCCACCTACATTCCCCGTCTATTTGTTTCCAAAATTGCTGTCCTGGTTTCAAACTCCACTATCTATTTCTCATCTTTTCTTCTGTACTGCTCTTAGTCATGCAGACATGCATTCTAATTGACACCGGGAAACTTTACAGACATACAGTATAATACAGCCATCCCAATGCCCCTTCAAATAAATCTGTCATCAGCAGAACCTTTGACCTCTTTCCTCCAGGTCCTCTGCTATGGCTAAAAATTGAATGATTAAAGAGACGGTGAGGTCAGCAATGTGTGATGATTACTTAAATCCCCATTGAGAGCAAACGGAAAGCAAATTGTAGCATCACTGATGCAACCTGGGGAATACATGTGGGAAAGACTGACAAGCAGTTTGACACATAACTAAGTGCTTGAATAATTTTCTTGCACCTACTTATATTAGTGTCCTCTTGGATGTGTGTGTGTATGATTGCGTGTGTGCTTATTTGTGTGCTGGTTTGGGGCTGTTGGTTTGGGGCGATCAGGGGGCTGCCTCACCGCTGCATTAGATTTCGAGAGGATTTGATCAAATTTGTGATTTAAAAAGTGTACTATCACCTTAGGGGAGCCTTAGAGAAAGAGAGGAGCGCAGGAAGGGCAACCTTGTGTTGTTCTGAGCTGCTGATAAGGAAACAGCCTCTACAGTAAGTGAACTAAATGAGAAATAGTGCCGGCACAGCTGTTGTTCCATTAAGGGCCCCCTGAGGAGGCTGTAAAGCGGAATGCAGGAAAAGATGGTGCTCACAATGTGCCCACAGACCTTGCCACGTCTGCTACTCAATCACACCTTTCATTCTGTGTGGCCCTAATCTTGTAAGATAACGAATTATTGATACTTTCATGCCATTCATTATTCATTTATGGATCTGGACACCTATTTTCAGATGGGTCCCTATCCTATGAGGCTTTGCAATAATGTGTCATTTCCAAAACAGTTGCTGTGGCAGCAGGTCTGTTGTACAGCTCAATACATGCCTGGTGGAGATCCTGGAGGAGAGAGACTGTAATTAGTAATAGGCCTAGGTGAGGAGAAGTCTTGCATTCATGTTTTGGCCAGCCTCTAACGGCTTTGGCGTGAATGCGCGTCAGTCAGTTTCATTCACAGCACATAGGGTGGCTCTGATGTTTAGAGAGCTTTTTCAGACCATTCATGTTCTCAGTTCAAAGCAATTGTATGACTCATTCCCTTAGCAATAACCCTTGCCAGAAGCCAGCCATACCCCCTTTATTCCTCTGCTGGTATTTGCATATATCAATATTTGATGAATACATCAGAAACACAATATTTACTGTAAATATGCTTTGTTACGTAGAACAAGTCAGTTCCCTCTTTACATCAGAAAAACAGATCAGGTATTATATATATCCCCCCCATTTCTGAGAACCCAGCACTCTTCATATTGTACTCGCCACGCTTGGTCAACCATTAACAATGTTTCCAATTGGTTATTTCTTTAATAATAAGCCATTATTCTTGAGTACTTGTACTCTTCTGTGGTTCTATGTGTGTGATGAGTGACCGAGATGTGAACTCATAGCCTTACACTAAGACCTGAATACCATCTCCCTTGACATTTTGTGCTAGTTTAAAGAGCAAATAAAAATATATATAATAGCTCAGCATGTTTCCAGAGAAGTCTACATGCTATTGTTGATTTTTTTCTCCATAACAGCAAGACAATTTTACCCGTGCTCAAATACTGTACCAAACTGTGATGTACCAAGGCAGCTACTATATACAGTAAGTTATATGGCCAGATAGGTCTAGTTGGCTCCAGAGTGGCACAGCAGTCTAAGGCACTGCATCTCAGTGTAAGAGGTGTCACTACAGTCCCTGGTTTGAATCCAGGTTGTATCACATCCAGCCGTGATTGGGAGTCCCATAGGGAGGCGCACAATTGGCCCACCGTCGTCCGGGTTAGGTCGTCATTGTAAATACAAATTTGTTGACTTGACTAGCTAGTTAAATAAAGATTCTCTTAAAAAGCCCAGCAGTTCATGTCAGTACCAGTAATGCAGAGCCGTGAAAATGTATTTGCCCCCTTTCTGATTCTCTACTTTTGCATATTTTTGATATTTAATGTTATCAAATCTTCAACCAAAACCTAAAATTAGATAAAGGGAACCTGACACTACATTCCACAGTAAAAACCTGTGAACGGTCAAGCATGGTGGTGGTAGTGTGATGGTTTGGGGATGTTTTGCTGCCTCAGGACCCACCCACAAATATTGCTGAGTTAAAGTAGTTCTGCATAGAGGAGTGGGCCAAAATTCCTACACAGCGATGTGAGAGAATGATCAACAACTACAGGAAGCGTTTGGTTGGAGTCATTGCAGGTAAAGGTGGCACAACCAGTTATTCAGTGGAATTATTTTTTCACACAAGGGCATTGGGTGTTGCATAACTTTGTTTATGAAATAAGTATGTAATTGTTGCGTTCTGTTCTCTCAGGTTATCTAATATTAGGTTTTGGTTGAAGATCTGATAACATTCAGTATCAAAAATGTGCTAAAGTAGAGAACATTTTAAAGGGGGCAAATTATTTTTCACGCCACTGTTTTCATCTGCAGCAGCATTGACTCTGACAACGCCTTTGCATTTCAGTCGGATCAGTGTCTTTCATCTGTTAGGATCATCTCAGTCAGCCTAGTTTTCAGCCTCAACAACGATATGTTGTCTGTATTTATGTTTTTTTCTTCTCCTCTTTGTGCCTCCCAACTCCCATCAGACCGAGGCTATTTTACACACCAGATCCATTTAGATCGATCTTGCAGAAATGAGTCAGTCTGGCACGGCCCCCAAGGGAACCTGGCTCCATCACTCTCTCCTTTCGCTCTCCTTCCCCTCACTTTGTGGAAAAATACAGTGGTTTAATTATAGCCCAACACAAACACAACATAGACACATTACTGGTAGCAGTAACGTTACTCATTTGGCGCAGTCTTAAGAATCAAACATATCGGATGCTTTCTTTCTCAGTCTCCACATCGATACACATGCTTAGCTTGAAAGTGTCATATGTGGCCCCCTGCTGCTTCTCAGTATGCTTGTCAGTATGCCTCACTCCCACTACAAACAAGATTCCGAAGCCTCTCAATGCCATTCTTTACCACAGATGATAAAGACAGGAGGATAACAGGAGATGGAGGTAGACAAAAAAAGCATACAAATACATTTGATGCAGAGTGCTCTATAGATTTGGACAGGCTGCAGCAACGGTACCTGAATTATTTAGCCCACCCTGGGTCTCCATGAGCGGGGAGGAGCGAAAAAGCGTGCAGGAAGCACTGCTGGGGACTAGCGCCTGCAATGGGGTTTTCAGGAGAGCCAGAACTCCAGATCGGGAGTGATATGGCACTTGGGGTGAAGACTCAGACAGGGTTAAAGCGGGGATTTAGTGTACAAGGCTCCCCACATGTCCCTGGTATTGCTGCAGCATCTAAAGTACACAATTTCCCACGGTCATTTAGTCAAGCACCTCCGGCTGTGATTTGGTTATCCTCTCTCCAAGAGTGCTGTGATCTTACAAGGCTGCACCCCCTCAATCATATGATGGAGGGAGGAATAGAGAGATAGCGGGCGAGAGGAAAGAATAGAGATAGATAGAGGGAGAGGCGGGAGGGAGGGAGAGACAGAGGCCAGCCTGGTCTCATAGACTAGATGTAACATATTACATTACACTCAAATTACATAAAAGAGAAGGTGACATAAAGGGCAATTCCTTCACTTTTCAAACTCATATTCATTACCTCCAGCACCATACCAGTGTCGACATACAGTGGGGCAAAAAAGTAATTAGTCAGCCACCAATTGTGCAAGTTCTCCAACTTAAAAAGATGAGAGGCCTGTAATTTTCATCATAGGTACACTTTAACTATGACAGACAAAATAAGAAAAAAAATCCATTGTGGGATTTTTAATGAATTTATCTGCAGATTATGGTGGAAAATAAGTATTTGGTCAATAACAAAAGTTTCTCAATACTTTGTTATATACCCTTTGTTGGCAATGACAGAGGTCAAACGTTTTCTGTATGTCTTCACGAGGTTTTCACACACTGCTGGTATTTTGGCCCATTCCTCCATGCAGATCTCGTTTAGAGCAGTGATGTTTTGGGGCTGTTGCTGGGCAACACGGAATATCAACTCCCTCCAAAGATTTTCTATGGGGATGAGATCTGGAGACTGGCTAGGCCACTCCAGGACCTTGAAAGGCTTCTTACGAGCCACTCCTTCGTTGCCCGGGCGGTGTGTTTGGGATCATTGTCATGCTGAAAGACCCAGCCACGTTTCTTCTTCAATGCCCTTGCTGATGGAAGGAGGTTTTCATTCAAAATCTCACGATACATGGCCCCATTCATTCTTTCCTTTACATGGATCAGTCGTCCTGGTCCCTTTGCAGGAAAACAGCTCCAAAGCATGATGTTTCCACCCCCATGCTTCACAGTAGGTATGGTGTTCTTTGGATGCAACTCAGCATTCTTTGTCCTCCAAACACGACAAGTTAAATTTTTACCAAAAAGTTATATTTTGGTTTCATCTGACCATATGACATTCTCCCAATCTTCTTCTGGATCATCCAAATGCTCTCTAGCAAACTTCAGATGGGCCTGGACATGTACTGGCTTAAGCAGGGGGACACGTCTGGCACTGCAGGATTTGAGTCCCTGGTGGCGTAGTGTGTTACTGATGGTAGGCTTTGGTACTTTGGTCCCAGCTCTCTGCAGGTCATTCACTAGGTCCCCCCGTGTGGTTCTGGGATTTTTCCTCACCGTTCTCGTGATCATTTTGACCCCACGGGGTGAAATCTTGCGTGGAGCCCCAGATCGAGGGAGATTATCAGTGGTCTTGTATGTCTTCCATTTCCTAATAATTGCTCACACAGTTGATTTCTTCAAACCAAGCTGCTTACCTATTGCAGATTCAGTCTTCCCAGCCTGGTGCAGGTCTACAATTTTGATACTGGTGTCCTTTGACAGCTCGTTGGTCTTGGCCATTGTGGAGTTTGGAGTGTGACTGTTTGAGGTGGTGGACAGGTGTCTTTTATACTGATAACAAGTTCACAGAGGTGCCATTAATACAGGTAATGAGTGGAGGACAGAGAAGCCTCTTAAAGAAGAAGTTACAGGTCTGTGAGAGACAGAAACCTTGCTTGTTAGTAGGAGACCAAATACTTATTTTCCACCAAAATTTGCAAATAAATTCATTCAAAATCCTACAATGTGATTTTCAGGATTTTTTTTCTCATTTTGTCTGTCATAGTTGAAGTGTACCTATGATGAAATTTACAGGCCTGTCATCTTTTTAAGTGGGAGAACTTATACAATTGGTGGCTCACTAAATACTTTTTTGCCCCACTGTATGTGAAAATGGCACTTTTCTATTAATTGTGGTTAAAAAGATAATAAAGGTCCTAAAAAATATTTATCTGGGACATTACAGGGTAGGATTACAAGTAAGAAAAACTGTGATTTTCAAAATTAGTTTCTCGTCAGAGGGAGGGTATTTACTTGCCTCCCACATCACTGTGATAGAGGTCGGGCACCGCAAGCTATAAGACCAGGCTTTTTATTTTGTCGTGGACAACGAAGAGAGAACAAGTGTGTTAGATAACTGTTGAGTGTGTATTTTACAGATTGCTTTGGGGCAGGCTACGTCCCTACAGTAGCCTGTTAAGGGTTTAGGAATAAACCGTTTGATTCAAGAGCTTGATCCTATGCCCTGGAAATTTGTTTATTCATGATCTTTTGAGGTCATTACATAGTTGTCAGAAGTAAAAAGTACAATTGAGCTAGCTGGCTGACTACCGTGGCTAGCTACGCAGATTAGCCTAGCGTTGAAAGGGGACTGAAAATGCATTGAGGTGGCCCGTGAGCAAAGGAAGCGGTAGAGGACGATCACGGAAATGGGAGTGCTTATGGATGGACATCGGAGGATCAGGTCGAGGAGTCTTGCGAGGACATCGGGGCACAAGACCCACTTGAGAGCGGTCGCTATATGGATGGCAGCTGAAACGGCATGGGTGCATCTTCGTCTCCACTTCGCGCAGATTCTGGTGGGCGAAACGAAGTTGTGATGTTGATGCTGCATGACGGGAAGGCTGGGGCTCAGAATGTAAACAAACATGGTACGCCCAGTCCCCGGTCGCATCCGTAGCTGTTAAGACCCCAAAGTAGTCCGTTAAAGTGGATTGGGGAGCTTTTCTTGCCCAGTTTGAACTTTTAGCTTATTCAGGGGGGTGGTCGGATGAAGATAAGACACTTCAGCTAGTTTGTACCTCACAGATGATCTCTGTCATGTTTGATATTGATTAATTCAGAGGACAGACGTGGTTATGGGACTTGAGTTGGGGCACTGGAGAGGCACTTTGGACATTGTTTACAACCTGGGCTGCTACGCTCCGAACTGAGTAATAGACACAGGCAGCTTGGAGAATTGCTATGGGTGCTTCGTACACAGACCCGGGTGGCTCATCCTGCATCATTACAGAAAGCCTTGGAAATGGCTTTGGAGAGGGAGATTCTGTGTACTGGGGCTTCAGTGGGGGCGTGTGGAGATACACCCACTGTTCTGGCTGTGGTGCAGAGCATGGGTGGCTGAAATTACTGAACTCATTCATGCAGTAACACTACAGACAACACGCAACAAGCACTCTGGCTCCATAGTTTGTTGGGGGTGTGGCCCCATGTCTCCCAGAGCTCAGGGAAATGGCTTGGGGTCCACATAGATGGGGCAGTGCTGACCCCTGGCTCTCTTTCCCAAACCCCACCATCACCATGAATTGTACAATGGCACAGACGGGGGAGCAAGGCTCCAGTTCCCCCAGAAGCAGCCGACTGCATGCAGATGGAGCCTGTTATAGTGGTGGGCTGGACCTGTGTTAGGATCTTTTGTCACGTCCCTGTCATTGTGGAAGGGGTGCCCTGCTCTGCCTTGGTGTACACTTGGTCCACAGTAACATTGTTGAGACCGGATATTGTACCAGGTTGGACTGAATTAGAACTGTGTGGCTCTGCACAGTCACAGTTGAGCTGGCATCCATGAAAAGGAACAGGGTAATTACACTTACAGTAGGGGCAGGATTATGTGTAATCTTGTGTGTGTTGCAACTGTGCAGGACCTCTGTGTCCTGGGGTGGACTTGGTTAGGAGCACAGGCTGCCAGCTAGACCTAGACGGGCACACACTGAGCTGGCCTGCAGTCTCCATGGCCCCCCTTAATGTGACATTCACACTGGCCAGGAACCCCCTTACTCAGGCTGTCAAGGCAGCAGAGACCCAGGAGGGGACACTGTAGTGAGCGAGATAATGGGGAGGTACTGTGATGGTCTTGACCCCTAGCAGCAGGAACAGCTGTGACAGTTGCTGTTTGAGTTCAGAGACATCTTTCCTCTGAGTGAGGAGGATATGGGTCAGACCCATCAAAATGCATCCCCGCCGTATCCCGCTGGCCTCAAACTACAGGATGTTTGTACAGGGCTTCTTCAGCATTTCCGCCTGCTGCCAAAGGACCAGGCCTACACATGGACAGCAGAGTGCAAGGAGGCCTTCAACACCCTCAAGCATGTACTGATTGAGGCCCCTGTGCTCGTCCCCTCTGACCTCACCTTACCCTTTATCCTGGACACAGATGCGAGCAATGTGGGCATGGGTGGAGTGCTGGCCCAGGTGGGGCCAGAGGGGATGAGAGTGGTGGCGTACTTCAGAAAAGGATTCAACAAACACGAGCACCGCTACTGTGACACCCAGCGAGAGCTCCTCACTATAGTGGAGTCTATCAAACACTTCAAATAATACCTGTATGGACTGCCCTTCACTGTAAGGACTGACCACTCCGCTCTCCAGTTGTGTATGTCTTTCAAAGAGGATGGTTGGGCGTATAACGTGAACGTCTAGCAATCCAAAGGTTGCCTGTTTGAGCCTCATCACGGACTACTTTAGGAATTTAGCAACTTTGTTATTTCTTACAAATTTTTGCTACATTGCAACTACTTAGCATATTAGCTAACCCATCCCCTAACCCAAACCCTAACCCCTAGCCTAGCATTAGCCACCTAGATAATAACATTTGCACAAAATGTTATTACGGGGCCACTTGTCCACTGTATTTATTAGATGTTTAACCTTGCTCTTTTGTTTGAGTTACATCCCTGTGTGTCTTGTATACGTGTTTGTTTTGCCTTTCATGGCATGTTGTGTAATTTGGATGACGTATTACAACCCCGCTATTACGTATTCCTGCGCCTGTCTCCAATCATTTATACAACGTGACACACACTAACAAATATTAGTTTACTATAGAATACTACAGTGCTTACTATACAATTCTGTAGTAAACTGTAGAATATTATACTACAAATTGTAGTATCCCACAATCATGTGTATTAGTTACTATAGAATGTTGTAGAATACCATAGTCAATACTATGCGATTATCCCCCCCCCCCAAAACACTGTAGTAAATATTACAGCAATGTCTGCGAGAAAACTACACGTCTTGCATATAACCTGCCCATTCCCCTCCTCCATATCCCAATTTGTGCCACCCATACTGCAAATAAGGAAACTTCATGCTAAATATAGACCTTATATTGTGTTCCCCTCACTTTACAGAAAATACCTACCTACCTACATACAGGTCATGGAACATTTGCTATTTTAGTATTTCTTCAGTAGGTTCTCAAGGAGAAAGCCTCCCCTTCTATGTCAATGATAATACAACAAAAAACAACATTAAATACTAAGTAATGTCCACAAAAACACAGGAGTAAATACCACAGTCCACAAAAATACTACAGTATATTCCAGTTTGCAAAGAACCTACATGAATTAATTTAGTATATATCATACTGAACAAAAATATAAATGCAACATGTAGTGTTGGTCCCATGATGAGCTGAAATCCCAGAAATGTTCCACATTTATTATTTTTTTACATTTTAGTCATTTATCAGACACTCTTATACATAGTGACTTACATATTTTTTTAAGCATTTTTTTTCTCCATACTAGTCCCCATGTGAATTGAACCCACAACTTCAGTGTTGCAAACACCATGTGCTACCAGTTGAGCCACATGGGACCATTGACCTGACAGATGTGGCATATCAAGAAGCTGATTAAATAGCATAATTATTACACAGGTGCACCTTGTGCTAGGGACAATAACAGGCCCTCTAAACTGTGCAGTTTTGTCACACAACAGAATGCCACAGATGTCTCAAGTTGAGGGAGCGTTCAATTAGCATGCTGACTGCACGAATGTCCAACAGAGCTGTTGCCAGAGAATGTAATGTTAATTTCTCTACCAGAAGCCGACGCCAACATCATCTTAGAGAATTTGGCAGTACGTCCAAACGGCCCCAAAACTGCAGATCACGTGTAACCACACCAGCCCAGGACCTCCACATCCGGCTACTTCACCTGTGAGATCGTCTGAGGAGTATTTCTATATGTAATAAGCCCTTTAGTGGGGAATAACAAAATCTGATTTTCTGGGCCTGGCTCCCCAGTGGGTGGATGTGCCCCTGCCCAGTCATGTGAAATCCATGATTAATTAATTTAAAATTTACTGATTTCTTTGAAATTGTTGCGTTCGCATTTTTGCTCAGTATATATATATATATATAATTTTTTTTTTACTACAGTATTTATACTATATACTGCAGTATACATTGTAGTGTTTTTGCTGACTTTAATCCATAAAAAGACTACAGTGAATAAAATAGTACTAATACTCCTCCAAGTGCGTATGATGTTTATGATGTTTATGATAGAGCAGCAGCAGCAGCTCACAAGGAGAGAGAGGTTTTTGAGACAGATGGAATCTGAGACCATATCAGCCCTGTCTGAGATGAGCACACGTCTGCCATTCACAAGGAATATAGAAGAACAGCCGGTGAGGGATTACACAGTGACGAAGAGGGACGAGGTTATCCTGCTCAAACACAGAGCTGAGCTCGGTTGACCTGAAGGTATGAGAGAAAGCAGCATGCCATTCCTAATCGAATCAAATCAAATTTCCTTGGTCACATACCCGTGTTTAGCAGATGCTATTGCAGGCGTAGCGAAATGCTTGTATCTCTAGCTCCACCAGTGCAGTAATAGCCAACAAGTAATATCTAACAATTACACAACAATACACACAATACGCACAAATCTAAGGAAGGGAATGGAATTAAGAATTTTATAAATATTCGGACGAGAATTGTCAGAGCGGCATAGACTAAGATACGGTAGAATAAAATAGAATACAGTATATACAGTCGTATGGAAAAGTTTGGGCACCCCTCTGAGGCTGCATAATAATTTACTCTGTCGTCACAGACAATGATCACAGTGACCCTTGTCATTCTGTTGATTTGAATACCTGTAACTACTTAGCACTGATTAATTGGAACACACAATTGGTTTGGTGAGCTCATTAAGCCTTGAACTTCATAGACAAGTGCAACTCTGAAGAGTGGCAACATGGGGGCCTCAAAACAACTCTCAAATGACCTGAAAACAAAGATTGTTCAACATTATGGTTTAGAGGAAGGATACAAAGAGCTATCGCAGGGATTTAAGCTGTCAGTGTCCACTGTGAGGAAATGGAAGACCACAGGCACAGTTCTTGTTAAGGCCAGAAGTGGTAGGCCAAGTAAAATATCAGAGAGGCAAAGGCGAAGGATGGTGAGAACGGTCAAACAGCCCACAGACCACCTCCAACGACCTACAACATAATCTTGCTGCAGATGGTGTCACTGTGAATCGTTCAACAATTCAGCGCACTTTGCACAAGGAGAAGCTGTATGGGAGAGTGATGTGGAAGAAGCCTTTTCTGAACACACGCCACAAACAGAGTCGCTTGAGGTATGCAAACGCACATTTGGACAAGTCAGCTTCATTTTGGAATAATGTGCTGTGGACTGATTAAACAAAGATTGAGTTATTTGGTCATAACAAGGGATGTTATGCATGGCGGCAAAAGAACACAGCGTTCCAAGAAAAAAACTTGCTACCCACAGTAAAATTTGGTAGGGGTTCCATCATGCTTTGGGTCTGTGTGGCCAGTGCCGGTACTGGGAATCTTGTTAAAGTTGAGGGTCGCATGGATTCCACTCAATATCAGCAGATTCTTAGGAATAATGTTGAAGAATCAGTCACAAAGTTGAAGTTACGCCGTGGCTGGATATTTCAACAAGACAACGACCCAAAACACTGCTCAAAATCTACCCGGTCATTTATGCAGAGGAACAAGTACAATGTTCTGGAATGGCCATCCCAGACCCCAGACCTGAATATCATTGAGAATCTGTGGGATGATTTGAAGCGGGCTGTCCATGCTCGGCAACCATCAAACCTAACTGAACTGGAGATGTTTTGTAAGGAGAAATGGTCCAAAATACCTTCATCCAGAATCCAGACACTCATTAGAGGCTATGGGAAGCGTCTAGAGGCTGTTATTTTAGCAAAAGGAGGCTCTACTAAATATTGATGTGATTTTTTCTATTGGGGTGCCCAAATGTATGCACCTGTCTAATTTTGTTTTGATGCATATTGCACATTTTCTGTTAATCCAATAAACCTAATTTCACTACTGAAATATTACTGTGTACATCAGTTATTTGACAGACCAAAATTAAATTGCTGATCCAAACACCCAATTATTTATAAATGGAAATCATGGAAATTGTCAGGGATACCCAAACTTTTTCATGCAACTGTACATATTAGATGAGTAATGCAAAATATGTAAACATTATTAAAGGGACTAGCGGTCCAATATTAAAGTGGCCAGTGATTTCAAGTCTATGTATATAGGGCAGCGGGCTCTAATGTGCTAGTGATGGCTATTTCATATGTTTTTCAGTCCTTGGGTCCCAGCTTTGAGGCACCTGTACTGACCTCTGGATGATAGTGGGGTGAGTAGGCAGTGGCTCGGGTGGTTCTTGATGATCTTTTTGGCCTTCCTGTGACGTCGGGTGCTGTAGGTGTCCTGGAGGGTAGCTAGTTTGCCCCTAGTGATGTGGTGGGCAGACCGCACCACCCTCTGGCGAGCCCTGCGGTTGCTGACGGTGCACTTGCCATAGCAGACAGCAATACAGCCCGACAGGATGCTCTCAATTGTGCATCTGTAAAGGTTTGTCAGGGTTTTAGGTGACAAGCCAAATTTCTTCTGCCTCCTGAGGTTGAATAGGCACTGTTGCACCTTCTTCACCACACTGTCTGTGTGGGTGGATCAGTTTGTCAGTGATGTGTACGCAGAAGAACTTGAAGCTTTCCACCTTCTCCACTGCGGTCCCATCAATGTGGATAGGGTGGTGCGTGCTCAGCCCCCTCCTGTACTCCCTTTGCTGTGTCCTGAAGTTTATGACTAGCTCCTTTGTTTTATTGATGTTGAGTGAGAGGTTATTTTCCTGGCGAAGGATCAGCGAAGTGGAGGTGTTGTTTCCTACCTTCACAACCTGAAGGTGGCCTGTCAGGAAGTCCAGGACCAAGTTGCACTGGGCAGAGTTCAGACCCAGGGTCTCAAGCTTAATGATGAGCTTGGAGAGTACTATGGCGTTGAATGCTTAGCTATAGTCAATGAAAAGCATATGTATTCCTTTTGTCCAGAAGGGAAAAGGCAGTGCGATGGTGATTGCAACATCTGTGGATCTATTTGGTCGGTATGCAAATTTAAGCGGGTCTAGGATGTCAGGTAATAGAGGTGATATGATCCTTGACTAGTCTCTCAAAGCACTTCATGATGACAGAAGTGAATGCTACAGGGCGATAGTCATTTAGTTCAGTTACCTTTGCTTTCTTGGGTACAGGAACAATAGTGCCTATCTTGAAGCATGTGGGGACAGCAGACTGGGAGAGATTGAATATGTCCGTAAACACTCCAGTCAGCTGAGTTGCACATGCTCTGTTGATGCGGGCAGGGATGCCGTCTGGGCTGGCAGCCTTGCGAGGGTTAACAATCTTAAATGTCTTACTTACATCGGCCACGGAGAAGGAGAGCCCACAGTCCTTGGTAGTGGGCCAAGTCGGTGGCACTTTGTTATCCTCAAAGTGGGCGAAGAATGCGTTTAGCTTATCCAGAAGCAATACGTCGGTGTCCGTGAAGTGGCTGGTTATCCTTTTGTAGTCCGTGATTACCTGTAGACCCTGCCACATACGTCTCATTCTGAGCCGTTGAATTGCGACTCCACTATATCTATACTTACGTTACGCCTGTTTGATTTCCTTACGGAGGGAATAACTGTTTGTATTCCCAGTAACCTTGCCATCATTAAATGCGGTGGTTCGCATTTAATGCTGCCATCTATCCATGGTTTCAGGTTAGGGTAGGGTTTAAGTCACAGTGGGTACATCATCTCCAATACAATTCTTGATAAACTCAGTCACAGTCTTGAAGCGTGGATTCCGATTGGTCAGACTAGCATTGAATAGTCCTTAGCACGGGTACATCCTGTTTGTGTTTCTACCTTTAGGAAGGGAGGAGCAAAATGGAGTCACGATCAGATTTGCCAAAGGTTTGTCTTTGTTAAAATCCCCAGCTTCAATAAATGCAGATTAATGATATGTGGTTTCCAGTTTGCATAAAGTCCAGTGAAGTAATTTGAGGGCCGCCGTGGTATCTGCTTGAGGGGAAATATACATTGCTGTGACTATAACTGAAGAGAATTCTTATTCAGAATTCAGAATTCAGAATTCTCTTCAGTCGGCATTTGACTTTAAGGTATTCTAGGTCGGGTGAACAGAAGGACTTAAGTTCCTGTATGGTATTAAAATCACACCATAAAAAGTTATTAATAAAACATACAGTTGATGTCAGGACCCGGTTTCGAACCTGGGTCTCCGGAGTGAGAAACAGTCACTTAACCAACTGAGCCACGAATAGACAGCAGAACCCAGAAGATGAGGCAGATACAGCAGTACTTAAGACGGTGTATTTAATAAAGAAAAAATCCTAAAATACAAAAAATGGCAAATCCAAAAGGTGGTAGGTAAAACACAAAAAGACCTCAAAAGAAACTCACCAAAAATAAACAAAAACAAAAAACAGAATACCACAAGAACGTCACCCGGAATTGACAAGAGCACACAGAACACTAGGGCAGGGTGCTAACATACAAACACAGAGCACAGAACTGAGGGAAACAAAGGGTTTAAATACAATCAGGGGAAACGAGACACAGGTGCAAATAATAATGGGGATCAAGGGAAAAACATAGGGACAAAAAGCACAATGGGGGCATCTACTGACCAAAACCCGGAACAACCCTGGCCAAATCCTGACAGAATCCCCCCTAGGAATGGCTCCTGACGTTCCTACCAGCTCTCTCAGGGTGGAGGACCCTGAACTGACGAATGAGGTCAGGGTCCAGGATGTCTTTGGCAGGAACCCAGGAGCGCTCCTCAGGACCGTAGCCTTCCCAGTCCACCAGATACTGCCAGGACCGCTGCACCCGGCGGGAATCCAGTATCCGGTGGACGGTATTGGCCTCCAATGACACAAGGTCTGTCTGCGGGACAAGGGGAGAAAAAACAACAGGTTTTAACAATGACACATGAAATGTGGGATTAATCTTAAGGGATCTGGGTAAGTGTAGGCGATAAGAAACTGGGTTAACTCTCCTGGCAACCTTGAAGGGACCGATGTATTTTTGGGACAGCTTGCGAGACTCCACCCGTAGAGGTAAGTCTCTTGTGGAGAGCCAGACTCTCTGGCCGGGGCGCAGGGTAGGCCCGGGACGGCGACGTCTGTTGGCTTGTTGTTGATACCTCTGTGAGGAACGATCAGATTAAGACGGGTCTTCCTCCACATAAGCCGACAGCGTCTGACGAACCTCAAGGCTGAAGGCACTCTGACTTCTGCCTCCTGGTCCGGGAACAATGGAGGAGCATAGCCAAACTGACACTTGCGGGGACATACCAGTGGAGGAGGAGCGCAAGGTGTTGTGCGCGTATTCGGCCCAAACAATAAAGGATGACCATGTGGACGGGTTGTCACGAGTCATACATCGGAGGGTGGTTTCCAGCTCTTGATTCATCCTCTCTGTTTGGCCGTTGGACTCCGGATGGTACCCTGAAGATAGACTGGCAGAAGCCCCCATGAGTTGGCAGAAGGCCTTCCAAAACCTTGAGGCGAACTGGGGACCTCTGTCAGAAACCACATCTTGAGGAATGCCGAAGACTCGGAACACATGATTAATTACCAACTCAGCCGTTTCCTTGGCAGAAGGTAACTTAGTCAGAGGGACGAACCTGGCCGCCTTTGAAAACCTGTCGATTATGACTAGGATAGTAGTATTGCCATGGGATAGAGGAAGTCCAGTAATAAAGTCCAATGAGATATGGGACCAGGGTCTGTGGGGAACAGGTAAAGGGTGAAGGAGTCCTTGAGGGCGGAGGTGAAAGATTTGCCCTGGCAGCACACGGGGCAGGCATTGACGAAAGTGGCAACGTCTTCTCTTATGGTAGGCCACCAGAACTTACGCTGGATGAACTCCAAGGTGCGACCTACGCCCGGATGACAGGTGAGGCGAGAGGAGTGCCCCCACAGAAGGACCTGAGTCCTCACTGCCTTGGGGACAAACAACCGATTGGCAGGGCCTCCTTTAGGGTCCGGTTCGCTAGCTTGAGCACGTCTCACGGTATCCTCAACTTGCCACGAGATCGGAGCCACAATCTTAGCAGCAGGAAGGACAGGCATGTCCGTGTCATCTCGAATGGCAGGAGCGTAGACTCGGGACAGGGCATCCGGTTTGAGATTCTTCGACCCGGGCCGATAGGTGAGGATAAACTGGAATCGATTGAAGAAAAGAGACCATCTAGCTTGTCTAGAGTTCAATCGCTTCAGCTGGATATACTCCAGATTTTTGTGGTCCGTAAGCACTTGAAACGGGTGAGAAGCCCCCTCGAGCCAGTGTCTCCATTCCTTCAATGCCATCTTAACCGCTAGGAGTTCACGATCCCCCACATCGTAGTTCCTCTCAGTCGGGGTAAGCCGGTGTGAGAAGAAAGCGCACGGATGAAGCTTCTTGTCTTCACCCTCTGAGACAGGACAGCTCCAACACCAACCTCTGATGCGTCTACCTCCACCACAAATGGTTCATCCGTAGTCGGTAGTATCAGGATGGGAGCAGAGAGGATGCGCTGCTTGAGTGCTTGGAAGGCCGTCTCAGCTTCTCTTCCCCAAAAAAACCTTGCATTGCCACCTTTGGTTAAAGCTGAGAGAGGAGCTGCCACCAAACTGAAGTTCTTGATGAACTTGCGGTAAAAGTTTGTGAAGCCCAGGAAACGCTGAACATCCTTAACGGATTTGGGGGTGGGCCAATCCGCTAACCTTCCTAGGGTCCATTTGGATTCGACCGGGTTCCACTACAAATCCCAGGAATTGTACTCGGGATGAATGGAATTCACATTTTTCCGGCTTAACGTACAGATGGCTGTCCAGGAGGCGTTTGAGTACTTGTCTGACATGCTTAGTGTGTTCTTGAAGGGAGCCCGAAAAGATGAGGATGTCATCCAAGTAAAATAACACAAATATGTTAAGCATATCCCTAAGCACATCGTTTATGAGCGCTTGGAACACCGCTGGGGCGTTGGTCAGGCCGAAGGGCATCACCAAGTATTCATAGTGACCATTAGGCGTGTTGAAAGCGGTCTTCCACTCGTCACCAGGTCTGATCCGCACAAGATGGTATGCGTTCCGCAGGTCAAGCTTAGTGAAAACAATTGCTTCCTGGAGCAGCTCGAAGGCTGTGGCCATAAGGGGTAGTGGGTAACGGTTACGGACGGTTATGTCATTGAGTCCCCGGTAGTCGATGCAAGGACGTAACCCACCGTCTTTCTTGGCCACAAAGAAAAACCCTGCTCCCGCCGGGGAGGTGGATGGACGCATGAGGCCTGCTTCCAGAGCGTCCTTGATGTAGGTATCCATAGCAGCTCGTTCGGGTGGAGATAGGGAAAAGATCCGACCCCTGGGGGGCAAGTGCCCGGAAACAGGTCATGGGGCAATAAGGTCTATGGGGTGGTAGCATGGTGGCCCTCTGTTTGCTAAACACCAGTTTGAGGTCATGGTAACACTCGGGAACTCGGGTCAGGTCGATGGATTCTAAAGACTCGGGAGTAGAACTCGGGAATTCTGGAAATACAAGTAGCTTGGCACGTAGGACCCCACTGCTTGATAGTGCCCACAGACCAGTCGATGTGAGGGTTATGGCTGTGAAGCCAGGGGTATCCAAGGACGAGAGGGAACTCGGAACAGGAGATCAAATGAAAGTTCATCAATTCCTGGTGTTGTGAAACTGAAAGTCTCAAGGAGGTAGTGACATGAGTGACAAGTCCAGATCCCAAAGGCTTCCATCCAATGTAGTAACCCTCATGGGGTCACTTAGAGGTTCAGAGGGAACGCCATTCTCCTTCGCCCAGACACCATCCATGAAGTTACCTGCGGCTCCAGAGTCTACCAAGGCTTGAAGGTGAAGCTTGTGGTTGTCCCAGGAGAGGGTGACTGGAATGAGCAGACGGGAGTTGGACGGATGGGAGGAGGTTATGTTTCCCGTTACAGTTCCCCCGGTCTGTACGGGACAGAGCGTTTCCCTGGAGCCCGGGACACGTGGAACGGAAATGGCCCGGTTTGCCGCAATATAGACAGCGTCGCTCCTCATCCGGCGGTCTCTCTCAGCCTGGGAGATGCGTCAATCTGCATGGGTTCCGGTGGAGCCAGCGATGATAAAGGTGGGGACTCGGAGCTGGGAGTGATAGGGGCTAGAGGTCTACGGTTGAAGACGCTGGTCAATGCGTGAGGCCAACTTGATCAGGGACTCGAGATTGTCCGGTGGTTCCCGATGGCCAGTTCATCTTGGATAGTGTCGGAAAGGCTTTCAGAAAGCACACCGTGAGCGCCTCAGCCACTCGCTGCTGCCACCGTGCGGAACTGGATGGCATAGTCCGTCACGCTGCGCCAACCTTGATGGAGAGTCAGGAGCTGTTTGGCTGAGTCAGAACCACTGCTTGGGCCTTGAAACACTTGTTTGAATTCCTCAGCAAAGGCAGAGTAGCTGGCACAGCAGGAACTATGGGCATCCCACACAGCAGTAGCCCAGGCCAGGGCTTTCTCCGACAGCAGGGTGATGATATATGCGATCTTAGACCGGTCGGTGGGAAACGACGAGGGTTGCAGCTCAAAGGAGAGAGAACATTGAGTGAGAAACCCTTTACAAGCACTTGGATCACCTGAGAACCGTTGGGGAGGTGGAAGACGAGGTTCAGCCAGGGGGTTAACTGCCATGGGTACGTGAACTTGAGGTACTGGGACGGGAACTGTTGCCGGGGTAAGTCGATCAGATATTTGCTTAATGGAAGTCAGCATCTCCGACAGAAGATGAGAATGTCTAGCCATTAAGGCCTCTTGCTGAACCAGGGCTGCTTCGTGGAGTTGGACAGTCTCCTGGTGGTGGGACAGCGTGGCAAAAAGGTCCTGGGAACTGTCTGCCTCTGGGTTCATTTTTGGCTCTGTGTTTCTGTCAGGACCCGGTTTCGAACCTGGGTCTCCGGAGTGAGAAACAGTCACTTAACCAACTGAGCCACGAATAGACAGCAGAACCCAGAAGATGAGGCAGATACAGCAGTACTTAAGACGGTGTATTTAATAAAGAAAAAATCCTAAAATACAAAAAATGGCAAATCCAAAAGGTGGTAGGTAAAACACAAAAAGACCTCAAAAGAAACTCACCAAAAATAAACAAAAACAAAAAACAGAATACCACAAGAACGTCACCCGGAATTGACAAGAGCACACAGAACACTAGGGCAGGGTGCTAACATACAAACACAGAGCACAGAACTGAGGGAAACAAAGGGTTTAAATACAATCAGGGGAAACGAGACACAGGTGCAAATAATAATGGGGATCAAGGGAAAAACATAGGGACAAAAAGCACAATGGGGGCATCTACTGACCAAAACCCGGAACAACCCTGGCCAAATCCTGACAGTTGAAGTCAGAAGTTTACATACACTTAGGTTGGAGTCAAAAAAAACTCATTTTCAACCACACCGCAAATTTCTTGTTAACAAACTATCGTTTTGGCAAGTCAGTTAGGACATCTACTTTGTGCAAGCCACAAGTCATTTTTCCAACAATTGTTTACAGACCGATTAATTCACTGTATCACAATTCCAGTGGGTCAGAAGTTTACATACACTAAATTGATTGTGCTTTTAAACAGCTTGGAAAATTCCAGAAAAGGATGCCATGGCATTAGAAGATTCTCACATCATTTAAGTCAATTGGAGGTGTACCTATGGATGTATTTCAAGGCCTACCTTCAAACTCAGTGCCTCTTTGCTTAAAATCAAAATAAATCAGCCAAGACCTCAGAAAAAATTTGTAGTCCTGCACAAATCTTGTTCATCCGTGGGAGCAATTTCCATATGCCACGTTAATCTGTAAAAACAATAGTACGCAAGTATAAACACCATGAGACCACGAATCCGTCATACTGCTCAGGAAGGAGACACGTTCTGTCTCCTAGAGATTAACGGACTTCGGTGTGAAAAGTGCAAACAATCCCAGAACAACAGCAAAGGACCTTGTGAAGATGCTGGAGGAAACAGGTACAAAAGTATCTATATTGTCACTTTTGTTGTATTCATGAGACCAAAGCGCAGCGTGATAGGAATACATTCTTCTTTAATTAACGATGAACACTTAAACAAACTAACGTGCCGCTATGGTAAACCGAGTGCTGACACAGGCAACTACACATAGACAATAACCCACAAAACCAAAATGGAAAATAGCAACCTAAATAGGATCTCCAATCAGAGACAACGATAAACAGCTGTCTCTGATTGGGAACCAATTCCGGCCACCATAGACCTAGATATACTAAAACCCCATAGATATACAAAAACCCTAGACAGGACGAAAACACCTAGACAATCCAAAAACCAAACCAACCACCCTTGTCACACCCTGTTATAACCAAAATAATAAAGAAAACAAAGATAACTAAGGTCAGGGCGTGACATTTATCCACAGTAAAAACAAGTCCAATATCGTTAATACATTGAAAGTCCTCTCAGCAATGAAGAAGCCACTGCTCCAAAACTGCCATAAAAAAACGTTCCCGTTTTAAACAAGATATTTTGTCATGAAAAGATGCTCGACTATGCATACAACTGACAGCTTTGGAAAGAAAACGGAGCGATTTCTCCTACACAAATAATATTTTTGGAAAAACTGAACATTTGCTATCTAACTAAGAGTCTCCTCATTGAAAACATCTGAAGTTATTCAAAGGTAAATGATTTTATTTGAATGCTTTTCTTGTTTTTGTGAAAATGTTGCCTGCTGAATGCTAGGCTTAATGCTATGCTAGCTATCAATACTCTTACACAAATGCTTGTGTAGCTATGGTTGAAAAGCATATTTAGAAAATCTGAGATGACAGTGTTGTTAACAAAAGGCTAAGCTTGTGAGCCATTATATTTATTTCATTTCATTTGCGATTTTCATGAATAGTTACCATTGCGTTATGCTAATGAGCTTGAGGCTATGATTACGCTCCCGGATACGGGATTGCTCGACGCTAGAGGTTAAAAGCCAGACTATGGTTTGCAACTGCACATGGGGACAAAGATCTTACTTTTTGGAGAAATGTCCTCTGGTCTGATGAAACAAAAATAGAACTGTTTGGCCATAATGACCATCGTTATGTTTGGAGGAAAAAGGGGGAAGGCTTGCAAGCTGAGGAACACCATCCCAACCATGATGCACGGGGTTGGCAGAATCATGTTGTGGGGATGCTTCGCTGCTGGAGGGACTGGGGCACTTCACAAAATAGATGGCATCATGAAGGAGGAAAATGATGTGGATATATTGAAGCAACATTTCAAGACATCAGTCAAGAAGTTAAAGCTTGGTCGCAAATGGGTCTTCCAAATGGACAATGACCCCAAGCATACTTCCAAAGTTGTGGCAAAATGGCTTAAGGACAACAAAGTCAAGGTATTGGAGTGGCCTTCACAAAGCCCTGACCTCAATCCTATAGAACATTTGTGGTGAGAACTGAAAAAGCGTGTGCAAGCAAGGAGGCCTACAAACCTGACTCAGTTACACTGAGCTCTGTCAGGAGGAATGGGCCAAAATTCAACCAACTTATTGTGGGAAGCTTGTGGAAGGCTGCCCAAAATGTTTGACCCAAGTTAAACAATTTAAAGGCAATGCTACCAAATACTAATTGCGTGTATGTCAACTTCTGACCCACTGGGAATTTGACTAAAGAAAGAAATCATTCTCTCTACTATTATTCTGACATTTCACATTCTTAAAAGAAAGTGGTGATCCTAACTGACCCAATAATTTTTTACTTGGACTAAATGTCAGGAATTGTGAAAAGCTGAGTTTAAATGTATTTGGCTAAGGTGTATGTAAACTTCTGACTTCAACTGTGCGCCCCCATCACGGAGAGATTTTTATTCCTGTCTGCGCGATGAACTGAGAACCCAACTGTCTGTACGGACTCAGACAGTATATCCCGAGAGAACCATGTTTCCGTGAAACAGAGTATATTACAATCCCTGATGTCTCTCTGGAAGGCAATACTCACCCTGAGCTCGTCAAATTTATTATCCAGAGACTGAACATTCGCAAGTAAAATACTCAGAAGCAGTGGGTGGTAGGCCCGTGAGTGGGTGGTAGGCGTGCCAGTCGGAATAGAGTTGTTTTTGAGCAGCCTCTGGAATCAGTTCAATTGTTCTGGGGGGTACGAACAAAGGGTCAAATTCAGGAAAGTCGTATTCCTTGTCGTAATGCTGGTAATGCTGGTGAGTTACTGACACCCTGATATCCAAAAGGCTGAGGCCAGACAGCCGGGTCATGTCATGGAATTACAGGAAGCCTTGTTTTGGGACAGCAGTGAGGAGGACAGTTATGTACAGTTATGACCATATTTCTGAGTCCTGAAGGGATTATACAGCAGTCTGTTCGTTAGGTGATTTCGATCAGCTTGTGTCACATTTGCATATTTATTCACGTGCACACCAGTGGAGGCTGGTGTCACTTTAAATTGGAGGACGAGTTCATTGTTATGGCTGGAATGGAATGATTGCACCGTTGTGTGTGTGTATTTCCATTTGGTTGATGTGTTTGATACTTTTCTATTCATTCTATTCCAGCCAATACAAAGAACCCATCCTCTGACTTCTCCTGCCACCAGCCAAACGCACGCACACACGCATGGACACATGCCACGCATGCACACACACACACACACACATATACCCACATGTATACACCGGTACTCACACACAGCTCAACCTTCACCCCTCTAACCAGCCTAGGCAGACTGAACCAGGGATTTACTTGCAATTTCATTTTCCACTTCTATGTCATCTCTCTACCTTTCTCCACATCTCTCCCGGGTCCCTTCAATCCCTTTTCAATCCTTTGAAATCTTTTTTATTCTTGTTTTTTTCCTCCTACCTTTGTTGATTTAACTCTTTCATCCGCCCAGCTTATTTCTTTACCTACATCTGTCTGCATCGAGTACCTGTGGAGATGTTGGGATGACCCTGGTCTTTGCTCCCGTGGGACTCTGCATTTTGAGTTTGTTAATAGATGACAGAGCCATTGTTTCCTTTCAGGAGTAACAACAATGACATCATAAATATTACGAAAATGAGCAAAACCACCTCTTCTCAAATCATCTTGGCCCGTCATCACTGTGACCTTTAACCTGAATGCTCCAGTTGAGGTCATTCTTTGATCGCTTCAGATTACATTCCCATACCAATTACAGTAGTGTGTGAGAGAGCGGGAGAAAGAGAGAAAGAGAGGGAGAGAAAAACAGAGAGAGAGACAGAGAAAGATAAAGAAAGTGAGAGAGAAAGAGAGACAGAGAGAGGGAGAAAAAGAGAGAAAGAAAGTGAGAGAGGGAGAGAGAAAGAAAGAAAGAGAGAGAGAGGCTGCAGAAAAAGCAAAGACAAAGAAAGAAGCAGGGTCGTGAATCAGAATAATATGCAGTGGTCGTTAAGGTCAGTCAGAGAAGGCGTGAGGGAGAAAGAGGAATGAGAAATGGAGGGAGGAGGCCAGGGGTTGCAACGGAGGGAGAGAAAAAGGAAAAGAAAGATGGAAAGAGAAAATGAATAAGTGTGGGCAGTCAGTCATCTGATCAGATGGACAGGGTCCAGTCACATACATGCTGTCGGAGCAAGAAGAGGACAGGCCTGATGGATTTCTATGATAGATGAGTGGACGCATGGAGCCCTGGCCCCAGCTGCTAGGCTTAATGAAATGTGTCCCACTGGAAGATGGAATGCCGTGATTTAAACACATCATGCAATGTCTATTCTTCTTTCCTCTAATACAGCCTGAAAGAACAGCCATCAGCCTCTCTTCCTCTACTGTTTGTCTTTCAATTTGAAACTCAGGTTTTTCATTTTGCACCCCTCAGGTATCTCTCGTCTCTAAAATGAATAGTGTTCATTTTTCGTGGTTTTGGATCAACTCTGAGTCAAACAGAATCTACAAATGTGTTTTGTGTTCAGGCCTGTCCCTCTCATGTCCTTTCTTCAGTCATTCTATTCAAGTCAGAGCTATTATATTTAGATGGTTTCAAAACATACAGTAAGAGAGAAAGGACTAGCCTGAATTCACAAGTGTTGTATGGCACACTGTATAACTTATACAGCTAACATAAGGACAGGACATGAGACGGGAGTAGACACTAACATGGGCATTGTTTAATGTGTTTCACAGGACAAAACATACTAAGCATTCCAATGTACGTTCCCTCTGCCTCGTCTCCTCTTCAGCATCTACCTTCCTCTCTTGCCCCCACTCTTTCCCCCTCTACTCATCTCTCTCTGTGGATCATGCCTCTTGGGGAGCCGCCATTCTGTTTTGTTGGAGAGTCCTCATCAGACTCTTGTTTTCAAAGCTCTCCACCATGTCAATGAGGACAAGCTCCTTCTTTCTCCTGTTTTCCTGCTCGTCAGTTGGTCATTCCAGCAACACACTCCACCTTTCTCCTGACGGCCTCCATGCCTCTCCACAGCAGCATGTCTCTTCTACCGTCTAGCTATCTCATGTATGTGTGCAGCGTAGCCTCTCTGTGTGTGCGTGCTAACTGAAAGCCCGCTTCCTCTCTTGATAATTGATTTAACAAATTGCCGGCCGTGTTTAATTCCGAGGAAGTGACAGGAGTGGAGCAGGGAGCCGGAGCCAGGAGATTAATTAGGAAACAAAGTCGTCTTCATTGAAATTAAACGTGTCCTCTGATGATAGCCTTCCTTTCCAAACAGCTCGCCAGTTCTGCTCCCTTGTGGATGATGAAGGACTGGGAGGGATCAGAAGACATCACAGAGATGACCGCCTTCTCAGCACAGGCCTGCCTCGCAGCACGTCACAGCATGGCACAGCACAACCCGGCACAGAACAGAACAACCCAGCAGCCACAGCTACGCTCACTGCAACTCTGCATGGGTGATTGGTTTTAATCTTCACCATCAAATATGGACAGAATCTAAAAAAAAGCAGCTGCTGTTGAAAACCCTTCCGGTACTTTATGTAAGTTCTTGTCATAAAACACAAATTGCATTGAAATGGGGGAATGAAATACATGAAAATACCCTCATATCCTGTTCAGTCAGCCCTGTACAGTAGCTGTATGCTTCTCTATAGAATGCTCTGCATAACGAGGTCCCAGGAGAGCAGACCTGAATTGCTTGAATGAGTTGAGGTATAGAAGCTAGTGTCCATTACATTGTATGCATGCATGTCATGTATGCATGACACCATGCCACGATGATGGGAAGACAGGGATTAACTGGCTTTCAACAGGCGGCAGCTGAATGAGTAGACCTAGTCATGCTGCTAGACTGGCTCTTTGATTCTGTATGTTTATGGTTGGTTGAGGAAGATGTGCGCAGTCGACATAAATGCACAAGTAGCCTTATATCAGAGAGATTGAGGCAAAGACAGACAGACATACTTTTGTTTTGATCTTGAGGTGAGGGGTGATTGGATAACAGCAGCCCTCCACTTATCGTCTCAGATGTGATTCAAAATGGATGATTGGATGTTAGGCCATCTCCAAAGGAAAACTCTGGGAATCTCCAAAATAAATACATCAAGGCTTTCTCTCCAGCCTCACACACTACACACATGGATGACCTTGTGGATGAATATTTAAATGGAGGCTTGTGGGAAGTGGGGAACAAACCATCAAGGCCTTCTTGGCCATCATAGAAGACCTGATAATTTATCAAATAATTGTTTCATTTTTAACCTTTTCACGTGTGAGTTCCAAATATCTGTAACGGTTACCCTAGCGTGAGTTTTGTTATGCCCGTGATGTCAGAACGCACTTACTGTTCCAAAATGTGATTGTTATGCAACAGGACATTTAACCCACACTGCCCTCAAACCAATGCACACTGCCAGCTAATTATCTACAGGATATGTATCAACTTATTAATTTCTAATAAGTTTTATTTTCTAACAACAATTTGAATTGAGGTGTGTTCCCCCTCCTCATTAATTCACATAGAAAGTAGCCCTTTTCGTTTGAGGAATAACTGAGCCTCACAAACTTCTCACTTCTACAAGAGCCCAAGCATTTCCCTAGTGTTTACACAGATTAAGCATGCAGACATTTGTGCATCTCCAGTCAGAACAGAAACTGCAGAAAATAACATCTGCCGCATTTTCTGACTGACGCACACATTGCTTTCATTGTTGTTTTCCTTATTAATAATACATTTGGACATGTGTGCATTCCTATTAAAGTAAGTGGCTTATTACATTATCATTGTAGTTTCTACTGTTGCACACAGTATGCATGTATGGAGCATAATTGATTTACTGTTTTATTCACATGTTTTCAAGTACTGGTGACTAATCCAAAGATGTTATACAAAATGAGGTGAAGGGATGGTTCACTCGACCGACTTAGGTTGTAACGATTCTTACTCTGGTTTGCCAGCTCAGACCCCTGCTTCCAGTTATATTTATTCAGCTTATAAACTCCTGTGTTTTTCCCCCATTTATTGATAAAATTTCCGTCATAGTAATATGTCCTACATTATATCCCTCCACAATACCTTCCTCCATTTTTACACCCCACGGACTGGAAATCAACCACAAATGAAATCAACCCCCCCACAAACCCCCATAAAATGGATTCACTCAAGTCTAACTAGTCTAAATAGTTAGACTAACTACAGTTAGGCTAGGCAGTAGGCTTGTATTTGGGGTGATGATCTGTGAGGTGCTAACATTTTATGTTCTATGTGATTTGTCAAAAATCATAAAAGACTTGTCATGTCAAGGTGCTCCGGTTCTTATATACACTGTCACAAGTACATTGAAGATTTGTAATGTTGAAAAGTGGCCAAACTAAGTTAATATTTTTCGGGCAATGGGCGCAGCCATCTTTGACTTTGACTTTGTTTGTTTGCATCTTGCAGTGAAGAGCATTCTGGGATAAGGGAGTCTTTGTTTGTCAAACATAAACAAACATGGTGTCACGGTTCATGAATCCACTGCCTCCGTCTCTCTTTCTCGCTCTCTCTCTCTCTCTCTCTCTCTCTCTCTCCAGTGTTTGTGTGGGCGTGGTTTCCCAATCTCGGCCTGATTGTCTGCGCCAGCTGTAACCACTTATCTTCCCTTTATATGTTCTGTTACCAGTGTTTCTTGTTGTCAGATCGTTGTTTCTTCTCTGAGGTTGTGTCGTGTGTCCGTGCTCTTCTCTTGTGTGGATTCTCTGCTGTGCTCCTTCCTACTCATCCGGACACACTCCCCTGGTTTTCTCAGCACGTTATGATCGGAAGATGCGCCCGTGTTCCTGGGTCGGATTCCTTCTGAGTACAGTCTGTCTGTCATGTTGCTGCTGTGAACTACATTCATTAAAACCATCGTTGCTTGCATCTTGCATCCGCCTCTGTGTTGTAACAGAACGATCTGACCAGACCATGGATGCAGCGAGTTCAACGAGTCTGACCGAATTCCTTTCCCGCAGTATCACGAGAATGGATCAACAAGAGGAGAACATCTCCAGCACAGGTCGGGCAGTACAAGCCCTTTCGACGCAGGTATCCCAGCTGACCCAACAATTGCAACATCTGAGGGGTTCTGCTGCGCCACCTACACCGGCAGTTCAACCCGCCCGCCAGAGCCGGATTCCCAGCTAGAGCCACGGCTACCGACACCAGAGGGTTATTCAGGTGATCCTGACTATTGCAGAGCCTTTCTTACGAGATGTTCCATGCATTTCTCGTTGCAGCCACGGACCTTCAACCGTGAACAGTCTAAGGTAGCATTCGTACTCACACTGCTATCAGGCAAAGCGTCTCTCTGGGGAACGGCGGTGTGGGCGAACCAGGACCCATGCTGCACCTCTTTCCAGACACTCTCCGAGGAGATGAGAAGGGTCTTCGATCGGGCCGTGGCGGGTAGGGAGACGGCCAGACTACTCGCTGACCTTCGCCAAGGAGACCATTCAGTATCGGAATACTCCATCCAATTCCGCACTCTGGCCGCTGAGTGTCAGTGGAACGAGGAGGCGCAGTGGGACATGTTCCTGCATGGGCTGGAGGACCGGATCCAGAAGGAGATTTATGTTCTGGACCTTCCCAGGAGTTTAAATGGACTAGTGGAACTAGCCCTGAGGGTCGACGCTCGTCTGAGTCGTATTGGCCGCCGAGCATGCCCTAACAGACCGTATAACGACACGGAGGGCTGGCATGCCAGCGTCGGGAACACGGCCAGTTCAGCTTCCGCTCACGAACCCATGCAGCTGGGGAGAGCTCGCCTCTCCCGGGAAGAGAGGAGAGGCGGAGATCCCAAGGACTCTGTCTCTACTGTGGTAGAGCGGGCCACTTTATCCACTCCTGCCCGGTAAAAGATCAGGCCCGGTAGTAAACATGAGGCTACTATCGGGTGGTGTCACCACAGAGAAGACCTCATCATCTACTCTCCTCCCGGTAAGACTAAGATGGGCCACCCACACGCACGACACCCAAGCCTTACTGGACTCAGGAGCTGAGGGTAATTTCATGGACTTCAAGCTTGCTCACAAACTCCAGATCCCTATCACCTCACTCACGCACAAGATATCCGTCAACGCTCTCAATGGTCAAGAACTCCCCAACATTTCTCACACCACTGAACCTATCACACTCATTACTTCTGGCAATCACACTGAGACACTATCATTCCTACTCATGGACTCACCCCTTGCACCATTAGTTCTCGGCCACCCTTGGCTCACCCAACACAACCCCAGAGTTGACTGGGGTCATAACTCTATATCCATGTGGAGTAACAAGTGTCTTGAGTCCTGTTTAGTGTCTGCTTGTTCGTCTGTGTCTGATTCTGTGTTTCTAGAGGAGGCAGTGGATTTGTCTAACGTGCCTGTTGAATACCTCGACCTGAAGGAGGTGTTCAGTAAGTCCCGTGCTGCTTCCCTTCCTCCGCATCGTCCCTATGACTGTGCAATAGAATTATTGCCAGGTGAGTCTCCGCCAAAGGCAAGTTATATTCACTTTCTGTTCCTGAGAGGGAGGCTATGGAGAGATACATCTCTGGTTCTCTGGCATCTAAATTCATTCGTCCTTCCTCTTCTCCAGCGGGGGCGGGGTTCTTCTTTGTGGGGAAGAAGGACGGATCTCTGCGTCCTTGCATTGATTACCGTGGGTTGAATAACATCACAGTGAAGAATACCTATCCCTTACCGTTGATGTCCTCCGCCTTTGAAAGGTTACAGGGAGCATCCGTGTTCACTAAGTTGGATTTACGTAATGCATATCATTTGGTTCGCATAAGGGAGGGGGACGAATGGAAGACCGCGTTTAACACCCCCAGAGGGCACTTCGAATATTTGGTCATGCCTTTTGGGCTATCCAACTCCCCAGCGGTTTTCCAGGCACTCGTCAATGACGTGCTGAGAGATATGATTGATCAGTTCATATATGTTTACCTGGATGACATACTGATTTTTTCTTCTTCTCTCCAGGAACACGCTCAACACGTCAGACGAGTGCTTCAGAGGTTGTTGGAGAATGGACTTTTTGTCAAGGCGGAGA